>NC_041385.1:686525920-686569039 GCF_002162155.2 Triticum dicoccoides | reverse complement strand
TCCATAAAAGTGTCATGATCTTCATTATTAGAGCATTGTCCTAGTGAGGAAAGGATGATGAAGACTATGATTCCCCCACAAGTCGGGATAAGACTTTGGACTTTACAAAAAGAAAAAAGAAAAAAAAAGAAAGGCCAAAAAGAAAAAAAGATAGGCCAAAGAAAAAAAAAGAAAAAAAAAAGAGAAAGAAAAAATAAAATGAGAGAAAAAGAGAGAAGGGACAATGCTACTATCTCTTTTTCCACACTTGTGCTTCAAAATAGCACCATGATCTTCATGTTAGAGAGTCTCATATGTTGTCACTTTCATATACTAGTGGGAACTTTTCATTATAGAACTTGGCTTGGCCTCCTCAAAAGTGCCCTAGGTCTTCGTGAGCAAGCAAGTTGGATGCACCCCACTTAGTTTCTTTTGTTGAGCTTTCATATATTTATAGCTCTAGTGCATCCGTTGCATGGCAATCCCTACTCACTCACATTGATATCTATTAATGGGCATCTCCATAGCCCGTTGATACGCCTAGTTGATGTGAGACTATCTTCTCCCCTTTTGTCTTCTCCACAACCACCCTTCTATTCCACATATAGTGCTATGTCCATGGCTCACGCTCTGTATTGCGTGAAAGTTGAAAAAGTGAGATTATTGAAGTATGAAACAATTGCTTGGCTTTTCATCAGGGTTGTGCATGATTAAATACTTTGTGTGATGAAAATAGAGCATAGCCAGACTATATGATTTTGTAGGGATAACTTTCTTTAGCCATGTTATTTTGAGAAGACATGATTACTTTGGTTAGTATGCTTGAAGTATTACTATTTCTTATGTCAATATGAACTTTTATTTTGTATTCATTTGGGTCTGAACATTCATGCCACAATAAAGAAAATTACATTATGAATTATGCTAGGTAGCATTCCACATCAAAAATTTCTTTTTTATCATTTACCTACTCAAGGACGAGCAGGAATTAAGCTGGGGGATGCTTGATACGTCTCCAACATATCTATAATTTTTTATTGTTCCATGCTATTATATTACCCCTTTTGGATGTTTATGGGCTTTATTTTACACATTTATATCATTTTTGGGACTAACCTACTAACCGGAGGCCCAGCCCATATTGCTGTTTTTTTGCCTATTTCAATATTTTGAAGAAAAGGAATATCAAATGGAGTCCAAACGAAATGAAACCTTCGGGAGCGTTATTTTTGGAACAAATCTGATCCGGAAAGCCTGGAGTGCAAGTCAAGAAAGCTCCGAGGGCCCCACGAGATAGGAGGGCGCCCCCCCCCTGTAGGGCATGCCCCCCTGTCTCGTGGGCCCCTTGGGCGTCCACCGACGTACTTCTTCCTCCTATATATACCTACGTACCCCGAAAACATCCAGGAGCACCACGAAACACAATTTCTACCGCCGTAACCTTCTGTATCCCTGAGATCCCATCTTGGAGCCCTTGTCGGCACTCCGCCAGAGGGGGAAGCAACCACGGAGGGCCTCTACATCAACATCCTTGCCCCTCCGATGAGTTGTGAGTAGTTTACCAGAGACCTACGGGTCCATAGTTATTAGCTAGATGGCTCTTCTCTCTTTTTGGATCTCAATACAATGTTCTCCCCCTCTCTTGTGGAGATCTATTTGATGTAATCTCTTTTTGCGGTGTGTTTGTCGAGATCCGATGAATTGTGGGTTTATGATCAAGTTTATCTATGAATAATATTTGAATCTTCTCTGTATTCTTTTATGTATGATTGAGTTATCTTTGCAAGTCTCTTCGAATTATCAGTTTGGTTTGGCCTACTAGATTGATCTTTCTTGCCATGGGAGAAGTGCTTAGCTTTGGGTTCAATCTTGCGGTGTTCTTACCCAGTGACAGAAAGGGTTGCAAGACACATATTGTATTGTTGCCATCGAGGATAACAAGATGGGGTTTATATCATATTGCATGTGTTTATCCTTCTACATCATGTCTTCTTGCTTAATGTGTTGCTTTGTTCTTATGAACTTAATACACTAGATGCATGCTGGATAGCGGTTGATGTGTGGAGTAATAGTAGTAGATGCAGGAAGGAGTCGGTCTACTTGTTATGGACGTGATGCATATATACATGATCATGCCTAGATAATCTCATAACTATGCGCTTTTCTATCAATTGCTCGACAGTAATTTGTTCACCCACCGTAATACGTATGCTATCTTGAGAGAAGCCTCTAGTGAAACCTATGGCCCCCGGGTCTATCTCTTTTCATATTTGCTTTCAATCTACTTTATTTGCATCTTTACTTTTTGCATCTATCTTATAAAATACCAAAAATATATTTATCTTATCATACTATCTTTCTTAGATCTCACTTTCGCAAGTGGCCGTGAAGGGATTGACAACCCCTTTATTGCGTTGGTTGCGAGTTCTCAGTTTGTTTGTGTAGGTGCATGGGACTTTTGAGGAGCCTCCTACTGGATTGATACCTTGGTTCTCAAAACTGAGGGAAATACTTACGCTACACTTTGCTGCATCACCCTCTCTTCTTCGAGGAAAACCAACGCAAGCTCAAGACGCAGCATAGAGCTCCTTTATAATCACCCAGTTACGTTGTGACGTTTGGTAGCACACAAAGTGTTCCTTCGGTAAACGGGAGTTGCATAATCTCATAGTCATAGGAACATGTATAAGTCATGAAGAAAGCAATAGCAACATACTAAACGATCAAGTGCTAAGCTAACGGAATGGGTCAAGTCAATCACATCATTCTCCTAATGATGTGATCCCGTTAATCAAATGACAACTGATGTCTATGGCTAGGAAACTTAACCATCTTTGATTCATGAGCTAGTCAAGTAGAGGCATACTAGTGACACTATGTTTGTCTATGTATTCACACATGTATTATGTTTCCGGTTAATACAATTCTAGCATGAATAATAAAAATTTATCATGAAATAAGGAAATAAATACTAACTTTATTATTGCCTCTAGGGCATATTTCCTTCAGTCTCCCACTTGCACTAGAGTCAATAATCTAGTTCACATCGCCATGTGATTTAACACCAATATTCATATCTGTATATGATTAACACCCATATTTCACATCGTCATGTGACCAACACCCAAAGGGTTTACTAGAGCCAGTAATCTAGTTCACATCGCTATGTTATTAACACCCAAAGAGTACTAAGGTGTGATCATGTTTTGCTCGTGAGAGAAGCTTAGTCAACGGGTCTGTCATATTCAGAGCCGTATGTATTTTGCAAATATTCTATGTCTACAATGCTCTGCACGGAGCTACTCTAGCTAATTGCTCCCACGTTCAATATGTATCCAGATTGAGACTTAGAGTCATCTGGATCGGTGTGAAAGCTTGCACCGATGTAACTCTTTACGACGGGCTCTTTTATCACCTCCATAATCGAGAAATATTTCCTTAGTCCTCACTAAGGATATTCTTGACCAATGTCTAGTGATCTACTCCTAGATCACTATTGTACTCCCTTGCCAAATTCAGAGCAAGGTATACAATAGGTCTGGTACATAGCATAGCATACTTTATAGAACCTATGACTGAGGCATAGGGAATGACTTCCTTCTCTTTTATATTTTTTGCCGTGGTCAGGATTTGAGTCTTACTCAATTTCACACCTTTGCAACACAGGCAAGAACTCTTTCTTTGACTGATCCATTTTGAACTATTTCAAAATCTTGACAAGGTATGTACTTATTGAAAAACTTATCAAGCGTCTTGATCTATCTCAATAGATCTTGATGCTCAATATGTAAGTAGCTTTACTGAGGTCTTTCTTTTAAAGAATTCCTTTCAAATACTCCTTTATGCTTTCCAGAAAAATTCTACATCATTTCTGATCAACAATATGTTACTCACATATATTTATCAGAAAGGCGGTAGTGCTCCCACTCACTTTATTGTAAATACAGGCTTCACCACAAGTCTGTATAAAACTATATGCTTTGATCAACTTATAAAAGCGTATATTCCAACTCTGAGATGCTTGCACCAGTCCATAGATGGATCGCTGGAGCTTGCACATTTTGTTAGCACCTTTAGGATTGACAAAACCTTCTGGTTGCATCATATACAACTCTTCTTTAAGAAAACCATTAAGGAATGCAGTTTTGACATCCATTTGCCAGATTTCATAAAATGTGGCAATTGCTAACATGATTCGGACAGACTTACGCATCGCTACAGTTTGAGAAAATCTCATTGTAGTCAACACCTTGAACTTGTCGAAAATCTTTTTGCGACAAGTCAAGCTTTGTAGAAGTAACACTACTATCAGCGTCTGTCTTCCTCTTGAAGATCTATTTATACAATATGGCTTGCCGATCATCGGGCAACTCCACCAAAGTCCACACTTTGTTCTCATACATGGATCCCATCTCAGATTTCATGGCCTCAAGCCATTTCGTGGAATCTGGGCTCATCATCGCTTCCTCATAGTTTGTAGGTTCATCATGGTCTAGTAACATGACTTCCAGAACAGGATTACCGTACCACTTTGGTGCGGACTGTACTTTGGAAGACCTACGAGGTTTTGTAGTAACTTAATCTGAAGTTTCATGATCATCATCATTAGCTTCCTCACTAATTGGTGTAGGAATCACTGAAACTGATTTTTGTGATGAACTACTTTCCAATTCGGGAGAAGTAAAAATTACCTTATCAAGCTCTACTTTCCTCCCACTCACTTCTTTCGAGAGAAACTCCTTCTCTAGACAGGATCCATTCTTAGCAACGAATGTTTTGCCTTCGGATCTGTGGTAGAAGGTGTACCCAACAGTTTCCTTTGGGTATTCTATGAAGGCGCACTTCTCCGATTTGGGTTCGAGCTTATCAGGTTGAAACCTTTTTCATATAAGCATGGCAACTCCAAACTTTAAGAAACGACGGCTTAGGTTTACTGCTAAACCATAGTTCATACGGTGTTGTCTCAACGGATTTAGATGGTGCCCTATTTCAAGTGAATGAAGCTATCTCTAATGCATAACCCCAAAACGATAGTGGTAAATTGGTAAGATACATCATAGATTGCACCATATCCAATAAAGTGCGGTTACGACGTTTGGACACACCATTACGCTGTGGTGTTCCATGTGGCGTGAACTGTGAAACTATTCCACATTGTTTAAAATGAAGGCCAAACTCGTAACTCAAATATTCTTCTCTACGATCAGATTGTAGAAACTTTATTTTCTTGTTATGATGATTCTCCACTTCACTCTGAAATTCTTTGAACTTTTCAAATGTTTCAGACTTGTGCTTCATTAAGTAGATATACGCATATCTGCTTAAATCATCTGTGAAGGTCAGAAAATAATGATACCCGCCAAGAGCATTAACACTCATTGGACCGCATACATCTGTATGTATTATTTCCAACAAGTTAGTAGCTCGTTCCATTGTTCCGGAGAACGGAGTTTTAGTCATCTTGCCAAAAAGGCACGGTTCGCAAGCATCAAATGATTCATAACCAAGTGATTCCGAAAATCCATCTTTATGGAGTTTCTTCATGCGCTTTACACCGATATGACCCAAACGGCAGTGCCACAAATAAGTTGCACTATCATTATCAACTTTGCATCTTTTGGCATCAATATTATGAATATGTGTATGACTATGATAAAGATTCAATAAACCATCACCATTGGGTGTATGACCATAGAAGGTTTTATTCATGTAAACAGAATAACAATTTATTCTCTATCTTAGATGAATAATCGTATCGCAAAACATGATCTTATCATATTTATGCTCAACGCAAACACCAAATAACATTTATTTAGGTTTAACACTAATCTCGAAAATATAAGGAGTGTGTGATGATGATCATGTCAATCTTGGAACTACTTCCAACACTCATCATCACTTCCCCCTCAACTAGTCTCTGTTTATTCTGTAACTCCTGTTTCGAGTTACTAATCTCAGCAACCGAACAAGTATCAAATACTCAGGGGCTACTATAAACACTAGTAAGGCACACATCAATAACCTGTATATCAAATATACCCTTGTTCAATTTGCCATCCTTCTTATCCACCAAATATTCAGGGCATTTCCGCTTCTAGTGACCATTTCCTTTGCAGTGTAAGCACTCAGTTTCAGGCTTTGGTCCAGCTTTGGGCTTCTTCGCAGGAGTGACAACTTGCTTGTCATTCTACTTGAAGTTCCCTTTCTTTACCTTTTCCCTTCTCTTTAAACTAGTGGTCTTGTCAATCATCAACACTTGATGCTCTTTCTTGATTTCTACCTTCATCGGTTTCAACATCACGAAGAGCTCGGGAATCGTTTTTCGTCATCCCTTGCATACTATAGTTCATCATGAAGTTCTAGTAACTTGGTGATGGTGACTAGAGAACTCTGTCAATCACTATCTTATCTGGAAGATTAACTCCCACTTGATTCAACTGATTGTAGTACCCAGACAATCTGAGCACATGCTCACTAGTTGGGCGATTCTCCTCCATCTTTTAGCTATAGAACTTGTTGGAGACTTCATATCTCTCAACTCGGGTATTTGCTTGAAATATTAACTTCAACTCCTGGAACATCTCATATGGTCCATGACATTCAAAACGTCTTTGAAGTCCCGATTCTAAGCCGTTAAGCATGGTGCACTAAACTATCAAGTAGTCATCATATTGAGCTAGCCAAACATTCATAACATCTGCATCTACTCCTGCAAAAGGTCTGTCACCTAGCGGTGCATTAAGGACATAATTCTTCTGTGCAGCAATGAGGATAAACCTCAGATCACGGATCCAATCCACATCATTGCTACTAACATCTTTCAACACAATTTTCTCTAGGAACATATCAAAATAAACATATGAAAACAACAACGCGAGCTATTGATCTACAACATAATTTGCAAAATACTACCAGGACTAGGTTCATGATAAATTTAAGTTCAATTAATCATATTACTTAAGAACTCCCACTTAGACAGACATCTCTCTAGTCATCTAAGTGATCACGTGATCCAAATCAACTAAACCATGTCCGATCATCACGTGAGATGAAGTAGTTTTCAATGGTGAACATCACTATGTTGATCATATCTACTATATGATTCACGCTCGACCTTTCGGTCTCCGTGTTCCGAGGCCATATCTGTATATGCTAGGCTCGTCAAGTTTAACCTGAGTATTCCGTGTGTGCAACTGTTTTGCACCCGTTGTATTTGAACGTAGAGCCTATCACACCCGATCATCACGTGGTGTCTCAGCATGAAGAACTTTCGCAACGGTGCATACTCAGGGAGAACACTTCTTGATAATTAGCGAGAGATCATCTTATAATGCTACCGTCAATCAAAGCAAAATAAGATGCATAAAGGATAAACATCACATGCAATCAATATAAGTGATATGATATGGCCATCATCATCTTGTGCTTGTGATCTCCATCTCCAAAGCACCGTCGTGATCACCATCATCACTGGCGCGATACCTTGATCTCCATCGTAGCATTGTTGTCGTTTCGCCACCTATTGCTTCTACGACTATCGCTACCGCTTAGTGATAAAGTAAAGCAATTAGAGGGCATTTGCATTTCATACAATAAAGCGACAACCATATGGCTCCTGCCAGTTGCCGATAACTGGGTTACAAAACATGATCATCTCATACAAAAATATAGCATCACGTCTTGACCATATCACATCACAACATGCCCTGCAAAAACAAGTTAGACGTCCTCTACTTTGTTGTTGCAAATTTTACGTGGCTGCTACGGGCTGAGCAAGAACCGTTCTTACCTACGCATCAAAACTGCAATGATAGTTCGTCAAGTTAGTGTTGTTTTAACCTTCGCAAGGACCGGGCGTAGCCACACTCGGTTGAACTAAAGTTGGAGAAACTGACACCCGCCAGCCACTTGTGTGCAAAGCACGTCGGTAGAACCAGTCTCGCGTAAGCGTACGCGTAATGTCGGTCCGGGCCGCTTCATCCAACAATACCGCCGAACCAAAGTATGACATGCTGGTAAGCAGTATGATTTGTATTGCCCACAACTCACTTGTGTTCTACTCGTGCATATAACATGTACGCATAAAACCAGGCTCGGATGCCACTGTTGGGGAACGTAGTAATTTCAAAACAAATCCTACGCACACGCAAGATCATGGTGATGCATAGCAACGAGAGGGGAGAGTGTGTCCATGTACCCTCGTAGACCGAAAGCGGAAGCGTTAGAACAACGCGGTTGATGTAGTCGTACGTCTTCATGGCCCGACCAATCAAGCACCGAAACTACGGCACCTCCGAGTTCTAGCACACGTTCAGCTCGATGACGTCCCTCGAACTCCGATCTAGCTGAGTGTCGAGGGAGAGTTCCGTCAGCACGACGGCGTGGTGACGATCTTGATGTTCTACCGTCGCAGGGCTTCACCTAAGCACCGCTACAATATTATCGAGGAGGACTACGGTGGAGGGGGGCACCGCACACGGCTAAGAGATCAAGAGATCAATTGTTGTCTTAGAGGTGCCCCCCCTGCCCCCGTATATAAAGGAGAAAGGGAGGAGGGGGCGGCCGGCCTAGGAGGGGGCGCGCCATGGGGAGTCCTACTCCCACCGGGAGTAGGACTCCCTCCTTCCTTGTTGGACTAGGAGAGGGGAAGGAAAGGGAGAGGAGGAGAAGGAAAGAGAGGGGCCGGGCCCCCTTGCCCTAAACAAATTCGGTTTCGGCCTTGGGGGGGCGCGCCCCACACTCCCCTTGCTGCCCTCTATTTCCACTAAGGCCCATGTAGGCCCATTAAGCTCCCGGGGGGTTCCGGTAACCTCCCGGTACTCCGGTAAAATCCTGATTTCACCCGGAACACTTCCGATATCCAAATATAGGCTTACAATATATCAATCTTCATGTCTCAACCATTTCGAGACTCCTCATCATGTCCGTAATCACATTCGGGACTCCGAACAAACTTCGGTACATCAAAACTCATAAACTCATAATATAACTGTCATCAAAACCTTAAGCGTGCGGACCCTACGGGTTCGAGAACTATGTAGACATGACCTAGAACTGTTTCCGGTCGATAACCAATAGCAGAACCTCGATGCTCATATTGGCTCCTACATATTCTACGAAGATCTTTATCGGTCAAACCGCATAACCACATACATTGTTCCCTTTGTCATCGGTATGTTACTTGCCCGAGATTCGATCGTCGGTATCCAATACCTAGTTCAATCTCATTAGTGGCAAGTCTCTTTACTCGTTATGTAATGCATCATCCCGCAAATAACTCATTAGTCACATTGCTTGCAAGGCTTATAGTGATGTGCATTATTGAGAGGGCCCAGAGATACCTCCCCGACAATCGGAGTGACAAATCCTAATCTCGAAATACACCAACTCAACAAGTACCATCGAAGACACCTGTAGAGATCCTTTATAATCACCCAGTTACGTTGTGACGTTTGGTAGCACACAAAGTGTTCCTCCGGTAAACGGGAGTTGCATAATCTCATAGTCATAGGAACATGTATAAGTCATGAAGAAAGCAATAGCAACATACTAAACGATCAAGTGCTAAGCTAACGGAATGGGTCAAGTCAATCACATCATTCTCCTAATGATGTGATCCCGTTAATCAAATGACAACTCATGTCTACGGCTAGGAAACTTAACCATCTTTGATTCACGAGCTAGTCAAGTAGAGGCATACTAGTGACACTACGTTTGTCTATGTATTCACACATGTATTATGTTTTCGGTTAATACAATTCTAGCATGAATAATAAACATTTATCATGAAAATAGGAAATAAATAATAACTTTATTATTGCCTCTAGGGCATATTTCCTTCACAAGGGGTACTATCTAGTTGATGGCATTTATCCGAGATGGTCAACATTTGTGAAGACCATCTCAAACCCTGTTTCAGGAGGCAAGAACGCTTGGTTTGTGAAGATTCAGGAGTCTTGCAGGAAGGATGTCGAGCGGGCATTTGGTGTGCTCCAATCTCGATTCGTTGTTATCCAGTGCCCCGCTCAGACCTGGTTGAAAGATCAAATGTGGGAGATCATGACTTGTTGTGTCATCTTGCACGACATGATCATTAAGAGCGAGCAGGAAGAGCCAGTGTTTGACACTGAACCATATTACAAGTAGGCTCCTCTTGCCCAAGTTGATCACCAGCTACCGGCAAACTGGACACACTACCTCAATATGCGTCAGGAGATCCGAGACCCACAGGTGCATCAAGAATTGCAACACGATCTGGTGGAGCACCTATGGAGGCTCAAGGGCGAGGCCGGGAATGACGTGTGATGAAACTTAAGTTTTTATTTGTTAAACGATGTAATTTGTAGTGAACTATTTGATTTATCTGATGAAACACGCCGAAAACACGCCGAACTATGTAAGGAGCTAATTGATTCTTATTTGTGTGCGAAAATTCACGCTGAAACCTGCCGAACCGCGCCGAATATGGGCTGATTCACGCAGTTATCGGGCCATTTTTGGACATATTTGGGCCGAAAGCTGGGCTGAATTCGGCGCCTGGGGGCGACGGCTGGGTGCCGAACCGCCCCAGCGCCGAGTTTATCGCCGGCGCACCCCCAGGACACTCTTTTTCGGCGCCCGAGGGGGCCGAACGGCTGAAGATGCTCTTAGTACAGTTGTGCTAGTGTGTATAGTGATGACCCACAAGTATAGGGGATCTATCGTAGTCCTTTCGATAAGTAAGAGTGTCGAACCCAACGAGGAGCAGAAGGAAATGATAAACGGTTTTCAGTAAGGTTTTCTCTGCAAGCACTGAAATAGTAGGTGATAGATAGTTTTGTGATAAGATAAATAGTAACAAGCAAAAAGTAAATAAAGTAAATAAAGTGCAGCAAGGTGGCCAATCCTTTATGTAGCAAAGGATAAGCCTGGACAAATTCTAATAATGAAGAAGGAGCTTCTGAGGACACATTGGGAATTATCGTCAAGCTAGTTTTCATCACATTCATAAGATTCGCGTTCGGTACTTTGATAATTTGATATGTGGGTGGACCGGTACTTGGGTACTGCCCTAACATGGACAATCATCCCACTTATGATTAACCCCTATTGCAAGCATCCGCAACTATAAAAAGGAGTATTAAGGTAAACCTAACCACAACATTAAACATATGGGTCCATATCAACCCCTAACGAAGCAACGCATAAACTAGGGTTTAAGCTTCTGTCACTCTAGCAACCCATCATCTACTTATTACTTCCCTATGCCTTCCTCTAGGCCCAAATAATGGTGAAGTGTCATGTAGTCGACATTCACATAACACCACTAGAGGAAAGACAACATACATCTCATCAAAATATCGAACGAATACCAAATTCACATGACTACTAATAGCAAGACTTCACCCATGTCCTCAGGAACAAACGTAACTACTCACAAAGCATATTCATGTTCATAATCAGAGGGGTAATAATATGCATAAAGGATCTGAACATATGATCTTCCACCAAGTAAACCAAATAGCCTCAACTACAAGGAGTAATCAACACTACTAGCCACCCACAGGTACCAATTTGTGGTTTTGATACAAGATTGGATACAAGAGATGAACTAGGATTTTGAGATGAGACGGTGTTGGTGAAGATGTTGATGGAAATTGACCCCCTCCCAATGAGAGGATCGTTGGTGATGACGTTGGTGATGATTTCCCCCACCCGAAGGGAAGTGTCCCCGGCACAATAGCTCCACCAGAGCCCTAGATTGATTCCGCCAAGGTTCCACCTCGTGGCGGCGGACTTTCGTCCCGTAAGCTTGCCCACGATTTTTTCCAGAGGGAAAGTGATGATATAGCAAAAGATGGACGCCGGAGGCCCACCAGGGGGCCCAGGAGATAGGGGGGCACGCCCCTATCTCCTGGACAGGGTGTGGTCCCCCTGGCCTATTTCTTTGCCCATAAATCCTTATTAAATCCAAAAAAAAGTTGTTTCGTGGAGCCTCAGGTCTTTTGGAGTTGTGCAGAATAGGTTTCCAACATTTGCTCCTTTTCCAACCAGAATTCCAGCTGCCGGCTGTTGGAAATATGCCCTAGAGGCAATAATAAAAGTGTTATTATTATATTTCTTTGTTCATGATAATAGTGTTTTATTCATGCTATAACTGTATTATCCGGAAATCGTAATACACGTGTGAATACATAGACCACAATATGTCCCTAGTGAGCCTCTAGTTGACTAGCTCGTTGTGATCAACAGATAGTCATGGTTTCCTGGCTATGGACATTGGATGTCATTGATAACGGGATCACATCATTAGGAGCATGATGTGATGGACAAGACCCAATCCTAAGCCTAGCGCAAAGATCGTGTAGTTCGTATGCTAAAGCTTTTCTAATGTCAAGTATCATTTCCTTAGACCATGAGATTGTGCAACTCCCGGATACCGTAGGAATGCTTTGGGTGTACCAAACGTCACAACGTAACTGGCTGGCTATAAAGGTGCATTACAGGTATCTCCGAAAGTGTCTGTTGGGTTGGCACGAATCGAGACTGGGATTTGTCACTCCGTGTAAACGGAGAGGTATCTCTGGGCCCACTCGGTAGGACATCATCATAATGTGCACAATGTGACCAAGGGGTTGATCACGGGATGATGTGTTATGGAACGAGTAAAGAGACTTGCCGGTAACGAGATTGAACAAGGTATCGGTATACCGACGATCGAATCTCGGGCAAGTACAATACCGCTAGACAAAGGGAATTGTATACGGGATCGATTGAGTCCTTGACATCGTGGTTCATCCGATGAGATCATCGTGGAACATGTGGGAGCCAACATGGGTATCCAGATCCTGCTGTTGGTTATTGACCGGAGAACGTCTCGGTCATGTCTGCATGATTCCCGAACCCGTAGGGTCTACACACTTAAGGTTCGATGACGCTAGGGTTATAAAGGAAGTTTGTATGTGGTTACCGAATGTTGTTCGGAGTCCCGGATGAAATCCCGGACGTCACGAGGACTTCCGGAATGGTCCGGAGGTAAAGATTTATATATGGTAAGTTGTTGTTCGGGTTCCGGAAAAAGTTCGGGTTTTTTCGGTATTGTACCGGGAAGCTTCCAGAAGGTTCCGGAGGATTCTGGAGGGGTCCGGAGGTCCGGAAATTGTTCCACCACGTCCAATACAGTAGCATGGGCTGTAGGGGGGCGCCCTAGCCTTAATGGGCCAGGGGCACCAGCCCCCCCAAGGCCCATGCGCATGGGAGGGGAAAACCCTAAAGGGGGAAGCCTCCACTTGGCTTGGGAGGCACTCCTCCCCCCTTGGCCGCCGCCCTCAACCCTAGATGGGATCTAAGGGGGCTGGCCCCCTCTTTTCCCCACCTATAAATAGTGGAGGGGTGGGAGGGCAGGACCACGACAAGTTCTGGCGCAGCCCTCCCCCTCTCCTAAGTACTTCTCCTCTCCCGCGGTGCTTGGCGAAGCCCTGCAGGATTGCCACGCTCCTCCACCACCACCACGCCGTTGTGCTGCTGTTGGATGGAGTCTTCCTCAACCTCTCCCTCTCTCCTTGCTGGATCAAGGCATGGGAGACGTCACCGGGCTGTACGTGTGTTGAACGCGGAGGTGCCGTCCGTTCGGCACTAGGATCTCCGGTGATTTGGATCACGACGAGTATGACTCCTTCAACCCCGTTCTCTTGAACGCTTCCGCTTAGCGATCTACAAGGGTATGTAGATGCACTCTCCTTCCCCTCGTTGCTGGTTTCTCCATAGATAGATCTTGGTGACACGTAGGAAAATTTTGAATTTCTGCTACGTTCCCCAACAGTGGTATCAGAGCTAGGTCTATTGCGTAGATTCTGTGCATGAGTAGAACACAAAGTAGTTGTGGGCATTGATTTTGTTCAATATGCTTACCGTTACTAGTCCAATCTTGTTTCGACGGTATTGTGGGATGAAGCGGCCCGGACCGACCTTACACGTACTCTTACGTGAGACAGGTTCCACCGACTGACATGCACTTGGTGCATAAGGTGGCTAGCGGGTGCCAGTCTCACCCACTTTAGTCGGAATGGATTCGATGAAAAGGGTCCTTATGAAGGGTAAATAGCAATTGGCATATCACGTTGTGGTTTTGCGTAGGTAAGAAACGTTCTTGCTAGAAACCCATAGCAGCCACGTAAAACATGCAAACAACAATTAGAGGACGTCTAACTTGTTTTTGCAGGGTATGCTTTGTGATGTGATATGGCCAAGAAGAATGTGATGAATGATATGTGATGTATGAGATTGATCATGTTCTTGTAATAGGATTCACGACTTGCATGTCGATGAGTATGACAACCGGCAGGAGCCATAGGAGTTGTCTTTATTTATTGTATGACCTGCGTGTCATTGAACAACGCCATGTAATTACTTTACTTTATTGCTAACTGGTAGCCATAGTAGTAGAAGTAATAGTTGGCGAGACAACTTCATGAAGACACGATGATCGAGATCATGATGATGGAGATCATGGTGTCATGCCGGTGACGATGATGATCATGGAGCCCCGAAGATGGAGATCAAAAGGAGCAAAATGATATTGGCCATATCATGTCACTATTTGATTGCATGTGATGTTTATCATGTTTATGCATCTTGTTTACTTAGAACGACGGTAGTAAATAAGATGATCCCTTACAACAATTTCAAGAAGTGTTCTCCCCTAACTGTGCACCGTTGCTACAGTTCGTCGTTTCGAAGCACCACGTGATGATCGGGTGTGATAGATCCTTACGTTCACATACAACGGTTGTAAGACAGATTTACACATGCAATACACTTAGGGTTAACTTGACGAGCCTAGCATGTACAGACATGGCCTCGGAACACGGAGACCGAAAGGTCGAGCATGAGTCGTATAGTAGATACGATCAACATGAAGGTGTTCACCGATGATGACTAGTCCGTCTCACGTGATGATCGGACACGGCCTAGTTGACTCGGATCATGTAATCACTTAGATGACCAGAGGGATGTCTATCTGAGTGGGAGTTCATAAGATGAACTTAATTATCCTGAACATAGTCAAAAGACTTTTGCAAATTATGTCGTAAGCTCGCGCTTTAGTTCCACTGCTTAGATATGTTCCTAGAGAAAATATAGTTGAAAGTTGATAGTAGCGATTATGCGATTAGTAGAAAGCTTATGTCCTTACTGCACCGCTCAGTGTGCTGAACCCCAAACATCATTTGTCGATGTTGCGAACATCGGACATACACGTTTTGATAACTACGTGATAGTTCAGTTAAATGGTTTAAGTAGAGGCACCAAAGACGTTTTTCGAAACGTTATGGAACATATGAGATGTTTCGAGGGCTGAAATTGGGATTTCAGGCTCGTGCCCACGTCAAGAGGTATAAGACCTCCGACGATTTTCTTAGCCTGCAAACTAACGGAGAAAAGCTCAATCGTTGAGCTTGTGCTCAGATTGTCTGAGTGCAACAATCACTTGAATCGAGTGGGAGTTCATCTTCCAGATGAGATAGTGATGTTTCTCCAAAGTCATTGCCACCAAGCTGCTAGAGCTTCATGATGAACTATAACATATCAAGGATAGATATGATGATCCTTGAGGTATTCACGATGTTTGACACCGCGAAAGTAGGAATCAAGAAGGAGCATCAATTGTTGATGGTTGGTGAAACCACTAGTTTCAAGAAGGGCAAGGGCAAGAAGGGATACTTCATGAAACGGCAAATCAGCTGCTGCTCTAGTGAAGAAACCCAAGGTTGAACCCAAACCCGAGACTGAGTGCTTCTGTAATAAGGGGAATAACCACTGGAGCAGAATTACCCTAGATACTTGGTAGATGAGAAGGCTGGCAAGGTCGATAGAAGTATATTGGATATACATTATGTTAATGTGTACTTTACTAGTACTCCTAGTAGCACCAGGGTATTAAGATACCGGTTCAGTTGCTAAGTGTTAGTAACTCGAAATAAAAGGCTACGGAATAAACGGAGACTAGCTAAAGGTGAGCTGACGATATGTGTTGGAAGTGTTTCCAAGTTTGATGTGATCAAACATCGCATGCTCCCTCTACCATCAAGATTAGTACTAAACCTGAATAATTGTCATTTGGTGTTTGCGTTGAGCATAGACATGTTTGGATTGTGTCTATTGCAATACGGTTATTCATTTAAAGAGAATAATGGTTACTCTATTTATTTGAATAATACCTTCAATGGTCTTGCACCTAAAGGAATGGTTTATTGAATCTCGATCGTAGTGATACACATTTTCATGCCAAAAGATATAAGATAGTAATGATAGTACCACTTACTTGTGGCACTGCCATGTAAGTCATAATGGTATAAAATGCATGAAGAAGCTCCATGTTGATGGATCTTTGGACTCACTCGTTTTTGAAAAGTTTGAGACATGCGAACCATGTCTATTGGTGTATACGCATGAAGAAACTCCATGCAGATGGATCGTTTGGACTCACTTGATTTTGAATCACTTGAGATATGCAAATCATACCACATGGGCAAGATGACTGAAAAGCCTCGGTTTCAGTAAAATGGAACAAGATAGCAACTTGTTGGAAGCAACTCATTTTGATGTGTGCAGTCCAATGAGTGCTGAGGCATGCAGTGAATATCGTTATGTTATTACTTCACAGATGATTCGAGTAGATGTTGAATATATTTACGTGATGAAACACAAGTCTGAATTATTGAATGGTTCAAGTAATTTCAGAGTGAAGTTGAAGATCATCGTGACAAGAGGATAAAATGTCTATGATAAGATCATAGAGATGAGTATCTGAGTTGCGAGCTTTGGCACACAATTAAGACATTGTGGAAATTGTTTCACAATTAATACCGCCTGGAACACCATAGTGTGATGGTGTGTTCGAACATCATAGTTGCACCCATATGGTGCGTACCATGATGTCTCTTATCGAATTACCACTATTGTTCATGGATAGGCATTAGAGACAACCACATTCACTTTAAATAGGGCACCACGTAATTCCGTTGAGATGACATCGTATGAATTATGGTTTAGAGAAACCTAAGTTGTCGTTTCTTAAAAGTTTGGGGCTGCGACGCTTATGTGAAAAGGTTTCAGGTTGATAAGCTCGAACCCAAAGCGGACAAAATGCATCTTCATAGGACACCCAAAACAGTTGGGTATACCTCCTAATTCAGATCCGAAAGCAATATGGATTTTTTTCTTGAATCGGGTCCTTTCTCGATGAAAAGTTCGTCTCGAAAAGTTGAGTGGGAGGATGGTGGAGACTTGATGAGGTTATTGAACCATCACTTCAACCAGTGTGTATCAGGGCACAGGAAGTTGTTCCTGTGGCACCTACACCAATTGAAGTGGAAGCTTATGATAGTGATCATGAAGTTTCGGATCAAGTCACCACCGTACCTCGTAGGACGACAAGGACGCGTACAGCTTCGGAGTGGTACGGTGATCCTGTCTTGAAGGTCATGTTGCTAGACAACAATGAACCTACGAGCTATGGAGAAGCGATGGTGGGCCCAAATTCTGACAAATGGTTAAGAAACCATGAAATCCGAGATAGGATCCATGTATCAGAACAAAGCATGGACTTTGGTGGACTTGCCCAATGATCGGCAAGCCATTAAGATAAATGGATCTTTAAGAAGAAGACGGACGTGGACGGTAATGTCACCGTCTATGAAGCTCGACTTGTGGCGAAGAGTTTTCACAAGTTCAAGGAGTTAACTACGATGAGATTTTCTCATCCCTAGCGATGCTTAAGTCCGTCGGAATCATGTTAGCATAAGCTGCATTTATGAAATCTGGCAGATGGATGTCAAAACGAGTTTCCTTACCAACTTTCGTAAGGAAAGGTTGTATGTGATACAATCAGAAAGGTTTTGTCGATCCTAAGGATGCTAAAAGGTATGCTAGCTCCAGCAATCCTTCTAAGGACTGGAGTAAGCATCTCGGAGTTGGAATGTGCGCTTTGATGAGATGATCAAAGATTTTGGGTTTATACAAAGTTCATGAGAAACTTGTATTTCCAAAGAAGTGAGTGGGAGCACTATAGAATTTCTGATGAGTATATGTTGTTGACATGTTGATGATCAGAAATGATGTAGAATTTCTAGAAAGCATATAGGGTTATTTGAAAGGTGTTTTTCAATAGAAAACCTGGATTAAGCTACTTGAACATTGAGCATCAAGATCTATAAGGATAGATCAAAATGCTTAATAATACTTTCAAATGAGCACATACCTTGACATGATCTTGAAGGTGTTCAAGATGGATCAGTCAAAGAAGAAGTTCTTGCCTGAGTTGTAAGGTACGAAGTTAAGACTTAAAGCTCGACCTCGGCAGAAAAGAGAGAAAGGACGAAGGTCGTCCCCTATGCTTTAGACGTAGGCTCTACAGTATGCTATGCTAAGTACCGCACCTGATGTGTGCCTTGCCACATGTCTGGCAAGAGAGTACAAAGGTGATCAAGGAGTGGATCATCAGATAGCGGTCAAAGTTATCCTTAGAGGAATAAGGATATGTTTCTCGATTATGGAGGTGATAAAGAGTTCGGCGTAAAGGGTTACGTTGATGCAAGCATTAACACCTATCCGAATGACTCTGAGTAGCAAACCGGATACGTATAGTGGAGCAACCATTTGGAATAGCTCCAAGTGGAGCGTGGAAGCAGCATTTACAATATGACCTAGAAATTTGTGAAGTACATACGGATTTGAATGTTACAGATCCATTGACTAAAACCTCTCTCACAAGCAAAACATGATCAAACCCCAGAACTCATTGAGTCTTAATCACATAATGATGTGAACTAGTTTAATGACACTAGTAAACTCTTTGGATGTTGGTCACATGGTGATGTGACCTGTCAGTGTTAATCACATGGTGATGTAAACTAGATTATTGACTCTAGTGCAAGTGGGAGACTGTTGGAAATATGCCCTAGAGGCAATAATAAAAGTGTTATTATTATATTTCTTTGTTCATGATAATAGTCTTTTATTCATGCTATAACTGTATTATCCGGAAATCGTAATACACGTGTGAATACATAGACCACAATATGTCCCTAGTGAGCCTCTAGTTGACTAGCTCGTTGTGATCAACAGATAGTCATGGTTTCCTGGCTATGGACATTGGATGTCGTTGATAACGGGATCACATCATTAGGAGAATGATGTGATGGACAAGACCCAATCCTAAGCCTAGCACAAAGATCGTGTAGTTCGTATGCTAAAGCTTTTCTAATGTCAAGTATCATTTCCTTAGACCATGAGATTGTGCAACTCCCGGATACCGTAGGAATGCTTTGGGTGTACCAAACGTCACAACGTAACTGGGTGGCTATAAAGGTGCATTACAGGTATCTCCGAAAGTGTCTGTTGGGTTGGCACGAATCGAGACTGGGATTTGTCACCCCGTGTAAACGGAGAGGTATCTCTGGGCCCACTCGGTAGGACATCATCATAATGTGCACAATGTGACCAAGGGGTTGATCACGGGATGATGTGTTACGGAACGAGTAAAGAGACTTGCCGGTAACGAGATTGAACAAGGTATCGGTATACCGACGATCGAATCTCGGGCAAGTACAATACCGCTAGACAAAGGGAATTGTATACGGGATCGATTGAGTCCTTGACATCGTGGTTCATCCGATGAGATCATCGTGGAACATGTGGGAGCCAAAATGGGTATCCAGATCCCGCTGTTGGTTATTGACCGGAGAACGTCTCGGTCATGTCTGCATGATTCCCGAACCCGTAGGGTCTACACACTTAAGGTTCGATGACGCTAGGGTTATAAAGGAAGTTTGTATGTGGTTATCGAATGTTGTTCGGAGTCCCGGATGAAATCCCGGACGTCACGAGGAGTTCCGAAATGGTCCGGAGGTAAAGATTTATATATGGGAAGTTGTTGTTCGGGTTCCGGAAAAAGTTCGGGTTTTTTCGGTATTGTATCGGGAAGCTTCCAGAAGGTTCCGGAGGATTCCGGAGGGGTCCGGAGGTCCAGAAATTGTTCCACCACGTCCAATACAGTAGCATGGGCTGTAGGGGGGCGCCCTAGCCTTAATGGGCCAGGGGCACCAGCCCCCCCAAGGCCCATGCGCATGGGAGGGGAAAACCCTAAAGGGGGAGGCCTCCACTTGGCTTGGGAGGCACTCCTCCCCCCTTGGCCGCCGCCCCCAACCCTAGATGGGATCTAAGGGGGCCGGCCCCCTCTTTTCCCCACCTATAAATAGTGGAGGGGTGGGAGGGCAGGACCACGACAAGTTCTGGCACAGCCCTCCCCCTCTCCTAAGTACTTCTCCTCTCCCGCGGTGCTTGGCGAAGCCCTGCAGGATTGCCACGCTTCTCCACCACCACCACGCCGTTGTGCTGCTGTTGGATGGAATCTTCCTCAACCTCTCCCTCTCTCCTTGCTGGATCAAGGCATGGGAGACGTCACCGGGCTGTACGTGTGTTGAACGCGGAGGTGCCGTCCGTTCGGCACTAGGATCTCCGATGATTTGGATCACGACGAGTACGACTCCTTCAACCCCGTTCTCTTGAACGCTTCCGCTTAGCGATCTACAAGGGTATGTAGATGCACTCTCCTTCCCCTCATTGCTGGTTTCTCCATAGATAGATCTTGGTGACACGTAGGAAAATTTTGAATTTCTGCTACGTTCCCCAACACCGGCATCCCCCCTCTTCATGGTAAAGCTTGTAAAATAAGAGAGAATAGCCATAAGTATTGAGATATAATGTTTAATAACAGCGCATAATGCAATAAATATTGATATAAAAGCATGATACAAAATGGACGTATCACATAGCATCCCATCATCCGCGCGTCACATGTGGGTGTATATTTTGACAGGCGCCTTGATCGTTGGATGGTATTATTAATTGTTGGGGCTTATGAAAGCTAATTTGTTAGCGATCCAGCACAAAACGATGTCATGGCAGCGAAATATTAGCAACCCGACACAAAACACTGCCATGGCAGCCGAAAACGCGGCCATGGCAGCGAAACGAGTAGAGGAGCCACCGGAAGTGTTGACATGGCAGCGAAACACACGGAAGGCTCCAACCAAGGCGTTGAATGCATCACTAGTAGACCTGTTGAGTATTGTGATTATTAGGAAAGTTAGAATAGTATAGGATATTGTTTTGCTTGTCTTGTATTTTAAGATGATTATGTACTCTTATATATATGCCTATGAGGCTCAAGTAATACAATCCATCATATTCCACAACAATCCCTCTCTCTCCTTTCTAGCATGGTATCAGCTTTATCTTGATCATAAACCCTAGCCGCCGCAGCTTACGCACCGCGCCGCCCCCGAGGCTGTCGATCTCCATGATCGCCACCGGGAGCCGCGTGACCCGTACTTAGGGTTCGTTCGCCGGTCCAATTGATCAGCTGCCCTAGAGAGTTTATTTTCTTCCTGATCAGTTGATCCGGGTTTTCTTTGTCGTCGGTCGTTTCGATCGGTACTTCGTTTTGGTTTTCCAATCTACGATTGGCTTGAGTCGCTCATTGTCGTTCGTCATCTACAACGTGTGTCTGCTCCACCAACATCTGCATCAGCCATCACTACGTCTGAGTCTTCATGTTGGGCATTGCATCATGTGAGGGCGTGCGGCCGCCACTCGCACCATGCGCAGGCCTGTTGATCTGCGCCGTGAGGCCACTCACGCGGCCGCGCGTGCGTGGGTTAGAGGGTGCTTGGATACGTTTTAGTCCCATGACTAAAAGTAGTGAGACTAAAACTTGCTAGCCTCACCCATGCTTGAATCCAAATACTAAAGAGACTAAAATCCAGTTATTGAGCATTTATTATCCTCCAAACCCTCTAATCCAGAACTCGCATGTGTTAAAGGAGAGGAATTAAATGAGGAGAGAGAGGGCTAATACATATTTTAGTAGGTTTCCTATGACTAAAAATTTTTAGCCTCAAGACTAGTCCTAGCCTCTTTTTAGTCAGGGGTGCTTGGAACTTTAGCCTCTAAAAGAGACTATTTTTAGTCAGACTAAAAATAGTCCCTTGGATCCAAGCACCCTCTTACTTGGTCGCGCGCTTTGATCCATCGGTGTACTCACGTGGCCCAGGGCACTTGAGCATCTCATGCTATGCACGACGTCCGGTGCAGTTTTCCTGGGCAACGCGTGACGCTTCTGCCACGTCCGGCCCGTGACTTGTTGATCTCGTCCGCTGCGCCTCCGGTCTGATCAGCCGTTTGCGCGTCGGTTCGCTTCGTAGGTCCCATAAAAGATTGTCTTCAAATTCAGCGCGGTCCTCCACCGATCGAGCATCGGGTTGCCGCTGCGTAGCCCCGTCGGGCCGCAGCATCGCCGCCCCGTGACCGATTAGGCTATCTAGAGAGGCTCCCCTGACGTGCGATTGGCACACTAACAGTTGAACCCGGGCCCACCTGTCAATGGCCCTACATCAGGGGTGCAGTACGTCAGATGATCCGGCTCCCAGGCTGTCTAGCGAAATAGCACAATTAGATAGCACGTGGAGCCTCGTGCACACAGAGCACACGATCCCAACATGTCTACCCCAGTCATGAACGGGCAAAAGAACAGGATTATCAGAAGGCTTGCCAAATCTTTTTTTTAAAAGTACGTCAATAGTATACCATATTTTTATGAAAGATAAAAAGAAAATTACAAGAAACTTGCGAGAGATGGGAACATCAACGCAAGTCCAACCCACACAACATCTACACCACAAGTCTAAAGCCTACTCTCTCACAAATCTGTGTAAAACTAGCTAATGTTTTTTTAAATAATACTCCCTCCATTTTTATATACAAGGCCACTATGAAATATAGGTTTTGCATCTATACAAGGCAACTAACAGTAATCGAGGCAAAGTTAATGATATTTTCTCATACTAGCAACATGTTTAATAGTTGCATGCATGCATATGGGGTATTAATGATCTCAATAAATGAAAAAAAAGCTGACTTGCAAAGTAGGCATTAAATTTTACATTGGTACCTGTAATTTGAGTTTGTGGCCTTGTATATAAATATCGAGGGAGTACATTTTTTTATTAAATTTCATAAATATTACATCGTAATTATATATTTTTAAATAATACCCAGTCAGCCCACTGCTGGCCCTATTGGATCCAGTCAGCCCACTGCTGGCCGATTGGCCCTGCGCGGCGACTATTCTTTTCATTCTTTTCTTTTCCTTCTATATACTCTTTTGTTTCTTTGTTTTTTTGTTTCTCATTCTACATTCTTATATACATGATCAACTTTTTTCAAATACTTGTTCAAATTCTTTTTTCCTCTCCGATTTGTTTTTCATTCTACATTCTTATGCACATGTTAAACATTTTTTCAAATATTTGTTCAACATTTTTCAAATACTTGTTCAACATTTTTATATACATGATCAACATTTTTTTTAAATACTTATTCAATATTTTTATATACATGATCAATATATTTTCAAATACTTAGTCAACATTTTTCAAATACTTGTTCAATTTTTTCAAATACTTGTTCAACATCTTATTCAAATGCTTGATTAACATTTTTATATACATGATCAACATTTTTCAAATACTTCTGCAACATTTTTCAAATACCTATTCAACGGAAAAATGGGTGCATGCACCTGTCGGCCTAGAGGAAGCAGACTGGGGGGCCAATCGGCCAGCGGTGAGCCGAGTGGGGGCCAATCGGCCAGCAGTGGGCCGACTGGGGAAATCGGCCAGCAGTGGGCTAAATGGATCCAATCCGCCGGCAGTGGGCCGACTGGGGGCCGATCGGCCAGCAGTGGGCCGACTGGGGGAATTGGCCAGCAGTGGCAATCGGCCACCGGTAGGATGACTGCATCCAATCAGCCAGCAGTGGGCCGACTGGGTATTATTTAAAAAATATATAATTACGGCGTAATATTTCTGAAATTTAATAAAGAAATGTATTATTAACAAAAATTAGCGTAAAACTCCAACTCCAAGTCCTGCCTCTTTCCAATCCCTGAGCTCATTTAGAATATGATTCTTGAGTTGCCCGGGTGATTTGAATTCAGTCGTCCGGTTAAACACCCCAGTATTCCTTTGTTTCCAAAGTGACCAAGCGACCGCAATGACAAACGTGTCATTTCACCGACGCACTGAGATTCCTCCGCGTTTGCTGCCATCAAAGCCACACTTTACATCATTTAACCAACTCGGTGGCATTTGGACGCCGTTAGCCAGTAGGATAACTGAAAAAACATCACATTGCTTCTCAATATTAATATACTCTTCCCTTTATCCAGAAACCATACATTGCTTCACGAGCAAACTGCGGGAATCCAAACAGGTCTGACCAGTGACCAACTCCTCACTCCTACAAAAACATGTACATCTATAATACAAACGCACGTTCATTATATTTACAAAGTGCCAGGGTAGGTGTTGGTAGCAGCTACACCACACTACTCAACACCATGCATGCTGGGGGGCAATGCACCAAGCCTTGCCAGGGTTATTTGCTTATCTTATCTGCACATGTAACTGCAAGTGTAGCCTCGCCTTTGGGCTCTTCGTCTGTACTCTGTACAGGTAACTGCTAAGATCATGGTACTGTCAACGGGTGCCGTTGTAGTTCTTGTACTAGCTCCCTGGCAGTCGGAGCGAATTGTCCACGATGAGAAGCTTCTGAGGATCTGGGCCCTCATCCTCCATGTTGACAACCCGGCTGCGCCATTGCAGGCGATCAGCAGCCTCCTTCACTTTCAGAACAACATCAGCTGCATCCCGGATTACTGCCGCGCCCCCTGGCCGGAGAATTCGGTCCATCTCGACCAGTATGTCAAGGGTACCACACCTGAAGACAAATTAGTGTCAAAATAGTGCGGTGAACGGCAATACCTTCCTGAGTTGCATGGTGACTATGTGCTTTTTGAAGGCATCATGTTTGTCAGGCCATGCGTTGAAAAAGGAGAAACGTAACTTTAGGCCCCTTTTGCGGAAGGGAAATTGACAAATTGTACACATACTGATGGTATTCAGCAATTAAGGGATTCAAACAATTGCTGTAATTAAGCCGGGCGGATTTCATGTAAGCTACTTTATTTCAGATAAGAAAAATCAGTAAGCAGATATCCATGGCCCAAGGGTAATGGTGGGTGCCTCTTGAAGTCTTTTATGTTCAGGGAGAGTATGCCCCTGGCGAAACTATGTGAACCATAGGGTGTGTAGTGGCACAGTGGGTACTCTATATTTTAGTACAGTTTGGTACCCTCAAGCTAAGTAAATTAGAAATAGCATTCATGTCTCTTTCTGAGTCTGTTCTGCCTCAGAACAGAACAAGTACACTTGAACAAAGAGAATTATGAGGAGTCACTTACTTGTCGATATACAAGCTGAATACTCCATTAGCATGTATCAGATCATATGTACGTGGATAAGTAGAGAAAGCTTCACACCTAACATAAAAAAATGACTCAGATAGTGAGTTCTTGTCTATATCTTAATGGGAAAATAGGAATAGTACTCCATTACAAGACAACAGTCGCTCTGCAACATTACCAGTCCATGTATGTTCCAATCAGGCCGCGCTCATAGATGATACCAAGGGTGTTATTGTCTGTTATATTTGCAGGAACCACGTTCATGACCCAAACAGGGTATTTCAACATGGCAGCGGCAAAGCTACCAAAACCAGCATTCATGTCCATGACATTTCTGTAACTCCTATGAGATAAATCTTTCAAATATGTTCCATAGAGTTCAACTCTTCTCCTCCAAACTGAACAGTCATGTTTGTATGCCTGGATGGACATCCCCTTAATTTCCCCATTGGCTATTCTTGGTGGCACTGCAGCAAGTCTTTGAGGCCATTTCTCCACGCGGCGGCCAGCAACATCACCAACAAGTTCCACTCTTGGAAGATGAGTTCTACACATCGAAATATTTACATACCTGCAAGATAGAAGACATACAATCATCCTTTTATGAGTTTGTTGATAAAGTAATCTTCCAGTGCAAGCAAGAGATGGCTAATATGTTAGATTATCCAATGATTCAGCAACTGCCTTCTTTTTGTCCTGTTCGGCGGTGAGCTCTTTGGATTCACTGGTGCTGTACTCATATTCTTACTAACTCGCTTCGATGCACCTTTTTGTACATGCTTTAAGTATTGGGTAGAGTTCTTTTTAGTTATTGAGTTGTCTCCTGAAAATTTCCAGGCACGCTTATGTAGAGATGGCTAATATTTTAGATTATCCAATGACTCAGCAACTGCATTCTTTCTGTCCTGCTCGGCTGTAAGCTCTTATTCACTGTGCTGTACTCATACTCTTACTAACTCACTTAGATGCATCATTTTGTACATGCTTCAAGTATTGGGTAAAGTTCTTTTTAGTTATTGAGTTGTCTCCTGAAAATTTCTTTTTTTCGAGAGTACGCCTAGGCGTACCATAGCTTTATAGAAGGCAGAATTTAGTTACAAGAAAGCTACCGCTCGATGCGAACAACGAGTGTAGCACGAACACCACACCGACAAGACCACAAACAAACACCACCGCTAGGCAAGCTACTATGCAAAAAGCCTATCCTAAACTGATACACAGCACCGCGTCTCGATCGACGCCGGACACCTCCGAAGACCACACTTCCACAGAACTTCTCTTGTCGACGCACCATCCACCCTGAGCGCCTAAGAGAAAGTGGCAGATGAATGGCAGGACTCGATCCAATCCGGGAAGACGCCGCCTTGGATTCACCAACGACCAACGTACATAGCGCCACTGAAGATCAGAAAAGGATAGCGGCGAACACCGGAGGAGAGCAACGAGGAACCAGTCGTGTCTCCAAACACAATGCTCCCAACAGAGGAGCGGCGTCGAGGACACCGCCATCGTGCCGATCAGAACATCGAATCTAGGCTTTCACCCGGAGACATCCACCAACACCGAGAGCGCGAGGGATGAGGCGAACACGCTCGACGATGCCTCCAAGGAGGGGAATGACATCCACAGATGCCATCACCGCCGGCCCGGCAGAAGCCGTGCAAAATTTTCATCCGCGCTTCGCCCATCGCCACGCCTCCATGGGATTGGTAGCACTGCCAAGAAGCCTCACACCGCCGCCACCGCAGCACTTGCCGAAGTAGCTGCATAGCCGAGGACCAACGACCGACCACCCGGCAGGGAAACCGCGGCCACACATCCACTCCCAGCCTGCACGAGGGTCCGCAGCCAACCAGCACCTCCGGCCAGGTCCAGGACTGCCCGCAACGGCCGTCGCCCACTCCAAGGAACGACCTTGCGACAATCAGACCCGCCTCTCCACGGAGAAATCCCAGGCCGGCATCACCAGGAAAGCACCGCCGCTCTCCACGCCGCACAGGGATGACCGAAAGCTCGCTGCTCGCAAGACTCCATCTTGACCGAGCCATCGCAGCGCCGCCACCAACCTGCCCGTGAGAACCCAGCACTGCCTCCCGCTGGCGCCACCCCCACCAGATCGAGCCACATCTCCTCTGCCACACCCCGTCAGGCCCTCCGCATCACCACCTCACCTGCCGTGCGCCGGCCATGAGCCCTCACCTCCAGGCAACGCAGATCTGGCCTGGCACGAGCGCCTCCGCGGTGAGGAGCACCAAGCCGCCACCGGCCTGCGCGCTTCGCAGCGACACGCCATCACCAGCCAGCTGCGCCGGGCCTCTCCTCCTCCAGCCAGCGCCCACCACAGAGTCATGACGAGCCGCCCCGAGACACCGGACCAGCAGGACCTCGCGCGCTCAACCCCGCCGCCATCAGCCCCGCACCACCAGCACCGCACCACCACGCGGCGGATCCGGCCTGAGAAGCCCCGGATCCACCCCCCGACGCCGGCGAAGAGGGCCACCACACCGGATCTTGCAGCGCCGTCGGATGGATCCCCGCTAGCTGGCGAGCGCCGACACAAAGGAGCCCCGCCGCCACCATCCCTGGGGCACGCGCGGCTTCGCCGGCGTCCTCTCCGGCGGCGGCGAAGCGGATGGGGGTGAGAGGGAGTGGGCCGGCGGCGGCGCGATGGGGCTGCCCCCGAGCCGCCAGAGGAGGCGACGCGGGGGGAGGGAGCGTTTTTTTTCGCGGAGAGGGGCCTCCTGAAAATTTCTATGCACACTTATGTTCAACTAACCCGGAGAATTAACATTCATGGCCATACACGCCCCCGCATGTCATGTACAGACTGACAAACTTCAGAAAATAACAGCCGTACGGAGTATGTTTCTTCTTGGCCACACAATAACACGCGCGAAGTATATAAACATTAATCCTGGCCAAACTATTCTCTGCAGTGTCAACTTCTTGGGTCGCATCGAGGACTACGGAAAATAAAACAGTGAACTATTATGCTTCAACCACACAAAAATTCCCAGAAAAGCAAAGGTCAGGCTGCCAAGGAGAACCTTACCAAGCACTATCTGGGTCATCTTCTGTACAGAGTGGTGGTGATTTCAAGAACTCTGCTTCCTGGGCACAATGGAGATGATTAATAGGCTTTCTCCAAACAGAAACTGTGCCCTTATCTGACACCTTTTCCCAACAAAGCTTATTTGCAGTATCTTCTGTAGCTAACTGTTCACCATCAAGGTTCTCGATTGTTTTGTTGGGGCCCTTGTAGGGTGATTTCCAGCTGATGGGTGGACTAGACATAACCCAATACCCACCAGGTCTGAGAAGACGGTCAATTTCCAGCATATACAGACCATCTGGAATCAGCTATAGGTGAATGAGAACATCAGAAAATATGTGCAATCATAAGTCGGATACAAGAAATATGTCTTCCTTTTCGCAGATAGTATCGATTTAGTGCATGTCCTACCATGAGCAGTCCATGAAACATGGCAGTCAGCGCAGTGCACCATGTCGAAGGACCTCGAAGGATAAGGCAGCCTGTGAGCGCTGAGCGCTCCAATCATCGCGGGCAGTCCACGCTCCAAGGCGAACTGGACATGCGCATCGTGTCTCTCCCTTGGAGCAATGGACATGGTCAGGACGCCATAGCTCAACAGGTAGTCCCCAAAGCTCGCAACCTGCAACGAGCCACAGCATCAGCGATGAGAACATATGGCAATCTACTGGAAACACGGAGTGATTTAGTCCAGTTACTCACTCCGCAACCGATGTCGAGCGCCGTTCGCACCGCGCCGCCGCGGAGCGGCACCACGCGCTCAAGCTGCTCGACGTAATTCCCCGCCCCCTTGGGGAACACCAGCCACTCCCCGCGCGCGTGCACGGGGTCCTGAGAGGCGGCCAGCTTGGCGACGGTGAGTGGTGGCAGATCCGTGTTGGCATACCGCGCGCGCTCCCGCCGCGCGGGCCACGGCGGGGGCGGGTGGTACCCGGGGGGCGGGGGGACGCGACAGTGCGGAGGCGGGGGCGGAGGGTGAGGCGGCGGGTCCTCGGGCGGGTGCGGAGGATGAGGCGGCGGAGGGTGCGGGGGGCAGTGGCGCTCGCCGGAGGGAGGTTCGTGGCAGGGGGTGTGGTGGGAGGCGTTGGGCGGGCAGGGCGGGACGGGCGGCGGCGGGGGGTGGGGGTGCTCATGGTGCTGCGGCGAGGGTTCGGGCGCCGGGGGGAGCGCCGCGGTGGTGGAGGCGCTGGTGGACGGGGGAGGCGAAGCGTAGTCGTCCCGGGCGCGGGAGACGACGGCGGAAATGAGCAGGAGAGACGTCGCGGCCGCAGCGGCCGCCGCCCCCGCGAGGGAGAGCGCCCGCGGCAGCGGCTTGATGACGGCGTCCACCGCCGGCGCCGGGAGCGGCATGGCGTCGCGTGACGGATGCACTGGGCTGGACAGCAGTATCGGATGCTCCGAGCATCCGAGCTAGTGCTCGAAGCGTAGTGGAGTGGTTCCGGTGCGGCCGTCGTGTTCGTATTTGAGGAGGGCGGCGGTTACCCTCGCAGGCCCGGCCGTTGTCGTTGGATGGGGCCCGCAGAAAGTCCAGTCCGTTTGCATCCAAGGCAGACCGGCTAGGCTCGATTAAAATATGGCCACCCCTTAAAAAATGGCTTATAAAAAAATGAAATATGGCTTGAGTTTGAGTAGTATATACCTCAAACTAACTTGAAGAGGCAAATAAACTTTAGTGTATAAACCAGTTCGTTTTGTTGTTTGGATAGTTTGCATTTGTCTTTTAACCTGATGGTGTTTTTTATGGGTTTTAACCTGATGGTGTTTCTCGGGGTTTGGGAAATAAATCCAAATAGATCACTAAATCCATGTATAAAAAAAATGGAAAACTGCTTGTCTGGTTGTAGGCACAAATGGATTGGGCTGGTAAAATTCCTCTCAAAATTCAAATCTTCTTGTGGCAACTATTTTAAGAGGTTGTGATAACTAGATAAGTTATGTAAAGAAAAGGTTTCACGATAATCCCAGGTGTTTCTTTTGCAATCAAGTGGAACCATCCTAACACTTGCTCTTTTCTACCCTATGCCCTCATAGTTCTTGGCAATTTTCTAGTTGGTGTTACGTATTTTGGCATGATGGCGAGCAACGGTTTACTGTTGGGCTTGCTACTATGGTCTAGTCCATTTGAAATGCTCCAAACAAAATGACCTTTGAGAGCAAGTTGATAAAACACACTTTTTAGATTGTTTTTGTCGTGATGGTGATGCGGCAATGACAAGTGGTATTCTCGTGCGTCGCTTCCTCGCATTGTTCAAAGAGCATCTATCTCCGGACGAAATCGAGCTATCAAGGCCTCATTGAGAGCCTTCCAGCTCTCCAAGGCCACCAACAAGACCCCTAGGCGCCCCGCTGCATCTCGGAGGGGCAAGGGTCGAGGCCGACGGGTATGGAGACGATGAAGGTGGAAATGAGCAGGGGAGACGATGAAGGTGGCTAGCTGACCATTTGTGCGCGCCACCTTCATCGAGTGCCCCCGTCTTCATGTACATACTCTTTTTGATTAGGGCAACATCTGGAGTTGCATCCCCTTCCTACCGTCCCCTATGTATCAATTCACTATCTTGTAGTTACTTCAGTTCATTGTCTTTCAGTTTCTTCAGTTTGTTGCCTTTAGGTAGTTCCTGCTATCCGGGCATCTTACCCCAGGCCCTTTGTATCTTGCATCATGCTAGTGTATTGTTAGTTATCTATGACTGACATCAACAATTGTATGGTGCTCAATTGGAACGTGTGCGGCCTTAATAATCATGTGCGCCGCCGAATTGTGTGTAGTCTTGTTCATCATCATCACACCTATCATTTTTCTCTTGGAGACAAAGATCGAACTCATGGAATGGCTCCTTGTACTAGAAATCCTCGGCCTGGCCTTTGTTGATTCCTTGTGCTTCCTTCTTGCCATTGGTACACGAGGGGGAATCATCCTTGCCTTCTTGTCGAACCTGTTTGACATCACTAGCACTACTAACTCCACCAACTCGATGCCTGCCATGGTGGTAATGCATGCTTCGTGCGCCTCTTGGAGTATTTCAGTCGTTTACGGCGCTCGGTCACATAGTGACAAAGTTGTGTTCATGTATAGGAGACGATGAACCTCAAGCCTTCCATGCTTCTTGTATGGATTATATCAGGAAACTTCAACTTGGTATGAAAAGTAGAGGACTCATCTATAAACACATGGTTAATGAATGCTTTTAGGTTGGCCTTAAACATTCTAAAGGTCTCCGAACTGTCGTTACACAATCTAAAATTCACTCAGGGCAGAAGCTGTCAAGTACAAACTAGAACTAAGACAAATCATGTCTTTTGCATTGTCGAAAGGGGTTTGTTGTTTCCCCAATGACACATGCATTCAGTTTCCTCGTATATCTCTGATCATTGTGCAATGGTGTTGACCGAGCAGGTTTTCCAACACCAATACAGTGGTAGATAGCTAGGCAGTATCGACCTGCGCAAGCGGGGGGTGGAGGATGAAGACACCAGGGACCCCATTGTAATCTCCTTTCTCTATGGGATTCTTATTGTAAGTCTCTCCACTTAGTACTGGGTTTTCACTAAGTTTTAATGAAGACATTTCATTACGGAAAAACTTACATTTTGGCAGCGCCCACGTAGACCAAAACAATCTGAATTGCGTAAAAACAGCGCCTAAGAACTGGAATGCGTAGGTTGAGGAGCGAAGTAATTTTTGGAATTGGTGTACTTCCAATTAATCATACCATCCTCACCATTTGTGAATTGCACCTCCGCCCATCGATCAGACCGTTGTTGAGCCTGTTTCTCATATCCTTTATCCATTTGTTCGCTGCAAACGCACTTGGCACAACTGTTTTTCCTTATTGAGTGCTTGAACAGAGCTAACACCAACGTGTGCAGTGGCATGTTCAACAGCCATGCTGAAAGTGCAACTATTCCCTAGGTGGTTTTGGTAATTCTTAACAACATATAGTTCATTGAACTAATGCTATTTCAAGATAATCATTTCAGAAAGTTCAATGTTTGGCATGGCATGGACTAGAGATGTGGACCCCTCAAAATACAAAGGACATATATTGGCAACAAGCTCAGGACTCTACATTTTCATTTTAGTGATCCAAGATCACATTGAGTCCATGGGAAAGCCAATACTATTAAAAGGGGATGAGGTGTTGCTTAATGAGTTACTTGCTCAAAATGCTTTGTGATATGCTCCAAAACCCTCAACCACTTTCTCATTTCCACATATGTCCTAAATCTAAATGTCAAACTCGGCCCCACCGATTTGATCTATCCAGCGCCACCGAGTTTCACTTGGCATAGCCACTGCCACAAACCCTAGTTACTTCGGTCTCACCGATAGGGATCTCGGTCTCACCGAGATGGGATTGCAAACTCCCTGTTTCCTTTTTGTAACATTTCGGTCTCACCGAAATGAGCAAATCGGTCCCACCGAATCTGCATTGCAAACTCCCTGTTTCCTTTTCGTAACACTTCAGTCCCACCGAAGTGAGCGAACCGGTCCCACCGAGTTTGCCTGACCAACCCTCTGTGTACCTATTGCTGAAATCAGTCCAATCGAGTTTATGCGATCGGTCACATCGAGATTACATTATGCCCTAACCCTAGCAGATCGGTCCCACCGAGATAACTATATCGGTCCCACCGAAAATCCTAACGTTCACATTTTGAACTAAATTGGTCTGACCGAGTGCTGATTCAGTCCCACCGAGTTTGGGAATCTCCGTGTAACGGTTAGATTTTGTGTGGAGGCTATAAATACCCCTCCACCCACTCTTCATTCATGGAGAGAGCCATCAGAACAAACCTACACTTCCACTACTCAATTTTTGAGAGAGAACCACCTACTCATGTGTTGAGGCCAAGATATTCCAATCCTACCATATGAATCTTGATCTCTAGCCTTCCCAGAGTTGCTTTCCACTCAAATCATCTTTCCACCATAGCCAAATCAGAGAGAGAGAGAGAGAGAGAGAGAGAGAGAGAGTTGAGTGTTGGTAAGACTATCATTTGAAGAACAAGAGCAAGGAGTTCATCAACAACACACCATCTATTACCTTTTGGAGAGTGGTGTCTCCTAGATTGGTTAGGTGTCACTTGGGACCCTCTGTCAAGATTGTGGAGTTCAACCAAGGAGTTAATAAGGGCAAGGGGATCGCCTACTTCGTGAAGATCTACCCTAGTGAGGCAAGTCCTTCGTGGGCGATGGCCATGATGGGATAGACAAGGTTGATTCTTCGCGGACCCTTCATGGGTGGAGCCCTCCGTGGGCTCGAGCAACCGTTACCCTCCGTGGGTTGAAGTCTCCATCAACGTGGATGTACGATAGCACCACCTATCGGAACCATGCCAAAAATCTCCGCGTCAACATTGCATTTGCTCCCTCCAAACTACTCCCATTTACCTTCTTGCAAGTTGCATGTTTTACTTTCCGCTGCTCACATACTCTTTGCATGCTTGCTTGAATTGTATTGTGATTGCTTGACTTGTGCTAAGTTCCTAAAATCTGCCAAGAACTAAAATTGGGAAAAGATTAAGTTTTTATTTGGTTAAATAGTCTAATCACCCCCCCCCCTTCTAGGCATACTTTCGATCCTACAAGTGGTATTAGAGCTTTGGTCTCCATTTGCCTTGATTTCCATAGGTTTGGTGATCATAGCCTTGGTTTCACAACCTAGGAGAGTATGGCGTCTAGCGAGGGAAATTATCACCGTAGAGGTCCTTACTTTGATGATACTAATTTTGCTAGTTGGAAACATAAGATGAAAATGCATATTCTTGGACATAACCCCGCCGTTTGGGCTATTGTGTGTATTGGCTTGCAAGGTGAATTCTTCGATGGGAAAGAACCAAACCGTGAAGCTACCGTGGAAGAACTGAAGGTGTTGCAATACAATGCTCAAGCTTGCGATGTCCTCTTCCATCGATTGTGCCCCGAAGAATTCAACAAAATCAGTCATCTTGAGAATGCAAAGGAAATTTGGGATACTTTGATTGATATGCATGAAGGTACCGACTCCGTCAAGGAATCCAAATTGGATGTGCTCCAAAGTCAACTTGACAAGTTCAAAATGAAGGATGGTGAAGGTGTCGTCGAAATGTACTCTAGGCTTGATCTCATCACAAATGAGATAGATGATACGTCTCCGTCGTAACTACTTTTCCAAACACTTTTGCCCTTGTTTTGGACTCTAACTTGTATTATTTGAATGGAACTAACCCGGACTGACGCTGTTTTCAGCAGAATTGCCATGGTGTTGTTTTATGTGCAGAAAACAAAAGTTCTCGGAATGACCTGAAACTCCACGGAACATCTTAGAAAAACAATAAAAAATCCTCGCCAAAGATGAAGACCAGGGGCCCACACCCTGTCCACAAGGGTGGGGGGGGGCGCGCCCCCTACCTCGTGGGCCCCCTGGTGGCCCTCCGACGCCAACTCCAACTCCATATATTGGCTTTCGGGGGGGGGGGGAAATCAGAAAGAAGAAATCATCGCGTTTTACGATACGGAGCCGCCGCCAAGCCCTAATCTCTCTCGGGAGGGCTGATCTGGAGTCCGTTCGGGGCTCCGGAGAGGGGGATTCGTCGCCGTCGTCATCATCAACCATCCTCCATCACCAATTTCATGATGCTCACCGCCGTGCGTGAGTAATTCCATCGTAGACTTGTTGGACGGTGATGGGTTGGATGAGATTTATCATGTAATCGAGTCAGCTTTGCTAGGGTTTGATCCCTAGTATCCACTATGTTCTGAGATTGATGTTGCTATGACTTTGCTATGCTTAATGCTTGTCACTAGGGCCCGAGTGCCATGATTTCAGATCTGAACCTATTATGTTTTCATGAATATATGTGTGTTCTTGATCCTATCTTGCAAGTCTATAGTCACCTACTATGTGTTATGATCCGGCAACCCCGAAGTGACAATAATCGGGACCACTCCCGGTGATGACCATGGTTTGAATAGTTCATGTATTCACTATGTGCTAATGCTTTGTTCCGGTTCTCTATTAAAAGGAGGCCTTAATATCCCTTAGTTTCCAATAGGACCCCGCTGCCACGGGAGGGTAGGACAAAAGATGTCATGCAAGTTCTTTTCCATAAGCATGTATGACTATATACGGAATACATGCCTACATTACATTGATGAACTGGAGCTAGTTATGTGTCATCCTATGTTATGACTGTTACATGACGAACCGCATCCGGCATAATTATCCATCACTAATCCGGTGCCTACGATTTTTCCATATACTGGTTCTCGCTTATTTACTTTTCCGTTGCTACTGTTACAATCACCACAAAATACCAAAAACATTACTTTTGCTGTCTTTACTTTTGTTACCGTTACCACTACTATCATATTACTTTGCTACTAAACACTTTGCTGCATATACTAAGTTTCCAGGTGTGGTTGAATTGACAACTTAGCTGCTAATACTTGAGAATATTCTTTGGCTCCCCTTGTGTCGAATCAATAAATTTGGGTTGAATACTCTACCCTCGAAAACTGTTGCGATCCCCTATACTTGTGGGTTATCAAGACCTTTTTCTGGCGTCATTGCCAGGCAGCATAGCTCTATTCTTTGAGTCACTCGGGATTTATATCTGCTGGACACTATGAAGAACTTGAAAGATGATCGAACTACTATTTTGCCCTCAACTACGAGGGGAGGTAAGGAACTGACATCTAGCCTTGCACTAGATTCTCCTTCTGTTATGAGTAAGCTTGCGACACTTAAACCTGCTACTGCTATTCATTCTGATATGTCGCATGTTATTGATGATGCCACTTCTGCTATGCATGATACTTATGATGAAACTACTTCTATGCTTGATACTACTGTGCCCCTTGGTGAATTTCTTGATGAGCAAATTGCTAGGTCTAGAGAAAGAGAAATTATTGAATCTGAATACGATGATGAGAGTGATGATGAAAATATGCCTGCTATTCCTGAGGGTTGTCTTTTTGATGCAGAATCTTCTGCAGCTATTTTTGCTTGCCAGGATAGATACGAACTTAAGAGGTTGCTAGTTAAATGGAGTAAAGAATCTTTTAGAGATAGAATGAGACCCGACCCTGCTTTTGCTACTTCACCTATTTGTGTTCCCGATAAGGATTATTATGATTTTTCTGTTGATCCAGATATAATTACTTTGGTTGAATCTGATCCTTTTTATGGCTATGAATCTGAAACTATTGTGGCACATCTTACTAAGTTAAATGCTATAGCTGCCCTGTTTACTAATAATGAGAGATCGCGCTACCTTTATTTACTCAAAATATTTATGTTCTCATTAAAGGGTGATGCTAAGATATGGTTTAATTCTCTTGATCCTGGTTGTGTGCAAAGTCCCCGGGATATGATTTATTACTTCTCTGCTAAATATTTCCCTGCTCATAAGAAACAAGCTGCTTTGAGGGAAATATACAACTTTGTGCAAATTGAAGAAGAGAGTCTCCCACAAGCTTGGGGGAGGCTTATCAAGTTACTTAATGCTTTGTCTGATCATCCTCTTAAGAAACCAGAAATACTTGATATCTTTTATAATGGACTAACTGATGCTTCCAGAGATTACCTGGATAGTTGTGCTGGTTCTCTTTTCAGGGAAAGAACACCGAATGAAGCTGAAATTCTATTGAATAATATGTTGACAAATGAAAATAATTGGGCACCTCCTGAGCCAACTCCCGAGCCAATTACTGAGCCTATTCCAAAACCAACTCCGAAGAAGAGAGGTGTTCTATTTCTCAGTCCCGAAGATATGCAAGGGGTAAAGAAATCTATGAAAGAAAAAGGTATTAAAGCTAAAGATGTTAAGAATTTACCTCCTATTGAAGAAATACATGGTCTTAATTTACCGCCTGTTGAAGAAGTATATGATCTCAATTACTTATTCACTGAAGAACCTCCCGATATCCCGACACAGGTAGTAAAGGTAAATTCTCTCTATAGATATGATAAAGATGAAGTCCCTCCTACTAAAATTGCTAGTCAGTGCTTGGATGAGTTTGATGACTTTATGTTTAAGCAAGATGACTTTAGTGCTTATTTTGGTAGACAATTAAAATAGAATACCTTTATGATTAAATGCTTAGGTGATTATATGGATGATATTAGAGGTGAACTTAAACTTGTTAGCAAACATGCTTATATGGCTACCACGCAAGTAGAGCAAGTACTTAAAGCTCAGAAAGAAGTGCTTGATGAAATGAATAGTAAGAAAAATGGTTATGCTGTTAGAGTGGCTACCAGAACTGGTAGAATGACTCAGGAACCTTTGTATCCTGAAGGCCACCCTAAGAGAATCGAGCAAGATTCTCAGAGAAATAATGTTGATGTACCTAGTTCTTCTAAAAGGAAGAAAAAGAAAAATGATAGGACTTTGCAAACTTCTAGTGAACCTATTGCCGAACCACCTGAGAATCCGAATGATATCTCTATTTTTGATGCTGAAACACAATCAGGTGATGAACATGAACCTAGTGATAGTGTTAATGATATTGTTCATGTTGATGCTCAACCTAGTAATGATAATGATGTCGAAGTTGAACCTGCTGTTGATCTTGATAACCCACAATCAAGGAATCAACGTTATGATAAAAGAGACTTCGTTGCTAGGAAACATGGTAAAGAAAGGGAACCATGGGTTTAGAAACCCATGCCTTTTCCTCCAAAACCATCCAAGAAAAAGGATGGTGAGGATTTTGAGCACTTTGCTGAAATGATTAGACCCATCTTTTTGCGTATGCGATTAACTGATGTGCTCAAAACAAATCCTTATGCTAAGTATATGAAGGATATCATTACTAATAAAAGAAAGATACCGGAAGCTAAAATTTCCACCATGCTTGCTAATTATACTTTTAAGGGTGGAATACCAAAGAAACTTGGAGATCCAGGAGTGCCTACTATACCCTGCTTCATTAAGAGAAATTATGTTAAAACTACTTTATGTGATCTTGGAGCCGGTGTCAGTGTTATGCCTCTCTCTTTATATCATAGACTTGACTTGAATAAGTTGACACCTACTGAAATATCTTTGCAAATGGCTGATAAATCAACTGTTATACCTGTCGGTATTTGTGAGGATGTGCCTGTTGTAGTTGCAAACGTTACTATTTTAACGGACTTTGTTATTCTTGATATTCCCGAGGATGATAGTATGTCTATTATTCTTGGAAGACCTTTCCTTAATACTGCAGGGGCTGTTATTGATTGCAACAAAGGCAATGTCACTTTTCATGTTAATGGCAATGAGCACACGGTACACTTTCCGAGGAAACAACCTCAAGTTTATAGTATCAACTCTATTGGAAAAATTCCATCGATTATATTTGGAGGTTTTGAATTTCCTCTCCCTACTGTCAAGAAAAAGTATGATATTCTTATTGTTGGGGATTTTCATATCCCCGTTGAGGTAACTTAGTGTTATTCGAAATTTCTCTGGTTCCGTGATTATTCGAAATGAGTTTGTTAACAAGACTTGATCAACCTTGTTAGTGGGTTCATTTTGATGATCACGAGATGGATGAAACTACAAGCACAACCTTCTGTACCCTCTTTATATTTTCTGTTATTTAGTAGAAATAAAGTAAAATAGTATTTTTCTGTCTGTTTCCTGACTTATCCGTGCAATATAAAAATACCCCAAAAATAAAAGTCCTCAGAATGCCATGCCAATTTAACATGATTTTTTCGGGAATATTTGAGGATTTACTGTGCAAAAATTACCGTGGGGGGAGCTGCCACCTAGCCACGAGGGTGGAGGGTGCGCCCTACCCCCCTGGGCGCGCCCCCCTACCTCGTGGGCCCACGGTGGCCCTCCTCCACTTATTCCTGCACCCATCTTCTTCCTCTGCTTCACACAAACACGAAAAACTAACTCAAGCACGAGTTCCAGCCCCCGTTGCTGTGATTTTCGATCTCCTTGCTCAAATCACCTCTCGCAAAACTGCTTGGGGAGATTGTTCCTTGGTATGTGACTCCTCCATTGGTTCAATTAGTTTTTGTTCTAGTGCTTTATTCATTGCAAATTTGTGTTGCATAGGTGACCATGTTCTTAAGCTTGCATGTCAAATTTATATGGTTCCAAGTAGTTCCAATGCTTTATATAGGTTCTAAGCACTTATGGGAGTTGTTGCTATCAATTTTATTGAAGTTGGTTCACTTTTATTTGAAGTTACTAAAAATTTCAGATTGTTTCAAAAATAATGAAGAGACTTTTGAGGGGCTCGTCGAGCCGAAGCTCTAAGGAAAAACAAAAGGAAGAAGAGCAGAAGCCCAAATTTAATTTGCCTCGCACCGCGAAGGTCCGACCGTGTGAATGGCCTTCCGATGACTTCTTGAGGAGAGCCGGGATTTATCAAGATTTCTATTTATTGATTGAGAATGCTGGCCTCACCGACTTCCTCCGCGACCAACATCACCAGTATCTCTTACTCACAAATACTTTTGTGCAAAACTTCTACTTTTCCCTAAGAAATCACCTCCAACAGTAGAGTTTCATTTATATGACGTTGTTAAAGAGATGACATTAGCTGAATTTTGCGAGGTTTGCAAAATACCCTTTGAGGGCACCTTGGATGAACCACACCGTAACAAAGTAGAAACTTTTATTAACACTATCACTCTGGGAGAAACCAGGAAGGTTTCTGATGCAAGGATTACTAGCATACATTTTCCTGTTTTACGCTACTTTGCCTTATTTGCTAGTCGTTGCTTGATTGGACGCGGGAACTATGGAAACCTTAGTATCCCTGATTGTGGCACTCCAAAATTTTTGTGGTTTTTGTTTTCAGAAAGAGCCTTGCTTGGTTTAAAGAAGGTCATTTAAATCCTTCTTAAAAACCTCTCTTCTGAGTTTTCCCTCTCAAAATCTTTTCTTGGATTTAGTTTTTCAAAAAAAGAAAACCTTTTGGTTTTGGGCTTTTCTTTGGTTTTGATCCCTTCCTGTTTTTACCATGCCTCTTATGGTAAAATTCTCCCAAAACCCCTCCTTCAACTTTGGGACAACCCAAACTTTCTGCCCCAACTAGTTAAATCCATTTCTGGATTTTATCTCATTTATTTCTTTTCCCAAAACAATTATGTCCTTTATTTTGAGCCTAGGTAATTTGTAAAGCAAGTACCTTAATGCCTTTGAACTTTGGTCTCAAATCAACTCCTCTGGATAGTCCTTAGCACCCACAACCTAGAACCAACAAGATCCACTCTTCTTCTTTTCAAAATTTTCAAATTACATCCTCTGCAAGTTTGGACCAGATTTGTCAAATTTGGTGAAATTCATATCTCCACTTCTCCAAAAATTCCACCAAAATTCAGGCAACCCCCAGTTGCAATGAGAGACCACTCCACCAAAAACTAGCTCAAGGAAAAATCCCCACATACCAAAATCATTCTGTCGAACACCTGGCCTGCACTGTTACTGTGCATCTTCAGAAAATTTAGTAAGTTCAGTGTCGTTTCTTCGTCAGAGTTCAGTCACATGTCGACTGTGAACCTGGCGCGTTGTGCACGGCTCCTCCTCCCTGTCCGGAGCGCCACACGCGCGCTTGGCTCGTTCTTGGCGTCGGTAGCACCCTGGCCCGCCTGCGCCGGCGTCTTCCGCGGTGGCAGAACCTCCCGCTGCGGCCGATAGGGAGCACCCTGCGGCATAACGCCGTTCGGCACCGCCCAAAACACCTGAGAGCTCCGCGTGGCCATCTCCCTTGCCAGCGCACGCATGCAGCACCGTCCCCGTGGCCTGGCACGCTCATGGCGCGCTCTCTGCCGCCGACGTGCCGTACGGCCGTTCCGTCGGGGACAGGCCGTAACCACCCCTACCTTGTTAGGTTAGACACTGGAATGGAACCAGTGCTCCGTCTAGATGATGCTCAAGCCTCTAAACCAACCGTCCAGCCACAGCGCCGCCGTAATCGCTCGCCGGACTTATCCCGTTCACGGCAACCGCCTCAGGCCGGCTATAAATAGCGCCTCCGAGCTCGCTCTCGACCCCGCACACCTCCACCACCTCACCAGACCCCGCCCAACCTCTGGAAGAGCCTCGAAGGGCCCTTCTTCCTCAACTCCGGCCACCTCCGTCCGCTTCGGGCTCCGGCAGCGTTCTCGCTGGTGAGAACTCCTCCACCGCCCTAGACTTGCCCGTAGCCTCATGCCGCCTCTAGGAGACTAACCCCCACTCCAATTTGACCCCAGCAGCTCTCTCCGACGAGGTCCACGACTACCCGAACCACCGTCCGCCGGAGCAAGGGCCGCCGGCGACCACCACCACCACCCACCAACGCGGAAGGACGTACTGAACACGGAGGTACCACCCGATCCCCCTGCCTCGCCGTGGATCGCCGTCGGCGACCACCGCAGCTCTCGGGCGCCGTCGAGCCCTGTCTCCCTCGTTTGAATATTCAAACCTGACGGGTGGGACCCGCCTGTCAGTCTCTCACTCTTTTCTTTTAAACGAATCGTTTTCTGGACTTTTTTGCAGAACCCCCTGAGAGTTTTCTGTTTCATTACAGAAAGGTCCCTGAATCAAAACCCTTATAACTTTTAAACAGAAAAGGGATTTTGTTTGATTCTTTTTCTGTTCTCTTAAAAATTTTGTCTAGTTTTTTTTATCAGATTTATTTGAGAATTTTTATGGAATATTTTTGTGCACCTCGCGGTATTTACGTTACGTGCGTATTTTCTTATACCGTAGATACCGGAGGAGGTGACGGAGCCGCGAACTTCACCCAGTTAGACTCCGACTACTCCGAACCAGGCAAGCATGTTTGAACTCTTGATATGATGAGTGTTGGTTGCATGTTTGCATCTAGGAGCTTCATGGCATTTTTTTGAATGTTATATTTCATGCACAAAAGTGGAAAGTAAGTTTCGGAAAGCCATATGTTGTTGGATACATATTTGTATGGCCATGTGATGGCATGAGGATGGGTAAGATGGCAGTGTTGTGGCATGCCAGTCTTGCGCCAGTCTATTTGACTTCAGTGTCGTCGTGAATCAAATCACATTCCCATTCATTTCCATTCCTGTACTGCCACATGTTTTCCGCAAGGAATATGGCCTAGTAAGTTGCAAACCGTTTCCTGGTACACACCAAATAGAGAGGCCGGGATGAGGGTTCCATGGCCCTGGATTAAAGCCCGTCATCCGGTCAGGGGGCATGGGTGTTTCTGGTTGGGACCAAGAGGGGGGCACCCCTTAGAGCGCGCGTATAGAAATTTGATCCCATGCTATTCGAGGTTGTGACCTCCCCGTCTCAAAGTTTTTCTTGGATGTTGTCTAGGGTGATTCCTGGCATCGTGAGGTGGAATGGGTGTGTACTGGTTAAATGTGTTTCTACCGAAATACCATAAATGGAACTAGTCCTTCGTGACTACAGAAAACCATTGGCTTTGGTCAGTTAGTACAAACTCTGCAGAGTCACAAATCCTTTAAATCATCTTGTACATGTCCAAGTACTGTGTTCATCTTATCTTGTCAGATATCAGCCTCAGTGACAAAACCCGGTGGACTACATGAGTTTTAAATCCGGTTAAAAGTTTATTCTTGTGGATAGACTAACCCGTTATTTACTTCTGATACAAGCCCTTTCTGTGATGTCGCCCAGACGTCCGACTGTGGCACTTCTTTCATAAGCCCTTTCTGTGATGTCGCTCAGACGTCCGACTGTGGGATTTCTTTTATAAGTGATGTCGCTCAGACGTCCGACTGTGGCATTTCTTTTATAAGCCCTTTCTGTGATGTCGCTC
>NC_041385.1:686486965-686525696 GCF_002162155.2 Triticum dicoccoides | reverse complement strand
TGTGGCAATTCTTTTATAAGCCCTTTCTGTGATGTCGCTCAGACGTCCGACTATGGCATTTCTTTTATAAGCCCTTTATGTGGTGTCGCTGAGACGCCCGACTGTGGCATTTCTTTATAAGCCCTTTATGTGGTGTCGCTGAGACGCCCGACTATGGCATTTCTTTTATAAGCCCTTTATGTGGTGTCGCTGAGACGCCCGACTGTGGCATTTCTTTATAAGCCCTTTATGTGGTGTCGCTTAGACACCCGACTGCGGCATGAGTTTTATTTGTTTACCTTTTGAGGCGTCGCTCCAGACACCCGATCAGTTTTCAGTTATTTTTGTTTTACTTATCATGTCGTGCAAAAATTTTATTATTGGAATGAGCATCATTATTTTTTTTGCTCATGACGCATTCATGCATGCATTTGTTATATCTTTTGTCCGAACTGTCTTGCGAGTACTTTCAAAGTACTCACCTGGCTTGTTGATTTGGCCAGATGTTGATGAAGGCGATCTCATGGATGAAGAGTTCGATAGCGAGTCCGACGCCTAGAGGAGTCCCAGTCAGTCCCGTGCGATCCTGCATTTGGTCACTGTATCATATCCGCTTCCGCCACCCCAGAAATAAATCCATTGAGCCTCACCTCGACGCTCGATGAGCTGCCAGTTAGGAGTCAAGTTATCCACCACCACTTTTTATCTCGAGCTAGTAGCATGTCACCACACCCCTGTGTCATAACCGCCCTTATGTAAGATATTGGCGAGTTTGTAATAAATTGTTGAGCAGCCTCAGCTCAACCCTGTAATATATTTAATGATACTGGTCCTCTGTTTATCAAGTATTTGTCTACCAGTGAGGATAACTTTTCCTATACTGGGATCAAAAGATCGATTTTCTCAATAAGCATTTTATTGAAAAACCGGTCGTGACACTGATATTATTATTTGTTCCATGGTTTATACCGCAATAACTCTGTTAGTATGGGTGGAATTGTTGCTAGACGGTTAAGTTTGAACCGTACTAAGGGCCCTATCTTTGGAGGCATTTATGCTTCACGCTTAGCTGAATATTTTGAAATATCTATTAGGCATGAGGAGAAAGAAGAAACAACGCTGCCCCGTGCTTATTTAGATTATAAGAGTATGATAGCGCATGACTTTCTTGTTAAGAGTCGCGAAGGGGAGCTCAAATACGAATTATACTTTGATAAACATCACCCTGAGACTATTACTTTGCCTGCTCCTTCTTTGTTTAACTTATCTGCAGGTCCTCACATCGTTCCGTGGTCGGCTGTTCAAGCCTATCGGAACCCTGCACCAGCCCCGGAACCGGAGCCACAAGATGAGCCTCCACGACTATCTGTTTATTCTTGGGATTCAGAGGAGGTTGCCAGCCAGTGGCAGCCGGAGCCTTCTTCGTCACAGTACGACCCCAGCTACACCTACGGGTATTCGCCAGGCTATCCCTGGCAATAGACCAACTTAGGCCAAAAGCCTAAGCTTGGGGGAGTACGTATTTCTCACCGACATTACATTCATGTTCACACACACTCATTGCTAGATGTCGGTGCTCATACTTTTTCACTGTAATATCCATGCTAGTTTATTTTCTTTTTCCTGCTTTCTTCTTGTGTGTTTAATAAACCTTAAGAAAAAAACAAAAAAAATAGTAGTAGTTTATCTCTTTGCTATAGTAATTAAAAGAAAACCCAAAAATATTTCCCGTTTTTCTTTTGCTTGTTGGGAGCTTTCCCGTGTAAATAGTTTTCTTTTCTTTTCTTTCTTTTGGGGGTTGAGAAGACCATGATTAAATTGTTGAAGTGGCTCTTATATGCATGATTGTTTATTAACTTAGAGCCCATATTACTTGTCTTCTCTCTTGAGTTGAATGCTTGCAGATTCTAGCTTAGTCCAATGCACATGCGCTCTTATTATTATACACATCGTTCGGTCGTGCAAGTGAAAGGCAATAATGATGATATATGATGGACTTATTGGGATGAGAAAAGCTGGTATGAACTCAACCTCTCTTGTTTTTGTAAATATGATGATTCATCGTTCCTGAGTCAGCTATTATGAAGTAAACATATTTGCAATGACATTTAGAGATTATAGTTGCTTGTGCCATGCTTGATTAGCTATGAGTTATAATGGTTTACCTTGCGTGCCAACATGCTATTAGAATGATTATGATGTGGTATGATGGGATGGTATCCTCCTTTGAATGTATTAAGTGACTAGACTTGGCACATGTTCACGCATGTAGTTGAATCAAATCAACATAGCCTTCATGATATTTATGTTCATGGTGGATTATATCCTACTCATGCTTGTACTCGCTGTAAATTAATTTTAATGCATGTTTACGACTGTTGTCGCTCTCTCAGTTGGTCGCTTCCCAGTCTTTTGCTAGCCTTCACCTGTACTAAGCGGGAATACTGCTTGTGCATCCAAACTCCTTAAACCCCAAAGTTGTTCCATATGAGTCCACTATACCTACCTATATGCGGTATGTACCTGCCGTTCCAAGTAAATTTGTATGTGCCAAACTCTAAACCTTCAAATAAACATTCTGTTTTGCATGCTCGAATAGCTCATATGTCAACTAGAGCTGCCCTTATCTTCCGTGTTAGGCGGGTTATTCTCAAGAGGAGTGGACTCCGCTCCTCATTCATGAGAAAATGGCTGGTAACCGGGATGCCTAGTCCCATGCTTTATGCAAACTAAATCAAAATAACTGCAAACAAAACTCCCCCTGGGACCCGTTGAATGTTGGAGGCACTCGTTGTTTCGAGCAAGCCATGGATTGATGCTTGTGGAGGAGGGGGAGTATAAACTTTACCATTCTGTTTCGGAACCGCCTATAATCTGTTTAGCATGGAAGATATCATCGCCTTTTAGTTGTCATGTTGACAATGAAAGTATGCCGCTCAAAATATAATTTGTCTCTATTTTCAAAACCGAGCTCTGGCACCTCTACAAATCCCTGCTTCCCTCTGCGAAGGGCCTATCTATTTACTTTTATGTTGATTCATCATCCGTCTTATTAAAAGCATCCGTTGGAGAGCACACTATCGTTTGCATTCATTATAATTGGTTTATATTGGGTATGACTTGACTGGATCTCTTTTACCATGAATTACAATGTTTAGTCAGTCCTTGATCTTTAAAGGTGCTATGCATTTATGTTTTGCGGTCTCAGAAAGGGCTAGCGAGATACCATTTTGTTATATCATGTTATGATTATTTTGAGAAAGTGTTGTCATCCGAGTTTTGTTATTATAGCTTGCTAGCTGATTATGCTATTGATATGAGTAATTGTGAGACCTATGTGTTATTGTTAGTATGGTTAGTTCATAATATTTGCTGAAACTTGAATGCTGGCTTTTCATGTTTACAACAACAAGAGCAAACAGAGTTTGTAAAAGTTTTTCTTTTTCTCTTTCAGTTTGTCAACTGAATTGCTTGAGGACAAGCAAGGGTTTAAGCTTGGGGGAGTTGATACATCTCCGTCGTATCTACTTTTCCAAACACTTTTGCCCTTGTTTTGGACTCTAACTTGTATGATTTGAATGGAACTAACCCGGACTGACGCTGTTTTCAGCAGAATTGCCATGGTGTTGTTTTATGTGCAGAAAACAAAAGTTCTCGGAATGACCTGAAACTCCACGGAACATCTTAGAAAAAACAATAAAAAATCCTCGCCAAAGGTGAAGACCAGGGGGCCCACACCCTGTCCACGAGGGTGGGGGGCGCCCCCCTCCCCCCTGGGCATGCCCCCTACCTCGTGGGCCCCCTGGTGGCCCTCCGACGCCAACTCCAACTACATATATTGGCTTTCGGGGAGAAAAAAATCAGAGAGAAGAAATCATCGCGTTTTACGATACGGAGCCGCCGCCAAGCCCTAATCTCTCTCGGGAGGGCTGATCTGGAGTCCATTCGGGTCTACGGAGAGGGGGATTTGTCGTTGTCGTCATCATCAACCATCCTCCATCACCAATTTCATGATGCTCACCGCCGTGCGTGAGTAATTCCATCATAGGCTTGCTGGACGGTGATGGGTTGGATGAGATTTATCATGTAATCGAGTCAGTTTTGCTAGGGTTTGATCCCTAATATCCACTATGTTCTGAGATTGATGTTGCTATGACTTTGCTATGCTTAATGCTTGTCACTAGGGCCCGAGTGCCATGATTTCAGATCTGAACCTATTATGTTTTCATGAATATATGTGTGTTCTTGATCCTATCTTGCAAGTCTATAGTCACCTACTATGTGTTATGATCCGGCAACCCCGAAGTGACAATAATCGGGACCACTTCCGGTGATGACCATGGTTTGAGGAGTTCATGTATTCACTATGTGCTAATGCTTTGTTCCGGTTCTCTATTAAAAGGAGGCCTTAATATCCCTTAGTTTCCAATAGGACCCGCTGCCACGGGAGGGTAGGACAAAAGATGTCATGCAAGTTCTTTTCCATAAGCACGTATGACTATATACGGAATACATGCCTACATTACATTGATGAACTGGAGCTAGTTCTGTGTCACCCTATGTTATGACTGTTACATGACAAACCGCATCCGGCATAATTATCCATCACTAATCTGGTGCCTACGAGTTTTCCATATACTGGTTCTCGCTTATTTACTTTTCCGTTGCTACTATTACAATCACCACAAAATACCAAAAACAGTACTTTTGCTGTCTTTACTTTTGTTACCGTTACCACTACTACCATATTACTTTGCTACTAAACACTTTGCTGCAGATACTAAGTTTCCAGGTGTGGTTGAATTGACAACTCAGCTGCTAATACTTGAGAATATTCTTTGGCTCCCCTTGTGTCAAATGAATAAATTTGGGTTGAATACTCTACCCTCGAAAATTGTTGCGATCCCCTATACTTGTGGGTTATCAATAGACGTCTTAGGAAGTGAAGAGATGACCGACAAATTCATCATCAGAAAGATCTTGAGAGCCTTGGATGGAAAACATGATACCGTGTGCACATTGATCCAAATGATGCCAAATTATAAAGATCTCAAGCCAACCGAAGTCATTGGAAGAATTGTTTCTCATGAGATGTCACTCAAGGACAAAGAAGAGCTTCACAACAAGTCTAGTGGTGCTTAAAAAGCCTCATGCGATGCTCCTACATCATCAAGTGTGAAACAAGCCTTCAATGAAGAACTGAGCTTAATGGTGAAGAACTTCAACAAATTCTACAAGAGTAGAAGCAAGCAAAGAAGTTCCAAGTCAAGGTCCTACAATGACAAAAGATCTTCTAGTCGTGAGCGAAACTGCTACAATCGTGGAAGACCCGGACACTACTCCAATGAGTGTACGGCTCCCTATAAAAGAAGAGAAGACTCACCTAAATGAAGAAGCAAAAGGGAAGAATCACCTCCAAGAGAGAGAAGGAGTAGAGATGATTGTTATGAACAAAGAACCTCTCGAAGAAGCAAGGATTCGGAAAGGAAGGACAAGTTATTGAGGAGCTACACAAAACGAAGACACCAAGCTCATGTTGGTGAATGGGTATCCGGCTCCGACTCCGACCACCACTCCGACTCCGAATATACTCAAGATGAAGGTGTTGCTGGTCTAGCACTTGTGTCAACCAATTCCTACGACATATTTGACTCACCAAATGAAGGAATTGGGAGATGCTTCACGGCTAAAAGGCCCCAAGGTAACACACTCCGAGTATGTTGATTTCAATAGTGATGAAGATGACTTGCTAGGTGATGATGATTTACTTGTTGACAACTCTCATGATGAATACTATGATGAAATGTCAATTAATCATGCTAAAGAGAATGACAATGATAAGGAGAAGATTGAGCGTCTGACTAAAGAACTAAACACTCTTAAGTTAGCTCATGTAACTACTTTAGAAGATCATCGAGAACTTTTAAAAACTCATGAGAAGTTACGCTTCGAAAATCTCAATCTTGAGCATGAGCATGAGTTCTTAAAGGCCATCAAAGATGATCTTCGGAAGAAAAGTTCTTCTTACATTGCCAAGCATTTACTCTTGTCTACTTACATGCCACAAGTAAAGTCTAGCAACAAGAACAAGAAAGATTCTTCTTCTAGTAGTAACAATAATCATGCTAAATCCAATATTGTTGCTTCTAGTAGTTCTCTTGATTCTACTAATTATTCTCTTAGCCAAGTTACACATGAGCAAGAAAATAGCTTATTTAAGGGAATTATAGAGAAAGGTGTTTACAAAAGCCTTGCTGGAAGTAATCAATTTGAGGAAATTGTACGCAAGCAAGGAAGGCGCCGAAAGAATCAAGGTGTTGGCTTTGAACGGAAGTTCAATGCCAATGGAGTTGAGTGGGAAGAAGATCAATACCCCAAGACGAAGTTTGCTCCTAAACAAGAGAAGTATGACCCTACTTCCTTCAAGGGGACACAAGCTCAAGATGATCTTCCACCACAAGACCACAAGCTAAAAGGCAAGGACAAGCTTCAAGAAGAGATTGATGCATTTGAAGATGCTTTGAAGGCCTTGGTCAAGTGGGTTCCCAAGACTACATCAAGTACATCTACAACTCCAAGGATTCCCATCAAGATGATGTGGATCCCGAAGAATAAGAACTAGAGAATTCTTGAGGGTGACTCAGCCAACATACTTCACTCATATTTATTTTGGCAAGGAAAAGTGCAAACAACTTCCACATCTTGCACTAGTTCAAGGAGTCACAAACCCTCTTGTTGGTAAGACAAGGGACAAGGTAACCTAATGCTTTCATGGACATCATCATGTGTGTGCTTCACTCTATGTCTATGGATATCCTTGTTTGTTCCTTGTGGGAATAACCCATGTAGGTATTGAAAGTGCAACTCACTCCAATGGATTGCTTCAAATGATCTACATCAACAATGAGCATCCACATCTTCGATATCTACATGAAGTCATCATCGACAAAACACAAGGTTAGTTGATCCCTCTTAGGGGGAATATCACATCTAGGGGGAGCTTTACTCTAAGAATTGAGCTAAAGCAACTTTAATGGTGTGAACACAACAATGCTTTATGTAGAAGTGGTAACCCCACTTGTGCTTAAGCGATGAGTACGACCTATGATCAAATGTTCTCATTTGACTCCTAAGTCAATATACTCATATATAGATGACCTAGTCATCGCCAATTGCCTGATAGATACTAGAGTGATTGTGCATGCTTTGCCACATATTTCATTTGCCATTTTATTGTGTGAGCATGTTGGTTGCATACTTTTCTCATTCGAGGACATCCATTTGTTGCTTTGATTGTTTGGAATTTCTTCTTTTTGCCAAATGGATGGACAAGAATGCCTAAGAACTCCCTCTAGCTATCTATGCTTTTCTCTTCTCAAATTCTATTCATGCTACATCACAAAGTTTGATCTAAGTCAAATTCAAACCCTCTGTGTGAGGAGCACTCAGAGTCCGTTTTGTCATAGACTTAAAACTTCCAAAACCTCACTGTGTATTTTGGTCTGACCGTCTCCTCCATTTCGAAAACACCGAGTTCACTGGGTTGATCAAGTTTCAATCTCGGTGCAACCGATTAGAACCTTTCGGTCTCACCGAGTTGCAGTAACCGCTTGCGATTCTACGTCTCGGTGCCATCAAGTTGTTCCATTCGGTCACACCGATAGTGTCAGGATATAAATACTGACGGGCCAGATTTTGGAAATCACTTCAAAACCATGTCGCCCACGCGTGTCCTTCTCTGCCTCTCGAGTCTCCGGATCGTCACCTTGTCGCCAACGACCTCCCGCCGTCAACTTCGTCGCCGTTGTTACCGTAGCGAACTCATCGCCGAACTAGGGTATGAGTTCAACCCCTTGTGCACTCCTTTTACTTCCGACTCTATGCACAAGGTCAATGCCATGTTCTATTCCATGTATGAGATCGATCCATCCATAGAGAATCTCCATTAGACTAGATTTGAATTGAAAATTTAGGGTTAGGTTTCCGCTGGACTCATCTCGGACCGACCGAGTTGTAGGAATCGGTTCCACCAATTTGGCTTAGGCCAAAGCACAAGTGATTTTCGGTCTGACCGAAAATTGCAAATCGATGTGACCAATACCACGACTTTGTGAAACCCTAGCAAACTCGGAGTCACTGAATTGTGCCTCGGTCTGACCAATTCCACATGTTCAGACTCCAAAGTTGCTTTGGTGTAACCGAGTTTTACAAATTGGTAGCTCTGAAATGCTTCCTGTAGAAAACTAAAACTAAGTTTTTGACTCATTCCTTTTGCAAAAACTCTGCAATTTGTGATGCTCATCTACTCTACCTCATCTACATCTATTCATAGGGACAGTTCTTAGTTTGTTGTGCAGAATGTCTGACCAGAGTGATAGCCAAAACAAGTCAGCAGAGCAAGTGCACATGAGTGAGGACACTAGTCCCTCCAGCAGTTCTGATGATGGCAGCAGGAGCACTCCAAGCAACTTGCCCAAGGCAGCAATAAGGACAATGAAGAAGAGAACCTTAGATTCAGAGGATGAGGACTATGTGGCTGCTGAGGAGGAAGTTAGCTCCAAGAAGAAAGTGCTGAAAAAGGAATATGGAATTGCTGCTGCAACAAAACCTGGAATGCAGAAGAAGGCACCTGCTAGGAGAGTTCCCATGTCAAAGGCCAGAACTTCCACTCAGGAAACTATGGTCTTCTCACTTGAGCCAAAAGCAGGTGATGAAGGGAAGAAGAGGGTCAGAAAAATAAATGCTAGAGTGATTGGAAATCCTTCAATGAGGAAGGATTATGAAAGTGAAGAGGAAGAGGAAGAAGAGGTTGCTGCTCAAGCACCTCCTGCAAAGGCACAGAAGATGATGGGGGATGCCATCAAGTCTGGGGCAGCTCCTTCAAAGCCCAAGACAGCCCCCAAAGCTCCAGTTCAAGCTCCAAAGAGAAGTACCAGAAATATACCTGCTACAAAGAAGAACAAGGCCCCAGTGCCTGAAGCTGTTGAAGAAGCTGAAACCCAAGCGCTTAGAAAGCTCAAGCCCAAGATTTCAGACCACAATGACAGTCATCCAGTTGCTGAAAATATGAAGGAAAGAAAGGATGCTGGTATCAGTAAGTGGAGACAAGCTGATCCTCATGCTGTGAGGAGGAGGACTACAGTGGACTACAGGTTCCACAACAAAGAGCAACATGATTTCTATGAGACAGTATATATTGCTGGACAAGAAACCCATAGTCAGTGATATGATATGGGTGGACTGGAAATTCATTAATGCTAATGCTGATCATTTCCGAGGAGTGCATGAAAGCTTCAAAGTTAATGATGTTGATGACTTTGTTGGTTAGAAACTCACCAAATGGAATGATGAGCTCATTATGCAATTCTACTCAACAGCTCACTTCTATCCAGATGGAAGAATTGTTGGAAATATGCCCTAGAGGCAATAATAAAAGTATTATTATTATATTTCCTTGTTCATGATAATTGTCTTTTATTCATGCTATAACTGTATTATCCAGAAATCGTAATACACATGTGAATACATAGACCACAATATGTCCCTAGTGAGCCTCTAGTTGACTAGCTCGTTGTGATCAACAGATAGTCATGGTTTCCTGGCTATGGACATTGGATGTCGTTGATAACGGGATCACATCATTAGGAGAATGATGTGATGGACAAGACCCAATCCTAAGCATAGCACAAAGATCGTGTAGTTCGTTTGCTAGAGCTTTGCCAATGTCAAGTATCTCTTCCTTTGACCATGAGAGCATGTAACTCCTGGATACCGTAGGAGTGCTTTGGGTGTATCAAACGTCACAACGTAACTGGGTGACTATAAAGGTGCACTACAGGTATCTCCGAAAGTATCTATTGTTTTATGCGGATCGAGACTGGGATTTGTCACTCCGTGTAAACGGAGAGGTATCTCTGGGCCCACTCGGTAGGACATCATCATATGCGCAATGTGACCAAGGAGTTGATCACGGGATGATGTGTTACGGAACGAGTAAAGTGACTTGCCGGTAACGAGATTGAACAAGGTATTGGATACCGACGATCGAATCTCGGGCAAGTAAAATAACGCTAGACAAAGGGAATTGTATACGGGATCGATTGAGTCCTTGACATCGTGGTTCATCCGATGAGATCATCATGGAACATGTGGGAGCCAACATGGGTATCCAGATCCCGCTGTTGGTTATTGACTGGAGAACGTCTCGGTCATGTCTGCATGTCTCCCGAACCCGTAGGGTCTACACACTTAAGGTTCGATGACGCTAGGGTTATAAAGGAAGCTTGTATGTGGTTAACGAATGTTGTTCGGAGTCCCGGATGAGATCCCGGACGTCACGAGGAGTTCCGGAATGGTCCAGAGGTAAAGATTTATATATAGGAAGTCTTGTTTCGGCCATCGGGACAAGTTTCGGGATCATCGGTATTGTACCGGGACCACAGGAAGGGTCCCGGGGGCCCATCGGGTGGGGCCACCTGCCCCGGGGGGCCACATGGGCTGTAGGGGGTGCGCCTTGGCCTACATGGGCCAAGGGCACCAGCCCCTAGAGGCCCATGCGCCAAGATATAGGAAAAAGGGGAGAGTCCTAAAGGGGGAAGGCACCTCCGAGGTGCCTTGGGGAGGATGGACTCCTCCCCCCCTCTTAGCCGCACCCCTTTCTTGGAGTAAGGGGCAAGGCTGCGCCTCCCCCCTCTCCCTTTCCCCTATATATAGTGGAGGGGAGGGAGGGCATCCACACCTGAGCCCTTGGCGCCTCCCTCCCTCCCGTGACACCTCCTCCTCTCCCGTAGGTGCTTGGCGAAGCCCTGCAGGATTGCCACGCTCCTCCATCACCACCACGCCGTTGTGCTGCTGCTGGATGGAGTCTTCCTCAACCTCTCCCTCTCTCCTTGCTGGATCAAGGCGTGGGAGACATCGTCGAGCTGTACGTGTGTTGAACGCGGAGGTGCCGTCCGTTCGACACTTGATCATCGGTGATTTGAATCACGACGAGTACGACTCCATCAACCCCGTTCACTTGAACGCTTCCGCTTAGCGATCTACAAGGGTATGTAGATGCACTCTCCTTCTACTCGTAGCTGGTTTCTCCATAGATAGATCTTGGTGACGCGTAGGAAAATTTTGAATTTCTGCTACGTTCCCCAACAAGAATTGCGTGGATGACAAAAGGACAGAGGCACCAATCAACTGTTGATGAGTGGGCTAGGCTCATAAATGCCCCTAAAGAAGAAGAACATCAAATAGATGTGTATGCTGAGAAGAAGAAGGATCACAACACCATGGCCAATATGTATAAGGAAATTCCATATGAGGCCTTGGAAACACACAAGTTTGGATCAGTCTACTATATGCTATCTGGTTTGGCCACTATAAACACTATTTTGAGGCACACTTTGTTGCCCAAATCTAGAGATCGCAGGATGATCAGAGGCCATTCCATCAACTTGCTGCAGTTGTTTGATGTTGTGCCACAGAAATTCAAGGTCATGAGCCTGATTGTAGAGACAATCAAAAGGAGAACAACTAACCAGAAGAGATCTTGTGGATATGCTCCACACATCCAAGAGCTAATAAATTCCAAGATGAAGCAAGGAGTGTATCTTTTGGACAAAGAACACCTTCCTTTGCTGCCTAAATTTGAGGACAACACAGTTGTCATGGATGCAAATGATCCATCTTCAGTTGCAGCTCATGAGAAGAAGGAGAAGGCCAGGGAGCAAAAGCAACAAAGATGCCAAGTGCAACAGAGGCTTCAGAAGTCTTTCTCAAGTCCAAACAAGACCAGCTTGGTTTTCTGATTCAATCAATCCTGAGGGTTGAGAAAGGACTAGCTACCCTGACTCAGAACCAGGAGAGCTTGGAGAGGATAATAGAGACAAAATTCTATGATCTGGACTTGAAGGTAACTGAGATTCAAACAGCTGTTGAAGAACTCCACGAAGAAGCTCAGGAGAGAAAGGGCAAAGCTACTGCACATGTGTTCCACAGTGTGCCTAGGGCACAGAGGTCTTCATCAGTGCCAACGACAGACACTAGAGCTACAACTTCAACACCTGCAGCCACAGCTCCCACAGCTCCTGTTGCCCCTTCAGTGGCAACCCCTCCAGCTCCAACAACATCTGCAGAAGCATTCGTCCTTGGAGTCATCTCAACACCACCTCCCGAGGATCAAGCCTAGAGATACGCATAGCACTATGCATTTTCGAGCTTTTTGGTAACTTGTTGCCAAAGGGGGAGAAAGTGTATAGATCATAGGCTTCGGAGAGAGAGAGAGAGAGAGAGAGAGAGAGATAGAGTTGTCTCTTTTTGCTACTTATTTGCTTTGCTTGCCTGTTTGCCTGCTTGAGATACATTATGTCCGTATGTGTGAGATACTTTGTATGATCATGTGCTTGATCAATGCACTCTTTATGCTTATGCTTGGATGTTGACATTATCTATCTCATGTATGATCATTCACTTTGCCTTGGTGATGAGTGTTTGTTCTTATTTATTATCATTTTGAGCGCTCCACCAAGATGTATGTGACATGGAAGAGTAACCCATGATCCTAACAGATTGTGCATTTGCAGTCCAAAGCAAATTTTAACAATGCACAAATTTAGGGGGAGCTCTTACTTATCACATACTTCTCAAAGCAACAATGTACTTCAATTCTTATTATCATTTGTCGAAGCTTTGATCTATATGTTGTCATCAATTACCAAAAAGGGGGAGATTGAAAGTGCAACTATTCCCTGGGTGGTTTTGGTAATTCTTAACAACATATAGTTCATTGAACTAATGCTATTTCAAGATAATCATTTCAGAAAGTTCAATATTTGGCATGGCATGGACTAGAGATGTGGACCCCTCAAAATGCAAAGGACATATATTGGCAATAAGCTCAAGACTCTACATTTTCATTTTAGTGATCCAAGATCACATTGAGTCCATAGGAAAGCCAATACTATTAAAAGGGGATGAGGTGTTGCTTAATGAGTTACTTGCTCAAAATGCTTTGTGATATGCTCCAAAACCCTCAACCACTTTCTCATTTCCACATATGTCCTAAACCTAAATGTCAAACTCGGCCCCACCGATTTAATCTATCTGGCGCCACCGAGTTTCACTTGACATAGCCACTGCCACAAACCCTAGTTACTTCGGTCTCACCGATAGGGATCTCGGTCTCACCGAGATGGGATTGCAAACTCTTTGTTTCCTTTTTGTAACATTTCGGTGTCACCGAAATGAGCAAATCGGTCCCACCGAGTCTGCATTGCAAACTCCCTATTTCCTTTTCGTAACACTTCGGTCCCACCGAAGTGAGCGAATCGGTCCCACCGAGTTTGCCTGACAAACCCTCCGTGTACCTATTGCTGAAATCAGTCCAACCAATTTTATTGATTGGTCACACCGAGATTAAGTTATGCCCTAACCCTAGCAGATCGGTCCCACCGAGATAACTATATCAGTCCCACCGAAAATCCTAACGTTCACATTTTGAACTAAATCGGTCTGACCGAGTTTGCTGATTCGGTCCCACCGAGTTTGGGAATCTGTGTGTAACGGTTAGATTTTGAGAGGAGGCTATAAATACCCCTCCACCCACTCTTCATTCGTGGAGAGAGCCATCAGAACAAACCTACACTTCCACTACTCATTTTCTGAGAGAGAACCACCTACTCATGTGTTGAGGCCAAGATATTCCAATCCTACCATATGAATCTTGATCTCTAGCCTTCCCCAAGTTGCTTTCCACTCAAATCATCTTTCCACCATAGCCAAATCTGAGAGAGAGAGTTGAGTGTTGGGGAGACTATCATTTGAAGCACAAGAGCAAGGAGTTCATCATCAACACACCATTTGTTACTTCTTGGAGAGTGGTGTCTCCTAGATTGGCTAGGTGTCACTTGGGAGCCTCCCACAAGATTGTGGAGTTGAACCAAGGAGTTCGTAAGGGCAAGGAGATCGCCTACTTCGTGAAGATCTACCCTAGTGAGGCAAGTCCTTCGTGGACGATGGCCATGATGGGATAGACAAGGTTGCTTCTTCGTGGACCCTTCGTGGGTGGAGCCCTTCATGGACTCGCGCAACCATTACCCTCCATGGGTTGAAGTCTCCATCAACGTGGATGTACGATAGCACCACCTATCGGAACCATGCCAAAAATCTCCGTGTCAACATTGCATTTGCTCCCTCCAAACTACTCCCATTTACCTTCTTGCAAGTTGCATGTTTTACTTTCCGCTGCTATATACTATTTGCATGCTTGCTTGAATTGTATTGTGATTGCTTGACTTGTGCTAAGTTGCTAAAATCTGCCAAGAACTAAAATTGGGAAAAGGTTAAGTTTTTATTTGGTCAAGTAGTCTAATCACCCCCCTCTAGACATACTTTCGATCCTACACATGCATACCGAGGCCCTGAAGGAGGCGCGGTTACAGTTGCTGATCTCAGAGCATCTCTACCCGATTCCTTGATAATTTAGCCCTTCAAAAAGGCACATGTTACTACTCCTTACATTTGAGGAGTTAAATGAAAATGTTTTCTACCCAAACCCGTAAACTTAACTCCCTAAAAGAATAAGTAATTCTTTAAGTTTTTTTACGTTCTACATTTCAACTACATATTAAATCCAAACTTGGTAATAAAGTTCACACAATTCATGAATATTACAAATTAAAAGTTTACAAATCAAATTATTCTAATTCAAATACATGGAAGAGTCCAAATGAAGTAAAGAGAACATGATTGAAGCACAATAATCAAGTGATATGCAGTAGCCATTGATGCTCAACAAGAACATCTTGGAGCTGGGTACAAACTTCTTGGTTCTCGATGCTTCGATGTGCTGGGAGGAATCTTTCTATCCTGTTTACATTGTGTTTCGGCTCAACATGATATCCATTGGAGGTGTACCAAAAGTTCTCGAGCATGCCTCTCTCATCTTCAATGACCATGTTATGCAAGATGATGCAACATGTCATATTTGCCATAGGACATGTGGGTTCCAATACTCGCCAGGGCCATGAATAATTGCAAAGAATTTCTGTAGCACACTGAAAGCTCTCTCAACATCCTTCCTTACCGACTCTTGACGCATTGCAAAGTGGGTTGTCTTGTTGCCTTGAGGGCATGCGATTGTCTTCACAAAGGTGGTCCATGGAGGATAGATGTCATCTGCAAGGTAGTAACCCATCATGTACTAGCGGCCATTTACAACATATAGTTGCAAGTACGAGCATGTCCGATAACAAGCCTTCCGAACTGTGGTGATCTCGACAGCACATTCAGGTCATTACGAGAGCCAAGCAATCCAAAGAATGAATATCAAATCCTTAGATCTTTCGATGCAGCTATCTCAAGAGTGATTATTTGATTCTGTAGTGCCCTTCGTACCAAAATTTCCATCTTGTGGGACAATTCTTTCATGTCCAGTGCACACAATTAATTGACCCAAGTATTCCAGGCCATCATCGTTATTCACGCAAACCCAATGGTCCCTTGGTGTCTTCGCAACTCGGTGCCCTCAAGTACTCCATCCCATAGATCTCAATCACGGCTTGTGTGTATCTCCGAACGACCTTCGAGATTGGATCTTCCACAATGCGGACATAGTCATCAATGGTGTCGGCCAAACGCCCATAGGCAAGCACTCGAGCATCTGCGACACATTTCATCAATGTGCTCGCAATTATATCCGCCGATGCACCTCGCCTCAGTTTAAACCATGCATCATGCTTCTCTACAACTTTCTCAATGGTGGAGAAGAGACTTCAGGGCACCCGAAATCAACAAAACAATACTTCTTTGTATAGGTTGAATTGTGGCTGAAGCAATCCTTCATCAGCTCAATATGACCCTCTTCTCTATCTCGATTAATGTACAAAAGGCCGAGCTATGTTCCTAGTCTCATACTTCTCTGGATTGATTGCATTGTGGCTAAAGTAACCCTTCATCAGCTTGGCATGACCCTCTTCTCTATCTCGATTGATGTCAAAAGGCCAAACTATGATCCTAGTCTCAGCCGTTGAAAGTCCTCGTTAATGATCATGGTGATGGCCATTTTGAAATCATCATCTCCTTCTTCCTCCTCGTTCGATGAAGAGTTGTCGAAGAACATCTCCCTCAACCTCTTCATCTACACTATGCAATATTTTTTTGTTGAATTCAATTGTAAAAACATCAAAACGTAATGAAAATAGCTAAATGAATGCACCTAATCAATTCGCCAAACACTTTGAGGGTAGAGGAGGTGAGAGCCCTAGTGAGACGATGCTGGAGCTAGGGGTGGACGACGGGTCTGCGAGACGACCAACAGTAGACGTTGTGGCTTCAAGGAGGAAGATTCCCCTCAAACCGATCCACGGACGACGACAAAATTCGCCGGTCTTGCCGCGATAATGGCGCCACCAAGCTCCTTGGCGGGTCCTCTACATCGTCTTCGTCGTCCTCCAGCTTCGTTTTGGAACAAAAGAAGCTCCTCAATTGGGTTTTCTCATCCACGAGATTGAGGTGACGGGGGCTTAGATATCGGTAGATCCAGCTATAGCGGCGACTGGCGGCCGAGATATCGGTAGATTCCAGCGAAGGCGGATGGGAACCGAATCAAAGTGGGGTAGGAGGGGCAGTGGATCGCTACGGGCCGGCGGGAGAGGGCCGGAATTTATCCTGAGAAATGACGCCAGTCGAGTATATTTGAGGGCCAGCCGAGCTGTCGCTTAATTTTTTTTAAGGAGTTGAGCCTGATAAAAGTTTGGCTAAGTCGGGTTTAACTCTTCAAAACAAAAAATATATAAGAAGTTAAAGCCTTTTAAGGATCTACTACTAGAGATGCTCTCACGACGACACGGCGATTTGATCATGCGTTTTTGTTATGCCTATGTTTTAAGAATTTTGTGTGTTTTTGTTACATCTTTGTTTTAACAACTTTGTGAATGTTTCGTGAAAAGAAAAAAGAACTCTGAGAATCAAAGAGATCTTAAAGTGGCCATGGCGAGAAGTAGTTAGTACTAGGGTCGAAGTTGATCGATCCGATCGGATCGGTACGTGCACCGACGGAGCAACCACAGTAGGAAACTTGCCGCCCCACGCGCCAAGCAATCTTCAATCGTGTGGCCGAAGCGATCGATCTGCAGCGCTCGCCCTCCACGTACTCCTCGACGGCGACTGGCGAGCAGCGACGTATGTATGTTCCGACCATGGCAGCGACGGCACTCGACCAGACCGGTCTCGTCGCCGTGTCACTGCTTCCCCCCGTCGCGGCGCGCATGGCCGCCCGCGCGCGCCACCGATCAGTCGGCCTCTCGCGCTCGCGCTCGGAGGCCGACGTGCCACGAGCTTGGTTAATTTTCCACGGATTCTTGGAGGGCTCTCACGATCCGGCCACAGTTTCCGCGTGCGGTTCGGCTGCTGGGTCCTCTTCGTCTTCGATCGGCGTCGCTCTCTCCCGCACAGTCGCCGTACGTACGGACCCGGTTACGGCGAAAGGACGAGAGGAAGTTTCGGCTCCGCGTGAATGGATGCATCTCTTTCGTGTCTCGTCATGTCTCTAAGCGATAGTGGTAGTGCACGTCTTTTTTGGCTGCTGCTTTGTGCTTGATGGACAGAGAGAAAAGTGCCACTGTCGATTTACGTCTTGGAATCAACGCGGAGTATGATTTTTCTCTGGACTTGCGTGAAGTTCTCGAGAATTTCTTAGCCTCCAAACGATAATGATGCCGAGCGGCAGCCGGCTCCATTCTTCGTGTGAAACTCTTCCTGGTTACATGCCTCTTTGAACAGAGATTCGCAGGGCAAGTAAGTGCGGGGGCACTCATCTGTCAAGTTCTGCCGCTCGTTTGATTTATCTTGAGATTCGCGAAGTAGTTGGTCTCTCACGAAAAGAAAATCCCCTCGAAAAGCTTTAAGTTTCAACAATGAAACTTACGATTTTTGCATCTAAAAATGCATAGTTTCAACAAGTTTCAAAGATATAATTTTAAGCATTTTTTTGTTGGTCGTAGACACAAAATAATGGTTTTTTTTTATCAAGCTTCAACATTTGAAACTTAACATTTTTTTAAAGTCGTCAAAATATATTCAATGTAGATCTTATTTCAAAGCGCTGGTCATGAGGAACACGAATAGGAAAACAAAACTTAATTTATTTTTTCCATTTAAAAGATATAAAACTTTAAAAGTTGGAAGCCAAAAGAATACTCAAATGATAAGTGCCACACGTGTGGCACGAAGCACTCTGGTCCTGACATTTTTATAACTAAAGTTGCCATCTGATAAGAAAAAACAAACCCAGAGAAAAAAACTGAAACTAATGATCCGTAAAGAAAGTTGTCATTCTTGACAACTAAAGTTGTCATCCTCGTGTCACTAAACTTGTCATAAAAAATGTTTGGAGTTGCCATGTATATGTGCCACACGTGTGGCATTTATCAGTGTCCAAATAAAAAGCTGGCACCAGGGACTTGAGTGGCCTTGCACTTGCGTGCCGCAAATCCTCGTCCCTCTTTGAACTGGATTGAAGCAATTTTAGAATTCATATGTTCTTTGAACTGGATTGAAGCAATTTTAGAATTCATATGTTCTGTAATCCTAGGAGGTGAGAGCCCCGTGCCAATCCCGCCCGAGTGACCCGGGTGCAACCCCAGGCGTCGGCCCCGCCGCCACCCCCCACCTTGCCTCTTCCCTCCCTCGTCGCTCTAGAGAACACTGTCTGGAAAAGCCCCGTGCATGCGGCAGCGGCGGCGGAGCTTCCCCCCTCACCGACGGGGCGTTCAGGCGGGACGGGACGTCCCGGTCTCGTGGTGACACGCGACTCCGCGGGGCTCGACGGGCCGGCGGCGACTGGTGGTGGCAGCTAGGGGCGGCACCGGTGCTCTCTTGCATTGGGCGGCACGGAGAGGCCATAGCGCGCCCGGCGGCCCTGTGTCGGTATGCGCGTGGTTTCTGGCGCGGATTTGACGCAGCGCCGGGAGGTCGTGTGCAGGCACGACCGCATTGGGCGCCTGGCGTGGTCGTGCGGGGATGCGTGGTGTGCGCGCATTGGGCGCGGAATGGGCGCCTGACGTGGTCGTGCGGGGATGCGTGGTGCGCGCGCATTAGGCACGGAATGGGCGCCTGACATGGTCGTGCGGGATGCATGGTGTGCATGCATTGGGCGCGGAATGGGCGCCTAGGGAGGTCGTGCGGGATGCGTGGTGTGCGCGCATTGGGCGCAGAATGGGCGAAGTGGGTCTTTAGGGGAGGAGTGATGACGATGACGCCTAGAAGCTGTTTCGCCGAGGTCCTCTTTGAAGTGGTGTGCGTGGGGTTTTTATGTGTGCTCAACTGTTATGATTGTGTTCGCCCAATTCTCCATAATTAATTGGGAAATGTGGTTTTCGCTTGGCCTTTTCTAATTAATTGGCCAACTCATTTGCTTGAAACCGTGCAGAAAATAGGAGTATGTTAACAGAAGACATGGACATAAGCCTCGACTCCGTGTCGTCCCCGTGGGCGACCCAGGGGTAAACCATAGCCACCGCCACTCGACTCCACCCATCCCTACTGTCGGTGTCAAAACCGACGAATCTCGGGTAGGGGGTCCCGAACTGTGCGTCTAAGGCTAATGGTAACAGGAGGCGAGGGACACGATGCTTACCCAGGTTCGGGCCCTCTCTATGGAGATAATACCCTACTTCATGCTTGATTGATCTTGATGATATGAGTATTACAAGAGTTGATCTACCACGAGATCGTAGAGGCTAAACCCTAGAAGCTAGCCTATGATTATGATTGTTGTTGTCCTACGGACCAAACCCTCCGGTTTATATAGACACCGGAGGGGGTTAGGGTTACATAGAGTCGGTTACAGAGAAGGAGATCTACATATCCGAATCGCCAAGCTTGCCTTCCACGCAAAGGAGAGTCTCATCCGGACACGGGACGAAGTCTTCAATCTTGTATCTTCATAGTCCAACAGTCCGGCCAAAGCATATAGTCCGGCTGTCCGGATACCCCCTAATCCAGGACTCCCTCAGTAGCCCCTGAACTAGGCTTCAATGACGATGAGTTCGGTGCGCAGATTGTCTTCGGCATTGCAAGGCGGGTTCTTCTCCAAATTCTCCAGAGTACCTGTTGTAACGAGCAGTGTCCGGCTTCCCTTCAATATTGCACTCCTTGGCTTCTGTGCTGCAATAATGGCTATCTCCACGTGTCGAGCGAATGCGAGAAGTCGGGGCATTTTTACATTTGCCACCCTGACCATGTAAGTAAATCGTCTATTTAAAGAGACGGGGATCCTCAGATCCAAATCATACCATCTCCTCCCAGCGAGTATTCATCAAAGCGCGCCCGTAAAAATCCATACCACCATGGCCGGTCGTCGCGGTTCCTCCTCTCACTCCCGTAGCACTAGGCCAGGCGATTAGGAGAAATGTTCTGTCCCCCACAGCCGACTAGTAGAATTGCAGACCAAGGGGTTTCTCCCGCCTGCGTACATGGTCCTCGTCCGAGCTGGACTAGCCACTTATAATGGCGGGGAGCAAGCGGAGAGCTATCCAAACCCATCCAAGGGAGAGCAGGTATACTTCGTCCCCTATTTGCTGAGATGACTCGGATTTCCAGTCCATCCTTTCCTCCGCGGGCTCCTGGAGTTCTATGGCCTCCAGCTGCATAACTTCACCCCAGCCTCCATATTGCATATCGCAGGCTACGTTGCCTTCTGCGAGCTATTTTTGGGTTGCGAAGCCCATTTCGAGCTGTGGAAGAGGCTATTCTGCCTCGTACCCCGCACTCAAGAGGGGTCGGTATATCAAGTGTGCGGAGCCGAAATATGGCGTATCACCGGGACCATATACCTATCCGGTACCCCGAAGAAGACATCCGAAGACTGGCCTTCGGAGTGGTTCTACATGGAGGATTTCCCTCTTCCGAACCCTATTCGGAAAGGCCTTCCCGAGTTCATGAATGCCCCGTTGAAGAAACGCCACAACTGGCGCCCCAGGAGCCCCCAGGAGGAAGATAACAGAGAGATCCTTTTCCCGATGAACATGATAAATACGCTGACCAAATCAGGACTGACAATAATTGAAGTCATGTCCATATGTATAATGCGGGGAGTGCAGCCACTTCAATATCGGCGAAAACCCATGTGGCACTTCAATGGAGAAGACGATGCCACCCGCTGCGGCCGTAAAGGTCCGGACTCTCCCGCCGCTCTGGTGAAGATACTGTCCGATTTGTACAAAGGAGAAGAAGAGGAGTTCATCCGTATTAAGCCACGGGATGGATTCTCCATGTACAACCCCCCAAGCTGGGTGAGACGCTATCTTTTATTCCAGTCTTTCCTACATTTTTAGCACGAATGCTTACTTCGTCAATTCATAGCAGGAACTGTGAAGAGCTATGAAGGATGTTCACATCCCATCTCCACAGCCGGAGGACCTCAACTGAGCTCTCGACCCCGGACTGAAAGAAGATCCGGACACATTTGTGGAGCTTGTTGACAGGACATTTTATCAGTTAAGCTGCGATGGTGTGATGGTGGCCATTACAGCCGATTATCCGGGCCTACTCCCTGTATCCCAGGTAAGTAAAGCCAGAGTCCCAACTTCCAAAAAGGATTCCCTCTTTACACTTCACCCACCGCACATGTATTGCGCCTTACAGGGAAGGCCATCGGGGCGCCAAGCCGAACCCGCAGTGACTCGCCAACAAGGGGCACCAAAGTCGGGTAGGCTTAAAAGGAAGGCAGTCAGGACCGAGACGCCGTTGCAAAGGTATGTTTAAAAACCTGCCACGAAATTATAATCATTAAGATATAACAATGTCCACTATCTTCTGACAGAAAAAACGCCCATCGGACTATATCCGGAGAGCCTGCCGGTCACGCCTCCACCAGCCGGACTCCGAGGCCGGACTCAAGGGTGGAGGTCAACGCGGACGATCCTCCAACAGAGGATGCGGATAGATTCTCCGCTACAAACTCCGAAGTGGAGAGCGCCATGAATCATAGGCGCCGACGGGCCGCACTATGCGACCCTACTTTCTCTGAAGAGGCGTTCAACGCCTTCAACTCAGCGGACGCGTACATCCGGGCTTCTCAAGGTGGCCTCGCCAGGGCCACGAACCAGTACATAAAGGATATACAGGTAAGAAAATTTGATAAGTATGTATATCAGTAGCCCCTGAAACTTGAAACAGTTGGCACAACTGATTTAAGGATCATCGTGTGCATAGGTTCTGACAGAGAAAAATACCCAGTTGTCTAAAGAGTCGGAGGAGTGCAAAGCCCAACTGCGGGCCGCACTTGCCGTAATGGAGGAGTCTACGAAGGCCTCATCTGGTAATATTTGCTTTGAACGTAAATAATGTCATGGCATGCACCAGTTTTAGTATTCAACATGAATGTAGTTCCAACAATAGACTCTGCAGACAATCCCGGAGGCAATCCAGAGATCGTACCAGAGGGTGAGCAACATGTTTGACGACAGCTAAAGGCTCGCGAGCGTGTGCTGACCAAGGTTATAAAGGAGAAAAATGCTCTACAGGACGCGAACATCCGACTGGACGTCGAGTTAAAGGATGTTCGGGCCCAGCTTGCGGACTCCGTAAAGGAGAATAGGAGGCTTCGACGTGGCATATTCAGTAAGTGATCTAACACACCATTATAATGTTCAGCGAAGAAGCTTGCTAATAGAATTATGTCTGTAGGTATGTTAACATGTCGTCCCGACGAGGAGATGCCTGGGTCTGCCGGTGATCTCCTGCAGGAGCTTTCACAACTGCAAGAACAAGTTCGGCAGGTGATGCAGGGTATTGCCCAGGCCTTATGGCCATCCGTCTCCCTGCCAGGAGGCATGGGGGAGATTGTGGAGATGCTCAAGGGAGCGCGGCAGCGCTTCCGCTTATGGAAGATATCGGCCTGCCGACAAGGCGCAAGGGAAGCCTGGGCCATGGTGAAGACACGATACACCAAGGCTGACCCGAACCACATGGCCGAGGTCGGACCTGTAGGGTCAGATGGGAAAGAGATCTCTGTACATCTGGTGTATGACCATATAGCATTAGCTGCAAAGTATTCCCAATAGGATTGTAGGCTAGACAGCCTGTTGGATGGTATAGAAGAAGAATTCAGTCAGTCTAAGTGACTTTGTACTTCAAAGGACACATTTTGTCCCTAGCCAGATTGTAAATCATTTGTCTTGGCCAACCTTTTCGCTTCGACTTCCGGACCCGATAGTCCGAAGTGTATCCGAATACCCGCTCAGTTATGAAAAAAGCGGGGTACGTGTGGAAACCAGGCGTAGGGGTCATAAGTGCTTGAACAGACAAGTACCCAACTAGTTGTGTTATATTACATGGATAGTAAGAAACATCTTCCAGGGAGAATAGTTCCGTTAAGGGTTCCTTTCCCTGGGTGTGCATGCATTAATGCGCATGTCAGAACTGCGAAAAATAATGCAGGATATAAACATCTGGGGGCATGTTTTTATAATAAGTAAAAGACACCTTTTGTTCACCGACCGAGTATTCCCTTAAGAACGCTAGCTTTCGGCTTCACCCAGTTTGAGGTACACATCCGGCTGACCCGGCAGTAACAATCACAGAGGTGCTCCCCTTATGCCCTAACTGAATTAACGGGAACGTAGGGCATAAACAGAAGAGCCAGGCAACCCAGCTTGGTCAAAACTTAAGTCATATCGATACATATAATGGTGAAAAAAGGCACATATGGAGAAATGACATATATGTGGTGGGCATAAAGCCCAGAAGATAATTTATATTAACTAAGCTTCTGTGTAAGAAGCCCCCAGGTATACTGAGCACACATAGCGTGGCAGGAGTGTGCGGTCAAAGCACACTTAAAGCTCTTAAGGGTATATATAAAAAGAAAAGAAAGAAAGAAAGAGGGGATATCTTAAAAAGTAAATGGAGATAGGGGAACGAACACAGAGTTCGACACTAGGCGTAGAACCTTCGGAGTCTGGCCGCGTTCCATGGGTTCGGCTCGAGTCGGTTATCTAATGCATCACGCAGGCGGTACGCCCCTCCGGTGAGAACTTTGTCGATTATGAACGGACCCTCCCACTTGGGCTCGAGGCGCAGAACGCGTTCGCCAATGTTATAGGTTTTGGCCCGTACTTCTCTGCTTGGTACCTTCAAGCCTACTACTGATAAAATGCGGAACGGGCCTTCGCAACGTCCCGCTCCTCCTCCAGGGCATCTAAACTGTCCTGCCGATCTAGCTCGGCTTCTTTCTCTTCGTACATGCGCACTCGAGGTGAGTCATGAATAATGTCGCAGGGCAGCACCGCCTCTGCGCCGTACACCATAAAGAATGGTGTGTATCCGGTGGTGCGATTTGGCGTGGTCCGCAGCCCCCATAGTACGGAGTCGAGCTCCTCGACCCAGTGTGAATCTGATTCCTTCAAGGATCACACTAGTCTGGGTTTGATGCCGCTCATAATAAGACCATTTGCTCGCTCGACTTGACCGTTTGTTTGGGGGTGATAGACAGAGGCATAATCAAGCTTAATGCCCATCTTTCCGCACCAAGTTTTCACCTCGTCGGCTGTAAAGTTGGAGCCATTATCGGTGATGATGCTGTGGGGGACACCGTAACAATGTACGACTCCGGATATAAAGTCTATCACTGATCCGGATTCGGCTGTTTTAACTGGCTTGGCCTCTATCCATTTGGTGAATTTATCTACCATGACCAACAAATATTTTTTCTTATGGCTTCCTCCTTTAAGGGGTCCAACCATATCAAGCCCCCAGACCACAAAGGGCCAAGTTATGGGGATTGTTTGAAGAGTGGTAGGCGGCATATGGCTTTGATTGGCAAAAAGCTGGCAACCGACGCAATGTTGGACAAGGTCCTGTGCATCCGCTCGGGCTGTCGGCCAGTAGAAACCTGTACGGAAGGCCTTGCTTACAAGGGCCCGAGCTGCGGCGTGGTGGCCACCGAGTCCGGCATGAATTTCTGCCAAAAGCTGTCGTCCTTCCTCTTCGGAGATGCACCTTTGGAGCACTCCAGTCGTGCTTTTCTTATAAAGCTCTCCCTCGTGGACCTTGTAGGCTTTAGAGCGCCGCACAATACAACGTGCCTCATTTTGGTCCTCAGGGAGTTCTTGCCTATTTAGGTAGGCTAAGAAGGGTTCTGTCCACGGGGCGATTATAGCCATAATCACGTGGGCCGACGGTGTTATTTCGGTGGCGGAGCCTCTGATTATGTCAGAGTATTCGGAGTCTGGGGTTGTCTTTGGGTTCGGACTGATGTTTCCAGTCTCCCCTTCCCATACCATGGATGGCTTGAACAGCCTTTCCATGAAGATGTTAGGTGGGACGGGGTCGCGCTTAGCGCCAATGCGGGCGAGGATATCCGTCGTTTGATTGTTTTCTCTTACCACGTGGTGGAATTCGAGCCCCTCGAACCGAGCTGACATTTTAAGAACAACATTGCGGTAGGCCGCCATTTTTGGGTCCTTGGCGTCAAAGTCTCCATTTATTTGAGATATTGCGAGGTTCAAATCCCCACGCACTTCTAGGCGTTGGATGCCCATGGAGACCGTCATCCGAAGACCGTGCAACAGAGCCTCGTATTCGGCTGCATTGTTGGAATCTGTGTATAGTATTTGAAGTACGTATTGGACTGTATCTCCTGTGGGAGATGTCAGGACAACGCCCGCCCCTAGACCAGCCAGCATCTTCGAGCCGTCAAAGTGCATGATCCAATTAGAGTACGCGCCGTACTCTTTAGGGAGATCGGCTTCTGTCCATTCGGCGACGAAGTTAGCCAGTACTTGCGACTTAATGGCTCGTCGTGGTTTGTATGTAATGTCGAATGGGAGGAGCTCGATAGCCCATTTAGCAATCCAGCCCGTGGCGTCGCGGTTATTTATTATGTCATTGAGTGGTACTTCGGAGGCCACCGTGATTGAACACTCTTGAAAGTAGTGTCATAGTTTTCGGGATGCCATGAAGACCGCGTATGCTATCTTTTGATAATGTGGGTACCGTGACTTGCATGGAGTGAGGACAGTGGATACGTAGTATACCGGCTTTTGAAGCGGGAACTTATGTCCGTCCGTCTCTCGTTCGACCACGAGCACTGCGCTTACAACCTGATGTGTCGCAGCTATATATAACATCATGGGCTCACCAATACTTGGTGCGGCCAGGATTGGATTACTGGCCAAGAGGGCCTTTATTTCTTCCAGTCCGGCCGTAGCCACATCCGTCCATTCGAAGTGGTCGGTGTGTCGAAGAAGGCGATAGAGGGGTAATGCCTTTTCTCCTAATCGGGAGATAAAGCGGCTTAAGGCAGCCACGCATCCAGTTAATTTCTGGATTTGCTTGAGGTCTGTTGGGGTGGCCAACTGACAGAGCTCGGATTTTAGCCGGATTTGCTTCAATTCCTCTATTGGAGACGATGAAGCCCAGGAGCTTTCCGGCAGGTACGCCAAAGACGCATTTTTCCGGATTGAGCTTGATGTCATATGTTCGGAGATTGTCGAACGTAAGCCTCAAGTCGTCTATTAAGGATTCAACGTGTTTGGTTTTGATGACCACGTCGTCTATGTATGCCTCCACTGTTTTGCCGATTTGTGTTTCCAAGCATGTCTGAATCATGCGTTGATAGGTTACACCAGCGTTTTTTAGCCTGAAAGGCATCGTGTTAAAACAGAAGGGGCCGTATGGAGTGATGAATTTCGTTGCGGCTTGGTCGGACTCCGCCATCTTGATTTGATGGTATCCGGAGTATGCATCGAGGAAACACAAAGAGTCGTGTCCTGCGGTAGTGTCGATTATTTGATCGATGCGGGGTAGGGGGAAGGGATCCTTTGGGCAAGCCTTATTAAGGTCCTTGAAGTCGACGCATAGGCGCCAGGATTTGTCCTTCTTTGGTACCATCACCAGGTTTGCTAGCCAGTCCGGATGTTTTATTTCTTTGATAAATCAGGCCTCGAGTAGCTTGGTCAGTTCTTCTCCCATGGCTTGTCGCTTGGGTTCTGAAAAGCGCCGAAGAGTCTGCTTGACCGGCTTGTATCCCTTTAGTATGTTTAGGCTATGCTCGGCCAGCCTGCGTGGGATGCCTGGTATGTCTGAAGGATGTCAGGCGAAGATGTCCTAATTCTCGCGCAAGAACTCTCATAGTGCGGCGTCTATTGTGGGATTCAATTGTGTCCCGATTGATGCTATTTTTGTAGGGTCCGTTGGGTGGACCTGGAATTTGACTATTTCGTATGCTGGTTTGAAGGAGGTGGATTTGGGTCGTTTGTCGAGTATCACATCGTCCCTGTCCACTGTGGAGCGCAATGCGGTTAGTTCTTCGGCTGTGAGGGCTTCGGATAATGCCTCAAGGACTAGTGCAGCGGTTTTGTTTTCAGCGCGGAGTGCTATGTCCGGATCACTGGCTAGAGTGATTATTCCATTGGGCCCGGGCATCTTGAGCTTCATGTACCCATAGTGGGGTATAACTTGAAAGCTCGTGAATGCATCCCGCCCTAGAAGGGTGTGGTATCCGCTGCTGAACGATGCCACTTCGAATATGATTTCTTCGGACCTATAATTCTCCGGCGTGCCGAATACCATGTCTAGTGTGATTTTTCCTGCACATCGCGCCTCCCGACTAGGGATGATTCCCCTGAAGGTCGTGCTGCTCTGCTCAATGCAGCTCTTGTCTATTTCCATCTTGTTAAGAGTCTCCTCGTAAATGAGGTTTAATCTGCTGCCGCCGTCCATGAGCACTTTAGTAAGCCGGAAACCGTCCACAATTGGACTAAGGACTAACGCGGCTGGTGCCCGGACTGTTCGAAATTGAGGCTCGTCACTTCCATTGAAAGTTATAGCTGTGTCGTTCCATGGGTTTATTGTTGCAACGTGGCAGACTTCGGTGAGGCTGCGGAGCACCCGCTTACACCTGTTATTTGAGGCAAAAGTCTCAAAGACTGTCAGTACTGTATTATTATCCTCCGTGAGATGGAGCTCTGCGGCATTGTTAATGAGGAGATCCTCGCTGCTCTTGGCCACCTGCCGGAGTCCCAACATGCTCTAAGGTTGTCTGTTGGTATGTCATCCGGTGCGCTGTGGATTTTGCATGGCCCGTTGAGCCATCCCTCCATTACGGTTCCACGCCATGTGATGGGCTTTTGCTTCTTTGTAATTGGATTGGGTGGCTTACGACAGCGCACCCTTTTAGTTCGGACGGGGGATTTAGTTAGAGTCGGAGGATCCCAGAATTTTGTTTGGGTTTTCCAGGCGTTTTCCATTGCATAGTACTTCTGTACTATGGTCGCCAAGTCGGCAAAGTGTGCTATGTCACAGCGACTTATGGCATTGAGAATTCCCTTGTCCGTGCAATTATTGCAGAAGAATGAGATTGCGTCTTCCTCGTGACAGTCCTTGACCTTGCTCATTACAAGGAGGAATCTGGCCCAGAAGTGGTGTACTGTCTCTTGGGGCTCTTGTCTAATGTGGGAAAGATCGCCTATATCTGGGTGGGTGGGTAGATTTAAATCCGAACCTTGACCCGATTTGAGACCGAGGGGCAAAGGAGTTCCCGGTCTCGACAGTTCGGACTCCAGGATGTTGCCCAATTTTTCCGGCCACTGCCCGATTCTAAGTTCGGATCCTGGGCCATGTCCTCCCGTAGACGGGTATCCGGCTCAGAGAGCTCGGGAATCTGGACATAGTTCGTCCTTAGAATAGAGGAAGAATCGCTGCGTTGTTCCTCCACCACCGCTATCTGATGGGTGACCAGTGGCGAGTTAATCTCCCTGTGGTCGGGTTTAAGCCCGATCTGATCATAGTCCGTAGCGACTCCCAGGGCGGTGATGCGATCCAAGAGCTCGTTAAGGGAGGAGAGCTCTATTGGATCCATTTGCTCGGCGAATTCCGAGCTGGCGTGGAGGTTGTTCTTGATGACCTGAGAAGTCATCGTCGGCGTGGAGGCCGAACGGGCGGTCATGATGAAGCCGCCCAGCCGGAGAGTCTGGCCTACAGCCAGGGTACCTCCGGAGGTGATGTTGTCCTTGACAACAAGACGAGCCATCAAACCTTATCGCGACGGCACAGTGGAACTCTCAATGAAAGCACCAATGTCGGTGTCAAAACCGGCGGATCTCGGGTAGGGGGTCCCGAACTGTGCGTCTAAGGCTAATGGTAACAAGAGGCGGGGGACACGATGTTTACCCAGGTTCGGGCCCTCTCTATGGAGGTAATATCCTACTTCCTGCTTGATTGATCTTGATGATATGAGTATTACAAGAGTTGATCTACCATGAGATTGTAGAGGCTAAACCCTAGAAGCTAGTCTATGATTATGATTGTGGTTGTCCTACGGACCAAACCCTCCGGTTTATATAGACACCGGAGGGGGCTAGGGTTACATAGAGTCGGTTACAGAGAAGGAGATCTACATATCCGAATCGCCAAGCTTGCCTTCCACGCAAAGGAGAGTCCCATCCGGACACGGGACAAAGTCTTCAATCTTGTATCTTCATAGTCCAACAGTCCGGCCAAAGTATACAGTCCGGCTGTCCGGATACCCCCTAATCCAGGACTCCCTCACCTACCCCGTCCTCACCGCCGTCCGTAGTGCCGCTAGGCAAAGCCGGGCCACAGGATGGCGACGGGGCTTCTCCACCCTTCAAGAATCACGGCCGGCGCGGTACGGCCAGGCCGCGAGGAGGTGTTGGGCGACAACTCTTGGCGGCGGCGTGTGCGACGCAGCGGCGGTGTCTAGGATGCGAGCTCGGCGACCGATCCAATCCTTGCGGCGCAACGGTGATGGCTGCGATTGCGTGGTGGTCGGCCCTATCTCGGGCGGCGGCAGCCACAGGTGCGACGCGGCCCTGTACCAGGAAGGGCGGCGGCTGCATTCGGCGCGCTGTCGGGCGTCAGATCGGCGGCTACGGCATGGAAGCCATGGTGGACCGGTTGGCGGCGCCTTCGGTCAGATCCGATCTGGCCGGTGCAGCCGGCAATGATGGCCATCTGCCTGACGCTGGATGGTCAGATCTTGAGATCCGTCATCTAGCTCCGGCTGCGAGTCGGGAAGACATAGTTACCGGTGAAAACTGAGCCGATGGCAGGCGATGGCGGCGTTCTGCGTTGTTACCTTGATGAAGGCATCATTGTGTAACTACTGTCGACCCACTCGTGCTGCTCTGGGGGAAACCCTAGGATCTAGTCGTCCAGATCGGACGATGGCGGTACTGCGATGTCGTTTTCTCTCTTGGGAGCATCGTTTGTAGAGTGACGCTGGAAGACAGAGGCAGGAGCTGGAGCAGCTTCGTCTTGCACGAAGCTTTCGATGAAGATGTCAAGTCATGCCTGGCCGACAGGTGCTACGTTGTGTCATGCCTGGTCGGCAGGTGCTACGCACGACAGATCTTCCAGAATCTTTGCGTCTGGATGGAAGAGCGTGGGGCAGTGGCACCGTTGGGCGCCATGGTGGCGTCGACGGATGGACGGACTGGCAAGGATGATGCGAATATCTCTCCTGAAGATGGGTCAGCGATCGGATGAAAATGGCGGCGTTAGTATGCATGTGGTGTACGTTTTAGGTCTGCTGCACCGGCTGTTGGTTGCGATACGTTATATAGATGGATCGACGACGACACCGCATTTAGATATGGGAGCACTCCTCATTATCGAGTTTTGTAGGTGTGTGCGGTGGCTTCGGGTGGCTTGATGTATGTTCTTGTTAGACCTTTGTTGAATAATAAATAAAGATGGCCGCAGGCCGGGGGTCTTAACCTCCTTTTCCAAAAAAAAAAACTCATTTGTTCTCAATGAATGCAGGAATTCTGTCATTCCAAAAGAAAAGAAAAAACATCTAAATCCTGCGTTTCCTATTCCTACGTGACACACGTTAGACTGATAGAGGCTCTCCCAGCAGGCCAGTCCAGTCCAGCGACCTTTTCATTCATTCAGTCGATCTACGCTCCAGAGCTTTCTTTCTTCATCAGCTTCCACCGAATCCGGCACACAAGAAAGGCGCCACCGGCCAATCCAGGCAGAAAGAGACGACGAGAGAGCGTCACCATTTTCGTTCCAGGACGGCGACTGCCACTACCTCACTAGTATGAGCAAACACTATCTTCTAATCTCTCCGGTCACAATCTTTTTATTGCAGCCAAACATTTGTTCTGCACGATAAGCATGTTTCATGTCTGATGCCTCTCCAAACATAACGGCAAAGTAATATTTTTATTGCAGCCACACCATCGATGTTTCGACAGCAGCATGTTGGCGCAAAATATAATTGCATTTTTGTTCAGCATGTAAAGGAAACGGATGAGAGCAAGTTAGTTACATGTAAGAAGACGTCGTTTATTCAGGCCAAAGAGGCAGAGCTGTCACTTTGTATCCTGTGTTTCCTGCATCTTATTTCTTTCAGAGGGAAACTTATGACCGATGAAACTTGGTCGGTTGCAGATTGCACACCGACACCGGATCGCCTCACGTCGCATCCAAGGATGCTCCTCTATACATGGCATCCACCTTATTTGTCAGAAACCATGGGTGGTCGGCCTTCTATATAGCCGACCAAGCCGAAACCTCGATCGAGCACTCTAGCACTTGAGGTCATTTCATGTCGACGGGTGTTAGCTTCTCCTAACGAATTGGGAGCTGACTGGGTGCACATCTTCTGTTGAGTTCCCTGCACACCCCTTGTCCTCACCAGCTTACTGTTAGGCGTTCGAAGCTAAAAATAAATAAGTTGGCTAACATTCATCTTCAGCGGAAACTTTCACGGTCTTGCGATAACGTGGAAAAAGCATTCGCTTGATCTTCTTTTCGGCCGAACGTTCAGATAACGCCTGAAACCAAAGGTTCAGAAAGGTTATTCTGGATTGCATGGAAATGCCAGAGGTACTTTAAAAAGTTTAAGCCCAATAACCCACCTGGGCATTGAATGAAAATCGAACGGTCCGAGCTTCCAAGCCAGAAAAGGCTCTGACGTCGATACCAAGACTATCGACACCTATCAAACTTGCATCCTGCAAAATGAATAAGACTGAGCTCTATGAGAAAATCAAATCGAGTCATGAAGGTAGAAACAGCACTGTCACAACCAACATATGGAAAGGTACTGTTATAATCTCACAAAATATAAACAAGGAGAAAATGTCTGTTGATGCCATTTTCTACACTGAAGTATTAAGTTTATAGGCAAAGCAGAGCTTCTTGTACATAAGAATGATTAGTTTCAGATATTGTACTAGATGTAAATTCACACATATTACCAGGATTAAATTTCAGATAAAGTATGATAGTTCCACTAGATGTAAATTCATGCATATTACCAGGATTAAATTTCAGGTGAAGCATGATAGTTCATATGCAAGTTCACACACATCACCAGGATTAAATTTCAGGCTCCGTATTTTTGAGGAATCTTTATTTTTTCAGGAATAAATTTCAGGTATAGTATGATAGTGCAACTCCAAAGTTCAGTTGATGGTAAGAATTATCCTATTCATCATGCACAATAACCCACTAAGGAGTATCGAAGCTGAGTAAAGCATTACTGAACAGAAACACACCTCTACTGTAAGGCCTTTTTTCCGGCTACAGAGGGACCTTAGAGCCATGGTACACTGATCACTGTTTTCTTTGACGCGTTTTATAATGTCCGAAGCATGATTTGAAAGAAGATCTGGTTCTGCATCTTGAAAGTCTTGTGGATCAATCATAAACTGCAACAATAAACATGATGACTACCAAGCCAAGAAAAATGATGCTGATTATTTACCATTTTCACTTTACAAAGTAATACATCGACTGAACTATCCTTCACTTGTCAACTGAAAGCATTGGCTTGAAGAGGGATGCTTTACCTGCTTACCATAGACGGAAAACAGCTCAATTGACATCATTTCCAGCTTGTAGATGGTTGAATCAATGCTACTTTCCGTATTGTTGATGTCCAATCTCGATTTATCACCATCTGAATATTCAGTTACTATTACCTATATGGATGTTCAAGGCAAGTAACTGAATGAAAGATTTACACTGATCAAATTACCAATTAGGCCATTGGTTCCAGAAGCTGGCTGGGGTTCTCTGTTGTATTCCTCTGTTAGGTTGACTCTTATTAGAACAAATAACTGGATAGAAGCACATGAGTGATAAAAGCAACTATGAGCAAGCTGTGAGAAGCACCTCTCCAATTAGATGAATAACCATCGGCACTGTATTCAGCACCAAATAAACTCCTCAAATAAGACTCTTCTTCGATAAAAGCAGGTCTCAGGTATCCTACAATAGAGACACCGTTTGATGGATTATCAATCTTCTCTCCATGATTATCATGAACAGCCTGCATAAGAAAAGTGTGCTTAATGTGGTTAAGGAATGATGGAGATAAGGTAGTGCTCCTTGTGACAATTCAGGCTATGAAATATGCTAGCCAATGCATCTACTGTTTACTTTTTCGAAACGGAATGCATCTACTATTTAATGAACTTCTACAGCAAAATTCAGGATAATAATAAAAAATAGGTGGAGTTTTGCAGATTTTATTTTGTTCTGCACTTTAAAATGGCATGTTTCAGCAATCCACTCCAGTTTTGGGCGCAGCTTTTATACACCATAGTAACTGACGGAATGCATATAACAGAGCAACAAAAAATATATAACTCATTTATGTTTGTCCTTATTTTCCATTGACTAGCTGAGTGCATATCTTGATTATTATTTTTGTTCCGGTTGACAAAGAGCACGTATCTTCGAGAGAAATTTTAGCAAATCTTGAATTCTTATACCCGTTTTAGTCTAAATATGAGTCTACATGATAGGCTAAGATTGTTCTGGGTGTGTTATTTACCTAGGACACCCCCACCCCCACCTCCCCTCCATCGCAAGAGAAGGCACTTCGATTTATTTCAGTAGTTGCTTATCACACAGTAAATGTTCGGGACTTACCTTTGTCAAACACTTGGCAAAATATATAGGATGTATTGAACGCATCGTCACCGGCATTCCCCACTCTATAAGAATATCCGTTATTTCTGTATCAACCTGTGGTATTTCACAGCGGAGAGCATCAATAATGACATGGTTTATTGTTAATGAGAAAACTGACAGATAATGCCAGCTGAAAGCAGCTACAAACTTTCTTAGCGAACCTTGCTGTCATTATCATGCATGTCCATAGAATCCTCAACGACCACGTGGTCGCTGAAATCACTAGTTACCGCACTAGTTTCACCGATAATGGCACCATCCGTTCCGATAAAAACTGTCTGCAATAAAAATGCCATTTCAGTCGTAAAAAAAATATTCTTGCAGCCAAAACGATGATGCACACTACACTTGAGAATAGCGTTCATGTCAAACAAGACAACATTATGATGACTTCATCACAAAATACAGACTCGAGAACTAATTTGACGAGGCACCACATGGTCCTTATAATGCAACTCAAAATGGAATTTGGAAGACAGTGAACCATTTTTTGCCTGTCAGTAGACCACTGATAATCATATTAAAACATCTGTGCTTATCAAGAGACACACCGACAGAAAAGGAAACAGAAGCCATCTTACCACAGGGTTGTTTGCATCATCATCTTCCAAGATGTTCCCGTCATCAGGTACTTGAAAGAAAATGTCTGTATGCAATTTCGCCCAGTGTAAGTGTTAGATGCACAACATGGGAAATGATGAAGATTCTTCTGTAAAATATGTGCTTGTGGACCAAGGAGTTACCTCCATAGTCATCAACAACATACTGAAATTCTGACCAAGAAACATGTCCATGAGGTTCATTATGCACCCTGGCAGGAAATACGAGCAATCCCTTGCTATTTGCCTACACAATATGGAAACATTGTCCAGCAAACGATAAGATATTTAGTACAGCGGGAGGGATTCATGTTAGTTATTTACAAATGTATGCTCAGACTTAAGCCGGGGCACTTTATAGTCATTGCTATGCCGAATTAAAATGACTGGATGCACTTAGCAACAAAAGCACTGTTTTGTTATCATAGGTTACCTCTACTACTGTTCTAGCTGTTTCTACATCTGTCAGTGAAATGTCCTTTTTCTTTGGGCGTTCTTTGATTTCTTCAAGAGGATGGTATCCCCGATCTCTCATGTACTTGGAATCTGGCACTGAATCTGAGTAGTCTGCAGCCACACGGACTTTGGAGAGGGATGAATCCTGATCAGTTGCCAACCAGCAAGGCTGAATTGATCCAAAAGTGTTTCGGCATCTAAAACTACAATACATTGTTACATCAGTCAGGTTCAACAAAAAAGCGTCATTTAAGGGAGTAAGTTGAAGCAGTGAAGGAGGGAGTAACCTTAAACTTGAGAAGTCATGAAATCTCTGGGTGTGAAATGGGGTTCTGATCCAGTTTACAGTGGCTCCTGCCGACATTGGTAAACTCCAGCGAAGGACAATCAATTATGTCTGCGAAAATACACCAGTTGGTAACTAAGAAAAGCACTGTGCAAACATGAAAAGGAAAATAACGAATAAGAGATTATGCAGTGCATATGATTTTTCTTTTACGACAAACAAAATTGTATTTCTTTCAAAAACAAAAGTGTCATCAATCGCCAATTTACAAGTAAAAATGGCTAAAGCAGAAACTGAAACAATTAATCAATGGCACTACTATTAGCAAAGCGAAATGTTAATTTCTTCGGCAAAGGCAAGGTGCACAATCAGCATTCCCCCTTCTCCAGCAGTGATCCCAATTCAGAGTAGCATAACAAGCCAACCATCTAGATTCTAGAGTTCCTCAAATCACAGCAGACTAACAGAGCACAGAAGACTGGATACAAATAGGGAGAAAGATGATTTTGAAAAGAACAAACAACAGCTCATTTAAATGTAAATCTAACAAGTCAGCATTCCTCCTCCCAACTGCAATTCTACATGTCTCCGAAGAAAAGAGCCACTCTGAATTGTGCGAATTGCCACTCACAGTAACCACTAGCACGCTCCGCAAATCCTATTCTTTCAGGCCCTTCAATCCATAACCCTAGTTCCTGAGCACCTCGCTTTCTGGTGGGGCCTAGCGGATCAAGAACACCGGCAAAACTTAAGCCGCTGCCGCACCCAGCACAAAATCGCACGCTCTAGTACAGAAGCGATTCGACCAAATCCTCCAGCCTGAACCAGGAGCTGCGGTGAACGCTCACGTCTTCAGGAAACAGTTGCACCGATGGAGAGGCAGTCGCCCCCTCTCCGCTGTTCCTCCAACGGCAGAACGAAACAAGATTACTTCTGTTCTCCTCCTCCTTGTCCGAGATCACGCAGACAGACGCTGGTCGCAGTCAATCTTAATTGGAGGAAAAAAAAAGAGAGAATAGCAGCACTCACCTTCAGCTCGCCAGCAAGCCGCGGCGGGATGGTTTGGTCCCTGAGACCCAAACCACGGGGAGGGCAGGATAAGAGGAAAATATGATATCGGCCGGAGGCGGCGAGACACGAGCGGCTCCCTCGCTCTCTCGAGCAGCCCCGGCACGGCGGAACCGAGGCGGATCACGGCGGCGGAGAGTGGCGGTGGCTGGCTGCAGAATACGGCCTTGGCGAGCCGCGAGGAGCCTATTTTCTCTCCTTGGCCCGCCTCGCTCGCTCCTCTGTTTTCCTCTGCCCCTTTTCCCCCTCTCGCCGTGCGCTTTCAGGCGTGGGGCAGCTGCACTAGGGAGGGCGCTTTTCGTAATTTGACTTTATTATAAGATATTTTTTTTTGCCGCTGTGCTGACCCAAGTTCCAAACCAAATTTTTATATTTGCAGTTGGGGACAGATTCTTCCCTCTTTGAAACTGCAGATTCTTGCCTCGGTTTCTCTTGTTTTCTGAATGTTTTTTTGTTTTTGCTTCTGAATGCAACGCACAGCGGCACTGAGATGTTTTTGGTTCGGTTGGGGTTGGTGAGGAGCGGATCTCGAGGGTAATTTTCGCATTTAAAGTGTACCGTGTTGGCCCCACTGCTGCTAAAATGAGTGAATGATGTTGGCAGGGACACTTTGGCTCACGCTTTAATTATTCTAATGATCACATGTGTTGGCGGTTTTGGCACACAACTCTACGTACAACTCCCCGCAAAACAAAACAAAAAACTCAACTTATAACTACTACTACTACTATACTCCATTTCCTTCGATTTTCTTGTCAAACTCGGTCATGGAACGGTGTAGTTTTCTTTTTTAAGGAAAATGAAAATCGGCAGGGTCTCATTCATCATGCGCCATGTTGGTGTTGGGCGATAAGCCTCGTGTGCAGCGGATGAAGGATGTATGGATGGCATTCGAGTGAGAAGATACCCGAGATAGGGGAGCATCTTCTATTGCACTATGCGCATGCATGTCAGTTGGGATGGGACGGGCGTGTGCCATGTGTCGTACCTAGCCTGAGGCCTCCAATCGCATCGCAGGAGCGGCGGGGGAATATGTCTTCCAAATTGTACTATTCCATTGGCATCAAAGTTTGGGCCTCCGGACGGAAGGAATCTGCAACGCCAGCCTCACGCTCGTGATCGGCCGGCACGCACCAGAAGCGCACGATCGGCTGGATTATCAGGCGAGGAACAAGACATGTTCCACCCACGATGACGATGCACTCATTACATCTGATGCCCTCTATTTTTGTACTTATCAGAAAACTTTCCGTTTTGCTATATTTATTCCGTATGTTTGTATATATCCTCGCTTTTTGTTTGCGGAAAATGACGTGTGGGGCCATGTGTTCTGGTTACGGTCGCCCTTAGGCTGGTCATAGTGGGAGTAACATAGGTAGTAACATAGATGCCACATAAGCAAAATTGGTGATGTGGCAAGTAGTTAATGAGGAGAGAGGCAAATAAAGTAACATAATATGTTACCATCACATAGCGGTTTCCAATGCATAATGAGTCTACAAAGTAATAAATGAAGGCAACTATGTTACCACACCTATGACACTACCCACTATGAAGATAATAACATAGACTAGTAACATATGTATGTTACTAGTCTAAGTTACTCTCCACTATGACCAGCCTTAGTGTGGCGTGGCACATGCGACGTGAGTCGTGGCGTGCGGCGGGCGCTGAGCCTGCACCGGCACCGAAATGGAAAGGCAACCGCCGGCGCCGAGGACTGCACCGCGTGCTCACGAGGCGGCCCGTACGGCCCACCCAGAGCGCGGACACATACGCCCCAAGCCCACCTAAACTGGCCCGGATCCTCTCTCCGTCTCCGTCCCCGACGCCGCCACGCCAGGCTCTGCTGCCCGCGGACCCTGACCGGAGCGGCAGTGACCACCAGCCATCCGCCAACTCCGGCGATAAACTCTCGCACAGAGACCGCCGCTTCCGTGGTTGCTGTCATCAATCTGCGGTGGGTTACTGGAGGCAGGTCAGTCCCCGGGCTACTCGTTCCTCTCGGCACAATCTACGCAGGTCTCCTCCCCTCATTGCGTGTAGACGAACAATCCATGGTAGATAGATACCGCTAGACCCGGCAGGAAGATAAAGCCATGTCGTGTAGTCGACCGTTGTTGTTGTTTACTCCCGTTTAGCAGCCGAAATTTCTCTGAAAACCCGCCGCTGCCCACTGAAGAAATGTGCCTTGCGGCGGCGCGTGGTTGGGTGATGGATCCTGTGATTTTATTATTTTACCTAGGAACCACGCTGCGCTGATTTACTGGTGATATTATGCTTCCCCTGAGGTGATGCTGACCGGTAGTGACTCGTGAGCGCACTGCATTCCAAGCTCGGTTTTCCAACTTTTGATTACTGAATTGAATTTGAGCCATAGAAATTCACGGTGGAG
>NC_041385.1:686470703-686486611 GCF_002162155.2 Triticum dicoccoides | reverse complement strand
ATCTTGGATAGATGCCACAGCATAAACGGCGGAACAAATCTGGAATAAGTGGATCTGCCAGTCAAGCCACAGCATCTCTCTATTTTGTTCCAGTTTCTCAAGAAAGAAATGCACAGTAGAAAGTATTTTAGGGCTGTAAGGAACCCCCCCTGCCATATATTGGATTGAGTACAGAACAGTGGTACACTAACAATAGCTCATACGACTTATGGTTACATTGCTGGAATAGCTCTAGGAAACAAAGGGAAAGCTGAAGCAGCAGTAGATACTTGGGTAAATAAATACTAGAGACTGAGATCCACAGTTGAAAACTCCAGCTGCGGCGCTTCTTCCTCTCGAGATAGTCTTCAACTCTTCTGTTTATTCTGCCCACGTCTGATCCTGAAAAGAGATGGATTGAGTCATATACTTTGTGAATCTACTTACTTGGCAGTCATCTAACCAATGCTATCTTTTATGTTGAGTCTATATGAGCTCTCTTGAAAGTTTAATACTTCACATTACGGCTATTCAAATTCAAAGAGACTATATACATTTTGTAAAAGTTTGAATGGTACTATACTGTTACCATATAAAATCCCACTAGGAAACTTACATTTCAAGAAGTCCTTCCTGTTGCTTATGACAGGTGACTCGGTGGTGGCGGGGATTGGTAGGAGTTCAGAAGCGATGGTGGTGGTGAGCTGTAGTGGTGCAGAGGCTGTGGAGGTGTTGAAGAAACTGGTGGCGATTTTACATGAGGAAGCTGAATCGGTGGTGGTGGGGATTGGTACGAGTTTGGAAGCGATGGTGGTGGAGAGCTGTAGTGGTGCAGAGGCTGTGGAGATGTTGAAGAAACTGGTGGCGATTTTACATGAGGAAGCTGAATCGGTGGTGGTGGGGATTGGTACGAGTTCAGATATGATGGTGGAGAGCTGTAGGGGTAAAGAGGCTGTGGGGATATTGATGCTGGTGGTGGAGAGCCATAGGGGTATAGAGACCGTGGAGATATTGATGCTGGTAGCGGATTAGCATGAGGAACATTTGGTTGTAGATGTTTTGGAGGCAGCAGTGGAGAATATTGGTAAGGTGGGGGTGAAGATCCATAGTTAAATGGAGGTGGAGAGTTATAATGTTGAGGAGGCGTTGGTGACAATGGTAGAATAGGTGACTTGTAGTTGTATGGGGGCGGGGACTGCAGGTATGGCAGTGGTGGAGCTACGTGGCTGTTCGGAGGTGGGGAGTTGTAGTAGTATGGGGGTGGTAAATACTTGTGGGTTGGTGTTGGATTGTTAGATGTTGGTGGAGCTTGGTAGTTGTTTGAAGGTGTGGACTGTTGGTATGGTGGCGGCGAAGAGTAGAAGTTCTGTGGAGGTGATGGATACTGATATGATGGAGGTGGAAACTTGTTAGAAGGAGGTGGCGAATGCTGGTGCGGTAATGGTGGGGATTTGTAGTTGGATGGAGGTGAGGGATGCTGGTATGGGAGTGGCTGTGAATTAGATGGATACATTGATGGTAGAATGTGAGGTTTTGAACATCCAGCAAATGTTTTCTTTGATCCAAATGCCATTACTTGGTTGGCTTGGAGAACCACTTCTTCATTGGACTTTGAGTAAACGCTAACTCCAGAGAGATTTAACTCCATGGGCACATTGCAGTCAGATCCTCCTGCTGCTGCATGGAGCTCAACCTTGCATGAGTCAGCCCCAAAGGTGCCGCTAAGTGGCAAACCAGTAATGGCCACACTGTATTTGCCATTGCTTTCGGTGTAGCCAAATCCCACTATTGCCTGGTCATTGGCCTGGCAAGTGACCTTGACCATGGCTCCTGCACCAGATAATGATAAAAAGGTATTAAGTTGCAGTATGAAATGCTGAAAGATATTCAGGAAGAATGAACAATTTGTAAAACATCATCCATTTTAAGTACTTTTTCGCTTCGATGAATTTAGCTACACTTTGGGTTCACAGTTCGTCTTGGTATTAGTCGCATATCCATATATGTATATCCTTAGTCTACTGTACTTTGGCCTACCTGGTAGCAAACTTTAACTTGGTGTTTTTTATTTAAGTAAGCACGTATAGGCTTCTAAAACACTAAAAATGCCCTGTACCAAAGGAAATGTGCAGATCCTTCTTGTGCAGACTTTGGCAGATTTTCTTTTTGTAACTACAGCAGATAATAATGATAACCAAGCTTAAACTTTTCCTCTAGCCATGTTCTTGGATCTTCAGTATGGTATGCTTGAATACACTTTTCTTGTCAACAGGCAGTGTTCAAGCAAGATAACTATGAACAAGAAGAAACTTGACGTATTTCCAAGCTGACTGCATTAACGTGCGTAAATAACGAGAACTGCAAATAACTGAAATGTTACCTTCCAGGTGCTCCTTCCCATGGGATTCTTCTGGGTGTGCCTCGTTGAAGCATCTATAGCAGTATGCTTTGCCTATCACCTTAATGATAGGAGCATACGTTGGCGATGCTGAAAGAGAAGGTGGTGGCAAGCTTCTCGCTGCCTCACCGAGCATTGCCATGGTAACCAGCACGGCTAAGACCAGGCATAGCTGACCCTTTGGCTGGTGTCCAACGCTTACTTTCATGGCTGGACAGTGCTTTCTCGAGTGAGAGGAGGAGATGGGGGAATGTGAATGATTTTGGCTTTGGTATGGATGAGTATTTATAATGTTCAAGGTGGCACTTGGCAGGGTCTCTGGGGAAGCAGGTGGAGCTGGTAAGGTAGAATGGTCATTTGAGTGATTAGAGCCTGTACTTCCCTAAAAAAAATTAGAGCATGTACTTTGTCAACCACTTGATTTCAGGGGAGAAATGTGGAATTAGTTATGATTTATGATAACCTTTTGTGGTTGGAGTACTGCATGGTGTATATAAATCTGCCTGTATGTTATTTCAGAGAATTACTATTGTAGATTTTGAAGTAACCGCAGATACACAATTATGTTATCCATGAAAAATTTCACCGGCGTGATGCACATATTTATTCAGTTGCTTGTAAATCCTCAAGGGTCTTTGTACATATCTTTTGCAGTTTATCCTGCATACTGAATTCGTCTCACCTGAATGTAAAAGAGCAGAGCAGTTTGGTATCTTTTTTTCTATTTATCTTAGAAAAGTTCATGTTTCATAGTACTCGATAGCATAAACTGGAAGTTTGTGATGCAAATTTTCTTACGTTTCTTTTAGAAATTTTCTTACGTTTCTTTTAGCATAAACCAGTGTCTTTGAAGGTGTATCATTTATAAGCTCTGACCAGGGTAGATCAAGGTGGTGAATTTCTATATTTTTTTGCGGGGGGAGGTGGTGAAGGTTAAAGCCTTATTTACCAAAACTGACAAAGTTCCAGGTGTGTCCACTTGGAATTGGAAGAAACACATGATTTGTCAGGCTACGGTACCAAATGAAATAGGTCTGGCCCTCATCATCGACTTCAACGACAAAACCGTGGCGGTAACAAGGTTTGGTTTGATGTCAATTGCGCTGGGCACATAAGTTTCCACTCCATGGAGTATTCACAGTGGTGCTGCTAAACCGAATCCATTCTGGTAAACATCTACAGTGCGGCATCTTTGGCATGTTTGCCCTTCGTTCCTCATAGGGATGACCTGATGCTGATGCAAGGTAACATTTCCAGTCCGTTGATGGCTACCCCAGCCATTTTTTAGACTCCGGCTGTCGATATTTATTCTTAGCTGCAGATTCACCCTTGCTTTAATTAATAAAATAATAAAATAGTGCAGGAAAAATGGGTTCACCATTTTTTTTGCAGCTGCTGGTGGTAGAATCTAACAAGAGGCGGGGAAAAAAAGATTAAAATGAACTGGCCCATTATCTTATCAGGTGAGCCGAGGAGAGTGAGTGGCATGTGTAGCTTCAACTGCTCAAATATACTAGGCAGCTGACCACAATGTGGCAGCTCAACAAACCAAACCCAGGGCAAAGAAAGCAAAAGGTGTATGTGTGCCCTTGGTCAAAGGAAAGCTTTTGCATCCATGTCTCGTCTCCTCTGCTCCACGAATGAATTGAGCAGGTTTAACTAACAATTCAACATGCTTCGATCTTGTTTTTCCTGCTACTTTGTTCTCTTGCAATCATCTGCCAGACCGACGTTTTAGAGTTGGAGCCTTATATTTTGATTAATAAGAGAATAAGAATGGATTTATGTTTCTATGTTCTTTTTTTAACTGGATATATGTATGTTCTTGTTTGCCTCAAATGGAGCTTTGGTGGCAGCCAGTTCAGAGAGTTATTTGCATTTACGAGCTTACTTGACTTCAGTATCAAACAACTCGGCCCAATCCAACCCAGCCCAGCCCCATAGATTGTGTCCATGACATGTTCTGTTCGCTACTCAAATTCTTTTGGCCAAATAATACTTTTCTCACCACATTGGAACCAAAGAAAACACTAAAGGAAACAGAAGTAAAGTTAAGAATTTTGTTAAAAAAAGAACTCATTTGCGCATTGATCGCCCTCAATGCAGTGCCATCTACCCTAGCAATTCAAAATTTACAAGCAGGCTAGTTTTAGCTCCATTGATTTCTAAACCATCTAATTCCCTAGTCAATGCCCCCATACATGTTCTTCTGAACTTAACCCCAAAATGATAACAGCTCAACTGATCCAAGAACAATGCAGTGCAATGCATAGCCCTCTCACAGGCCATTACCTTCCTCCAGAAGAACACCATCCCAACTAGCTAGCTACCGAGTAACAATAATTGAACACGACAGTAACACCTTAATGGCCATCTCATGCATGAACACCCTAAGTGCTTTGTGATGTTAGTGTTTCTCTCTAGCTGACCTAATTAGTGTCGTTCCAGACGCTGAAGAGCTGCGTGCCGGTCATGTCGCTGCTGCTTGTCGCCGGCGGAGCTGAGGCCGGCGCCCACGCAGCCATCCTCCCCCCACCGTAGGCTTCTGCGGTGCTGACGAGGTAGTTCTCGTAGGCGATCTTCCCGTCGTCGTGATCCCTGCTCATGTTGCCGCCGCTATACGCCTGTGCCGCCACCGCCCGTGCGTGGGCATGCGCTGCCGCCTGCTCGTGGGCGTGGCTCACCGCCGCAGTGGTGGTGGTGCTCATTGGCAGCATATAGCTCTCGACCGCGCCGTTGTTGTACACTACGGAGTTGGAGCCAGTGCTGTGCTCCAGCGAGGCGCCGGCCCCGTTGTCGATGCTGCCAAGGCCGCCATGCTGCTGCTGCATCGCCTGGGCATGCTGCGAGAAGAAGTCGTGTGCGCCGCCACCGGCGCCGAGGTTGAGGTGGTGGAGCTCCTGCAGGCTGTGCGCGGCCGCGATCACCGCGTGGTCCGGCTCCTGCTTGCACCACCCGCGCAGCGGCTGCGCATGGGCGTAGGGGTGGTACATGTGTCCACCACCGCCGCCGGAAACCTGCTGAGGCGGCGTCTGGAACGCGATGGTCGGCCACGCAACAGCGCCGGCGACGGAGGGGTGATGGTGGTGGTACGCCGCACCGTAGGCGGCCAGGGCGCCCATGTCGTAGCCGCTCACCACGCCTGCGTGCTGCTGCTGCTGCAGCGCGAGGGACGACGCCGTGGCTGCCTCTTTGTCCTTGAGGCGCTTGGCGGCGCTGCCGATGGGGAGCGCGGTGCTGTCGAGGATGCTCTTGACGTCGTAGCGCGTCATATCGAAGTTGGTGACAGCGTTAAGGCCCCTGAACTTGATCGCCGCGATGTCGTACGCCTCGGCAGCCTCCTCCTGCGTGCCTACATTACACAGGCGATGCCCATGGTTAGGGACCAACAACGCAATCTACCAGTAGACGCCATGCATGCATGCAAGGTGTGACAAGCTAGCTTAATTATTTTAATTTTTTTAGGGTAAGCTTAATTATTTTAATTGATCATTAGTTTACTGCAAATGCATGCATGCATGCAGACGCAGCTCGAATATTTTGACTAGATGCGCCGGTGATTGGAGACAGCGGCAGCACTAAACATGGAAGCTACGTTTAATAAAGCATGTGCACTCATGCACAAAGTACAATAGTAATATGCTCGATGCAACTTGGCATGACTTGCATGTCCATTTTCAACATGAAATCTACGATTTTGTCGCGCCATTCATAGGCATTTATGGTTTGTCACTCCATTTCTCGCATGGCATGTATGGGTTGGCCTTGGACCCACACGTCAGCTGAACATAGATTTGAATATGGAAAATCAACGAGATTATAACTACTCCCTCCGTTCCTAAATATTTGTCTTTCTGGACATTTCAAATGGACTACAACATATGAATGTATGTAGACATATTTTAGAATGTAGATTAACTCATTTTGCTTTGTATGTAGTCACTTGTTGAAATCTCTAGAAAGACAAATATTTAGGAACGGAGGGAGTAGTTCGCAATGGAGGATTATTAATAAATGTACCCGGCTGTCTTTTTTAAGAAGCATAGTACAAACATATATGCTCTAATGTCTCTGATAGTTGAGGTGGTAATTTCAGTGTAACCAAACGTATTCAGTGTAATTGATAGTGAGTATCTATACTTACTGAAGGTGCCCAAGTAGAGGTCCTTGTTCCCTGCAACTCTCCCTATCCTCGCTTGCCATCTCCCATGTTGGTGGTGCCTTTATTATACAAAATTCAAATGGATCAGCATCAATAATCAGATTTTATGTAGCTAATGTTAGGTCTATCTTGCCGATCTCTGCACCATATGATGCACGCAACCAAGAAAAGGAAACGCGTGCATACCTAGTTACTCCACGATAAATGGATGCACCTCTGGAGAAACCACTGCTCTTTCTGCACATACACACATCAAATAAAATTAGCATTAGTTGATTTGCTAACCACGTACTTACGTTTATATATAAAAGATAAGACACCGACCTTCGCAGAGATGCCACAAACTCCTGCCTTGTCATGTGCTTCATCTCGTCTAGCTCTTTTTCATAGTTGTTTACCTAGAAAAAATGGAGAAAATATGCATGACTTTAAGTACAACTTCAGTAAGCTAGGCTTCCCAAAAGATAATAATTAGAGAGATGTGGCTATGTGGTTCACCATTACATTGATCAACGAATAATAAAATGGTACTCCCTCTGTGAACTAATATAAGATCTTTTAAATCACTACTTTAGTGATTTCAAAGATCTAAAAATCTTATAATAGTTTACATTGGCAGCAATAAAGAAAAATGACTTCTTCCACAAGCATGACAACAATAGCAGCTAGCGTAATGCTTACTGGGAAATTTGTCGTCGTCGTGGCACCCCAATACTTGAGAGCAGCCAAATCATAAGCTCTTGCAGCTTTCTCCTCTTTGTCATAGCCACCTATATATGTATTTCAATATTAGAACATGTACAAAAAATGTAGTTTAAAGAATTGATAGCAATGAATGCATCAACAAAATGTGACAAAAACAAATGTAATTACTTTAATCTGGATCTTGCTTACCTAGATAGACTGTGTGGAGTCGAAAAGGCCAAGTTCAAACAAAGTTGAATAATCAATCAAAGAGTAACTTTAGTTAGCAACATTGGAGGGAATTGATCATATATATGTATGTAAGCAGATTTAAAGATAACACATCAGTACCTTGACGACCCTTGCGAGTTTGCCCTTCTCTTCTGCAACTGTTGTCCCACAAGTGAGCCTCATATCTCCCGGTCCATCTATGCCTATTAAAGCCAATCGCAAAAAAGAATCACACGTTGTAAGCCTACCACAATCATGCCCACATAATGGCATTCCACATTTCCTATGCATCTACATTATTCAAGAAGAGCCTCAAAAGCAAATAACACTCACTTGATTCAAGGAAGAAAATAAGAGAAAAATACAAAAAGTGATACTAGCGTCATCGGAAAAACAGAAAAAAAGGAAAGAAACTAGATTGATCCATGCTTAATTAGCAATATCAGTGTCCAAGTTGATGATTAGCGAGAAAACAAAAATGCCTGAAACTATGCATTAGCTGGATGCTCAGTATAATGACACAAAACGCAATCAAATATTCCATTTTGAAAAATAGAGAGTATGTTCAGATACTTTCATGTTTATTGCAAATTTGCAATGCACTAGTACTACACTACTACTATATACCTGGTCACGCCACGATAAATCGAAGTCCGCTGCCCAAACGTGTCGGCTGTCTTCCTCGACGCTGGAGTCTCGACCACCGCGCCACTGCTTCCGCCAGTGCTGTCCGCACCGGCCGACACTACGGCGCCAGAACCAGCACTGCTGCCACCAGCCGTGTCATCCTTCCGTACAATCGCCAACTCCGGCACGCCACGCTCCCCGCCAACAAGCGGCGGTATGCACGCCGCCATGTTCATGGACAGCGAGAGCCCCTGCGCCGCCGCCTCTGCCCTCTGTTGCTCCGGTGGTTGTGCTTGTGCCGGGGATGGCTGGCTCCGCAGCCAGCTCTTGATCATGGACAGCCCGATGCCACCCCCGCCGCCGCCATTAAGGTCACCGTTGGCTGTGGTGTTCGCCATGATGCCAGCGCCGTCGTGGTGGACGCCACCGCCGGAGGAAGCCACCATGACGGAGTCGGCAAACTGGAGGGAGGCCGAGCTGGGGTGGTACAGGTAGCCCACGCTACTGCCGCCAGAGTTCGCGTAGCAAGCGGCACCGCCACTGGCGCTGCCTGCAGGGACGACCATGTTGTTGCCGCCAGGCTGCTTGTGCTGGTGGTGGTGATGGTCGGAATAAGATATGCCGCCAAGGAAGTCCTCCAGCTTCGGCTCCGCCACCAGCGCTGATAGCTCCGATCCCCTCATGTTCCAATCTGCGAAACAAACCAATCACAAGATTTTCATACAACTGCTTGATGCACTTAAACCAATCAGAAGAATACTACGATGTGTATGTATCTACCTTGCGGGATGTTGTAGCAGACGTCGGCGCCGGAGACGTCACCTGAGGCGGCGGCGGAGGGAGGGAGCTCCTGCGGGGAGAGGGAGAAGCCCAACCAGTTGTTCACGGTGGCCATGCTCGAAGCTACCTAAAAGCAACACAGTACGTGGAAGTGATTAACTGGTCTCTACTTAAGCTTGCTGCTGGATAGGCCGGGAAAGGGAGGGCAGCAGATCAAGAAGCCATTGTTGCTGGGAGCCCAAGGTTAGGAGAAGCTGGAGAGGCCAAGACCCAAGAGAGATTTGGAGTTTGGAGACTTGAGGAACTGTGCTACTGGTAGTAGTAGACAAGTACTACTGGGGCAGATATTTATACAAATTATTATAGTACACTAATCCTTAACGCCATTAACACTCCTACTATGTCAGAGTGTGAGACTACTGTGGATGGTTATGCATGTATGATATTAATTCTACAGGAACTGTGCTAGTAGTAGTAGTAGGAAGCTTTTTCCACACATAAAAAAGGGTACTATATTTTTGTATCTTTGTGCAATACAAAAAACAGTGGCATGGTTTAACTGAGCAGGGACATCTTTTTGCTTGTGCTTTCTGGGGGGAGATCGAGTCCACCATATTTTGTCTCATTTTCCCCAAAAACCATGTCAAGATATGCTTACATGAGTGCACCCTGTTGCCTGCATGTACATGTAGTACTAAAGCGGCGCCCTTTACTCGATAACAGTATGAGTTGTCATGCCCTTTTTTGACTGGAAAGCTGGTATTCACAGGTGATTAGAAAACTAACACTCCCTTGGAAAAATTAAGAAATGTTGCAAGATCTAGCTTCATTCTATTTGTCTAGGATCTCAATTCGATCGCGAGCAGATGTTCTTTGCGTACATAGTATCTCCTCTCTTTTTCAATTGCGGAGGTGCACATGCAGGCGCACGGTTGGGTGCCCTGGATATATATGCACGCAGTTCGGCAGTTGACATATGCATATGTGCGTGTATATATAACTAGCACCGGTAACATTGTTAATTAATTGCTAACTATGTGCCAAAACACTGTTCAACAGTGATGAATCCACGTATGGACGATTAAGTCTTGGCCGGCTTCGTCTCTCAAACCCTAAAACCACTCGCCGCTGCAGAAGCCGAATCCCTGACAAGGTTTATTTCTTTCAAAGCCCTAGGCTCTGCCTCCCTCCTCCTGACACACACCCACACACACAATGGCACAAAGGGTGGCATGCACGCACAGTGACAGGCGCCCCACATTTGGATGTACTAGTACTCTCCCCTACAACAGCTACTATACAATATTTCAACAACTTAAGACGAAAATTGCCGATAAACTCTCATGAAAAATAATACTAATGGCACTGCAAATTTGCAAGTGACAATACTCATGATGAGATTAAACTCTGTGATTCGCACATAACAACTTAAATAGTAAACAAATTACTGTTGTTATTATTTGATAGTAGGAATATAGCATTGCAAAATATAATTTTGCTTGCGGTGCTAGCCATGGATTCATTTCGCCTCAGTGGAAAGCATAAGCTAGCTACATATATATAGCTAGTAGCAGAACAAAGAGAGGCTGGAAAAGGGGGAAAGAAAATCATCACTTGTCTCATACCGGTAGAGTGATGGGTGAGCGGGGAGTGGGGAGGAAGAGGAGAGGAGATAATGTGCTACCTGCACCCTAGAAGAGGACACGGACCCCCGTCTTCCGGCCATAGAAAAACCTTGGCGTCGATCCTCTCCAGAAACGCATAGAGAAACGCGCGAGCGGAACCCTAAACCTCGCATAGGATCCCCCATGACAACTTGTTACCAGTACTACTAACAAGACCTACCCAGCTAATCTCTCTCCCTCTCTCCCGCTAACAAGACTAGAGAGAGAAGCAAGCGCCAGTACTAGAGAGAGAGAGAGGGAGGGATTAACAATGCCTGTGTTGCTTTCTTCTTCTTCTCTCTCTTTATGGAGAGAAGGAGAAGCGGAGGTTAAGATAGGCCGGGTGTGTGTGTTTTCACCTTGGTAATTGCACCCCTTGCCCCCGCCTAAAACTTTGACCGTCAAAGCTGGATCGTATTCAAACTGGAAGCAAGCAAGCGTGCGAGAGGTATGTACGCGCGTGTCTCTTTAATTGCCTATTCTGCTCAGCGTTCAGACTGGAACCTCATCATCTTTTACTGATTAACCGCGTGGTTAGTTAATTACTGGTACAGTACTACTCGATCAGTAGTGTGAATATGCTATCATAAGGTGGAGACGTACTCCTCGAGATTCTCTCAGAAATGCAGTATATATACGTACTCGTACACATGTATAATCTTCTTTCTGTGAAAAATACAGATGTATATACAATCAGCGTAGCTAGCTAGCGAGGACATTCATTGCAGACTAATTAGACATGGAGGTACGCCTGATGATAATGATATGATATGATTTAGGAAGAAAATGGAGGGTCTTGTTAACTGTGAGCGACGATCAAGTTGGGCTTCTCACGTGCACACACTGATCACAGTCCACCGTCGTCGACCTCGACCGCCCAATCTTCTCTTGGAACGATAAAGTGCATGTGCGAGGCCATTGGCATGTGCATGCATGCTCTTCTTCTACTCAAGTCTGGACACGCACACGTGTGCCTCTTGGATGATCGGGTTAGTCTCCCACGGTACCAGAGGGATACCACCCCCACGTGATCGCCATTATGCTAATTGCTTGCTTCATCGGTTGATCGATCCATCTCTTGTGCCCAACATACACATATAGTATGATCTAGTGACAATCTTCTTATTGTACATGATCTTTTTTCTCTTAGAGCCAGTCACCCTGACTATATATAGGGTATGTATATGAACATGGGACAGGACATAAATTTGTTCTTCACTCTGTCACATATGATCATACTTGATGTGGATGAGGAGAAGGAACAAATATGACGCATCAAAGCCAAAATCCCGAAAACCCTAGAGTGATCAACATCAATATCTCTTGTGTGCTAGTGTCTCACACCTCATGGGAAAACAGCTTAAGAGACAACCCATTGCTATGTGTTTAGTGTCAACGCTAGTAGATGGCATATGGAGCAATGAAAGCGTCAACGACTAACTCTACGTGCCTACCCTTTGGTCACGCCGTGACAAGTTGCCACACTATATGTTATTTGATCTTATGTGCAAGCTATATCTAGGAGAAACAACTTTGCCTTATGGAATTATGCATGAATTCCTTGAGATTTTTGTTGTTTTCACTCATTATATTGATGTGCATAACCATATAGGGGCCAAGCAGAGAGTCCACTTCAGTATGATGAACCATATATGTCAGCTAGGTGTCAGGTCATGTGCAGAAGAATATAAATTTGCATGTCTAATCCTCTTAAATTGCAATACCAGGTCACATCACATTCCAATGTTGGTTGTGAAGGTGCTTAAGCAGTAGAGTATTGCATACGTGTGTATGCTCCTCCTTCAGTCCCCTCATTTCAAAAAATTCAAATTCTAAAATAATCCATGGGTGCATCTATGAATTTTGAACCTGCAAAGTTTCGTCCAATAATGTGTTCGTAGAACAAATTCAGTGCTTATGGCACTCTTCCTTCCCTTTTTTTTCTTACATAACACAATCATATATTGTTTGATCAAATTTTTATGTTCATACTATATCCACCAATATGTATCCCGTCTTTTTTTTGGGAATGATTAAGAACTTACACATGTTCATCTGGTTATTTCAGACAACTTACACAAAATTTGCTCCCGTTTTCCAACCCATGTCATTCGGTTTTTACATTGTAGTGGCTACGTACATCAATCATTTGTCAAAACATGTAGCTTCTTCATTTAGGGACTTCTCCCTTCTCCATACATGTGGTCCTTAAGCATATATATTGTCAGAAGGTGGGGGTGTTCTCAACATGTCATTGTAGTGGTTTGTTGGTGCACTTGCGATATCACACATACGAAAGCAATGAGACGGAGCTTAAGCTCTTAGAATTGTGTGACTTTGTCGACGTACCTATAAACTCAAGCCCGCAACTAGTTGTACGTAGAAGAACTCTCTAGGCCATTGATTTCATCAAGGATCTGCCAATATTTTACAAACATCCCTCCAATGCATATTTTTCCCCATAAATGCCTCACATTCATCAATAACCCTCAAACTTCTATGCATATGAAAATTTACAAACCAGATGTGACTTTGGGTGGTTGACTAACAAGGAACCAATAATTCCATGCATAATTCTTCCTCCAATAATAATCAAATAAACATTTTGTACATATTCTTCCCAAACATATCATAAATGATCAAAGAAAGATTTCACACACATATTCTTCCCATTTAAAACACCACATGAATTTCATGAACCTGTAGGGTGTAAGTGCAAACAAACTTCATCAGCCCTTGGATGCACGATCGATGAACATGATAGTTAAGCTCCAACTAGTCGTGGAAAAACTACTCCCTCAAGTCATCTTAGGTTGTGCACCGTGACCAAGGAGGAGGGGAAAATGAAAGACCTTAATGTTTATTTGTTAATTAATAGCATTGCATGCAATGAACTAACCACTGCATGTCGTGTTTGGTAGTCTCAAGTCATTAAAAGCATGCACACTCCTCGTCTCTTATTGGTTGATATGTGAAGAAACAAGAAATGAGGTAGAAGTTAATGCACCGCGCCTAAGTGTTTTGGGATTATTTGGTTTTCGTAAGATGACTTACACACCTAGACGGAGGGAGTACTCTCTATTGCACGGGAAAATACATCATCGAAACTAGCTCTGAGTTATAACACGACCCAAGTTATTTTTTGTTAGTCAAAATGATATTTTGTACATTTACACTAGTGCGCATGCTACTAATTAATTTTTTAAAGGAGAATCACGGATATTTGGTTTTGAATAAGATGGCTTACGTATTTTAGATCTGGATCCTTTTTTATTTAAAAGTAGTGAAAATGTTTAATAACATGTGTTAAGTTTTATAATTTAGGCATCTAGCTATATTCTTGTAATATGGACTAGCATTCCCTTTCTGAAGAAACAAAATTCATCCATTTAATCTCAATGATATAAATATCATAAAGGAAAATGGTTTATCAATCCATGTATACTCAGAATGACATTTTAGACGTCTTGTTTAAAATGTAATTTTGAGTGCTAGTTTATGTTGCATCTGTGTACAGTCACCAACAAAATCATAATATTCTAAAACTACTCCCTGAGAGTTATCTGTGCATACGAATTTTCAAGTTTCATACAAACATGTTGAGCAATATTGGTGGCTAAAATTTGAAAAATCTGACTTAGGACCCCAAATGTAAAAAAAAAGGTGAAGTGGAGGAAGTACTCAGTGGCAAATACGCTCGGGGATCTCGGCGATCAAGAGATGCATCCGGGCAAGGATGTGGCTTGCCTTGGGAAGTTAAAATGCAAGGAAAATAATAAATATGACAACAATTTCAAGTACTAGTATTTGTAATAATTATACCCTGGTTAAAACTATACAAAAAGTTCACGTAAAAAATTATGAATTGTATACATTTTCTCTCCCATTGACATGCAAACTTGTGTTGGGTCCAGGAATGGATGCATATGTTTGGTGTTTCTGCCACTCCAAGACTCCAAGTACATTGTTTTTGAATAGTGACAACTTGGTTTAGGTAGTTTGAGATGCAAACCAGAGTTTAGCTAGCGGATGCCAGGGCTGCACCACGACGCTGGTAAAAGTAGAATAATAATACTCCTGGTAAGGGTGCATGCATGCATGGGCCATTGAAACCCTAGCGAGCAGCATGCACTGGCCTGGGAGAAATCAACGGAGAGCGAGCGCCCGTGCCTCCTCGTAAACACCGTAAAGATAACCTTGTGTAGACTAATTAATACTCCATAATTAGTGGTACTACTACGCTTTGCATGCAGTTAACCTTTAGCCCCCATGCATGGGGAAGAGGGAGGGAGGAGAGGGTAGGGTCAGGGGAGGCAATCCCACTGAAAACACTTGCATTGATTCGGGCAGCTTTTGTGGGAGACTAGCTAGAGTAGAGTAGCCAGTAGCTAGGCTGAGCTGAGCAGCGACCCGTTTGATTTTGAAGGCTACGTAGATTGGCTAACATTCTTATCGCCCGCAGCTGCTGTCTGCTCAGAGTGCATCCAAGACCTATGCTACTGGCTAGTGGCGCTAGCCCTGCGACAGGCTAAGCAAGGTCTATCGCCGCGTTTTCTGATCGCCCGTGCTCACTTTTCTCTGATCATGCTACTGTATGCGTTTCCTTCCCTTCTTTTCTGACAGGCAGTCAGTCAGCCAGCCGCGCATGCATGGATCGGCAAGCATGCTTCTGGTTTGGAATGCTTATCTTTTTCAAAAATAATAATATAACTTGTTTGTGTGTAAAATTCCAGCCTTTTCTGTGTATGTAGAGGAAAAAGGAACGAGATTACAAAAAGATCGAAGTAAAAATTGTTGCCACGATAAGGTGCTTCCTTCCCGGTCCTCGATACAACGAAAAATGCAGGAGTTCTAGAATATTTGACTTCTATAAGGAAAATTGGTTTGGTACCATGTTTGGAACAAATAATTGCCTATTTTAGGGCTTGTATGGTTCTCTAGATTCTGAAAATGCTGAATAGTAAAACCATGGAATTATCATGGGAATGCAGAGATGCATAGTTTTGAAGGCGCATTCTTCTAAGAATTACGACAAACCGAAAGTTTTCTCCAAGTCAACCGTTTCTGCTCCGGTGCTCCCCCTAGGCTGAACGCGAGGGGGGAAAACACAAGGATGGCCAGGATGAACCAAAAACGGTTCAGAACGAGGGACACGATCGTCTTTGTTGCCCCCGCGTATAGCCGTCGAGGAGCCCTGGGAGGCCCGTACGGGTCCGGTTAGATCGTATGCCCGGTCGTATACGTATTTGTATACGGCGGGCGTTTCGTTTTCGCGTGCAGCCGCCCGTGGCCGTGGGGCAGCACGTGACCATGGGAACAAGCCAAAAATGTCCCATCATATAAATGTGGACGGCAACCACCTCCGGCCTCATCGCCCACCATC
>NC_041385.1:686448855-686470371 GCF_002162155.2 Triticum dicoccoides | reverse complement strand
GAAGCGAGCGCCCCGATTGGGGCACAAATTTGGTGGCGCAGGCGCAGCAGATCGCGGCGGGCACATGGGTGAGGGGAGGTGCCGCCGTCCAGGGCGGTGCAGCAGATGCTGCAGATCTGGAGAAGGTGGAGGCGGGCTCGAGCCGCGTAGTCCAGCCAGATGCGCCCGCTCTGGCGATCTCCGGCGAGGCGCAGAAGGTGGAGGCAGGCTCTGGCGAGGCGCACGAGGTGGAGAAGGTGGAGACTGTCGGATTCAGGGTTCCGGCAAAACCCTTGAGGTTCGAACACTGGGGCGCGCACGAAGATTCCCCCCTACTGAATCTCGCTCTCAGCCTCGCCGCGGTCCCTAAGCTTAGCTCGATGAGCCCACAACACAAGGGACACAAGATTTATACAAGTTCGAGCCACCGTTGTGGTGTAATACCCTACTCCTGTGTGGTGGTGGTGGATTGCCTCTTGGGCTGATGATGAACATTACAAGAGAAGAACAACCTCCTGAGGAGAGGTGTTCTTGTGCTTGGTGAACTTGTGTGGATGAGGATGATCTCCATGCCCTCCTTCTGTGGTGGCTAGTCCTATTTATAGAGGCCCTGGTCCTCTCCCCAAATATTGAGCGGGAAGGGATCCAACAACGGCCAATTTGAAAGGGGACAACTAGTACAATCTATCCTGACTAAAGGTGGTCTTCGCCTGTCAAAGGTGCTGGTGGTGACACCGTCTTGGGCTTCACGATGACCTCCGTCCTGCCGTCCTGCTGGTCTTGGTCTTGTTGCACCGATATGGAAACTTTTGCCTGATGCCTCGGTACTCCACGCCTGCGCTTGCCCCCTTAGAACCAAAAGGGGAAAGAAGGCCTTGGTCGTCATGGCTTGCGTCACAGGAACCTTGCCTTGATCTCTCCGCCTCCTCGCGAGCCTGCCTGGTGAGGCCGTTCTTGAGGAGGCCTTGTGTCGTCTGCCTCACGAGGATTGGCCCCTCGTGAGGGTCTTGAGTGTTGGTTGATGAAGACGGGCCGTGCTGGGCCACTAGTGGAGCCACGCCGCGGACCGCAGGCAGGCAAGTCTGGGGACCCCCGTTCCCAGAACGCCAACAGTAGCCCCCGGGCACAAGGCGCGCTCGGACTTGGCTTAGCGGCGAAGCCAAAGGGCAAGTGCGGAGCGCCATGGGCCCCAACAGCCTGCGGCCTTGGTCGATGCGTGGCAACTGATTGGACGTGGGCGTCTCCGCTTCCCCACGCTGCCTCGGCAACTGCCCGACTTGACGAGTCCCTGCTGCATGCAAAAAAGGGGTATCATTACCTGTGATCGTGGAGGTCGACGGTTGGCCTCCCTTGGGGTATAAATGAGGAGGGGCGAGAGCCCCCATCGCCCATCTCTTCCTGCTCTACTCGCTTCTTCTTCCCTGCTCCACCTCCAGTCTTGACACCAATGGCGCCGATCCGTAGATTCTCAGCCGAAGAGAAGGGGAAGGTCCCCCGGGACGGACCCGATCCACTTTTGCCGAAGAAGAGGCCGGTCCACCATCGTGGTGATGTCGTGAGGCGGGAGACGTCGAGGCCTTGGTGCGAGCGGCCACCTCCTGGGTACCTGCTACCCCAGTGCGCCCCAGCCGAGGGCTCCGGAGAAAGGGGCGGTGAGCGATGCCGCCTGTGCTGCAGCCAAGGTCAGCGCGCCGTCGCCCCTGGAGTCCACACCGCGGACTCCTCTCGCGAGCTCGTGCTGCATGCGGCAATGCCTCCATGTAAACCCGGGCAAACGTCGGGCCGGGCCGGGTTTCGGGCCGGGCTTGTAAAAGCCCGACCTTCATTTCCCAAGCCCGAGCCCGGCCCGAAGCCCGAAATACCCCCCGTTTTCAAGCCCGAGCCCGGCCCGAAATCAAGACCGAAGCCCGAAAACCCGGCCCAAATGCTATTTTTTAGTGTACGCACGTGCAAGCCCGGCCCGAAGCCCGAAAGCCCGGCCCAAAATACAGAAAAAATGAAGCCCGAGCCAGGCCCGAACGATCTTCCAGGCTGCAAAACAAGGCCCGAGCTCGGCCCGGGTTTTTCGGGCCGGGCTCGGGCCGGGTCTTCGGGCCGGGCTGCCCATGCCCGGGTTTACCTCCAAGCACCTGGATCCGCCTCCCTTTGTTCTTCTCTACCGAGATGCCGCCGAGGGGGCCTCTCGAGCTTTGGCTGCAGCACGCCGACTGTGGCGCCCCGGCGACCGGAGCAGAAGTTGAAGTCGTTTCCTCGGGCAAGATCTTCATGACCCGAGGCTGGGGCGAAGTCGCCCGGGTCTGCCGAACGTGGGGTGCCCTCGTGATCCATTTTGAATACGATGGCGCCTCAACATTGTCCTTCAAGGTCTTAGACACAGAAGGCCTCTGCCTGGAGTGCTACCACAGAGGGGGCAATCAGGAGATCGACGCGGCGGGGGCTGGGCCTGCCGTCTGCTCCCCCAGCGGCTCCTCCGGCAGCAGCAGCGATGCTCGGGAGTCCAGTGACTCTCCTGAACTCTTCGAGACTCCGGAGACGAGCGACGACAGCTACGCACCCCCGAGCTCTCGCCGCGCCCGGAGCAAGGCGGCAGCATCGGACCGTCGCCGCCGCTGATCTGGATGAGGTTGGCGCCGGCCTCCCATGGCCCACTGTCGATGATGGCGTTGGCCACGAAGGCGCGTGTAGTTAGGGCTCCTCAGAGTTCTTTTCTTTTGTTCCCTACAAGGAATCGAGAAACATCCCGCGGGGGCGTGTAAAGGGTCTGCGATGTCTTTTGTTGATGTTATCCTTATTATGAAATCATGCGAGCGCTTGTCCTGTCCCGGCTTGGTTCCCCTTTCTAACCTCGCGACGACTTTGTGCTCTATGCTGACAGGTTCCAGTCCCCAGGCAGGCTGCAACCGTCGCTGGTATGCCAGGTCACGATGCCGTGGTCAAGGCCAGGAGGTGAGCGGCCCGAGGTCCAGTAAGAGCCCCTGAGGCGCGATGCTCAGGAGGTCCCCTTTAGCGTGCAAGCAGCCGCCGAGAGGTGAGAAAGGAAGGCAACGTTGCCGCCACAGGGCCGCGTCAAGTGAGAAATTCTGTGTTATAACGATTAGCTGTTCCAGGCGTGAAACTTATCTCGGCAATCTAGAGTTGTTCCCTTGCGTTGCGCCAGACTTGTGCGTCGGCAGCCGTGGTGCAGCTAGGTTAGGCCCGTGCGAGCCTCCCCTTTCTTCCCCGCACTCTCCTTCGTTCTCTACGTCCTCAGGTCCCGGCCCTCGAGCGAGCTCAGCCGCCGCTGGTATGCCAGGTCGCAATGCCGTGGTCAAGGCCAGGGGGTGAGGGCTGGAGAGCCAGTAAGAGCTCCTGAGTCACGATGCTCAGGAGCCCCCCTTTTAATGCGCAAGCGGATTGCATGGGAAAGAGAGGGAGCTCGTGGTGCCGCCCGCTGTAGACCCCAGGAGGTTCCTGCAAATCAGCACGAGAAAGGCACGGGCTGCCATTATGATTGCCGGCCGGCCATTGGTTACTCCGAGAGAAGGGTGAGGGCACTGAGGGCCTGGTGAGGTGACGCGCGCGGGGCATACCGCGGGCCAAAGCTCGACCGCTCAGATTTGTCGGCGTTGCAGGGACGGACCCGTGCGCAAGCACTGTGCCAGCGCGAGCGGCTCCCGTGGTAGGTGGCAATCGAACAGGTGATAATCACAGGTTGATTAGGCATGAAGGGTAAATCAGCTTAGGTAAATAAAGAATGGATACATGCCACTGGGTCAGACCCAAGCGGCTTGTGGATGATGCAGCCCGAGGGGCGCCCCCAGCAAGGTAAGCTAAAGACATAAAAAGAGATACATGCCGCGGGGATGGACCCACGTGGCCTGGGAATGATGCAGCCCTGAGGGCGCTCCCAGCTGAAATGAACTTAGGAGATGTCACCTGGTTCCATTGTAGAGGGGGTGTTGGGGCAGCTGAAGATCCGCGGTGAAGGGGCCGACCCTCACGAGGCACAGGGGCCCTGAGCCTCAGGAGGCTCTGGGGGTCCAGGTGGTTCCTTGAGGACCGTCTCCATCTCCGCTAGGACCGCGTGGTGTCTGGCCTCCTGAGCCGCCAGAATGATCCGCAGGTGATGCTGGTATGTGACAGCCTTGTTCGGCAGGCCGAAAGGCATGCGAACATAGCTGTGCGGCGGACCCTCACAGTGTCCCACGCGCGAAGGCCAGAAGCGCTCCTGAGATGCGGCCCGGTTGAGCCCTGGGACGTCGATGCAGACGCGTAGCCCACCATCCTCGCCTGGATGGGGAGCTGCACCGAGGAAGCGACGATCGCTGCGCACGACCCTCGCTTCCTGAAGCTCCTGAGTGGTCTTGGCAATGAACTCCTGAACTGTTAGGGAACGTAGTCATTTCAAAAAAAATTCCTACGCACACGCAAGATCATGGTGATGCATAGCAACGATAGGGGAGAGTGTTGTCCACGTACCCCCGTAGACCGAAAGCGAAAGCGTTAGCACAACGCGGTTGACGTAGTCGTACGTCTTCACGATCCGACCGATCAAGTACCGGACGTACGACACCTCCGATTTCAGCACACGTTCAGCTCGATGACGTCCCACGAACTCCGATCCAGCAGAGCTTTGCGGGAGAGTTTCGTTAGCATGATGACGTGATGACGGTGTTGATGATGCTACCGACGTAGGGCTTCTCCTAAGCACCACTATGATATTACCGAGGTGGAATATGGTGGAGGGGGGCACCGCACACGGCTAAGAGATCAATGATCAATTGTTGTGTCTCGAGGTGCCCTCTGCCCCCGTATATAAAGGAGCAAGGGGGGAGGCGACCGGCCAGGAGGAGGGCGCGCCAAGGGGGGAGTCCTACTCCCACCGGGAGTAGGACTCCTCCTTTCCTTGTCCAATTTGGACTAGAGGGGGAGGGGGGGCGCGGCCTGCCCTGGCCGCCCCTCCTCTTCTCCACTAGGGCCCATGAGGCCCAATAAACCCCCCGGGGGGTTCCAGTAACCCCCTGGTACTTCGGTATATGCCGGAAACCTTCCGAAACAATATCGGTGTCCGAACATAGTCATCCAATATATCGATCTTTATGTCTCGACCATTTCGAGACTCCTCGTCATGTCCGTGATCATATCCGGGGCTCCAAACTACCTTCAGTACATCAAAACACAAAAACTCAAAATACCGATCGTCACCAAACTTTAAGCGTGCGGACCCTACGGGTTCGAGAACTATGTAGACATGACCGCGACTCGTTTCCGGCCAATAACCAATAGCGGAACCTAGATGCTCATATTGGTTCCCACATATTCTACAAAGATCTTTATCGGTCAAAACCGCATAACTACATACGTTGTTCCCTTTGTCATTGGTATGTTACTTGCCTGAGATTCGATCGTCGGTATCTCAATACCTAGTTCAATCTCGTTACTAGCAAGTCTCTTTACTCGTTATGTAATGCATCATCTCGCAACTAACTCATTAGTCACATTGCTTGCAAGGCTTATAGTGATGTGCATTACCGAGAGGGCCCAGAGATACCTCTCCGACAATCGGAGTGACAAATCCTAATCTCGAAATACGCCAACTCAACATGTACCTTCAGAGACACCTGTAGAGCTCCTTTATAATCACCCAATTATGTGGTGACGTTTGGTAGCACACAAAGTGTTCCTCCGGTAAATGGGAGTTGCATAATCTCATAGTCATAGGAACATGTATAAGTCATGAAGAAAGCAATAGCAACATACTAAACGATCAAGTGCTAAGCTAACAGAATGGGTCAAGTCAATCACATCATTCTCCTAATGATGTGATCCCGTTAATCAAATGACAACTCATGTCTATGGCTAGGAAACACAACCATCTTTGATCAACAAGCTAGTCAAGTAGAGGCATACTAGTGACACTATGTTTGTCTATGTATTCACACATGTATTATGTTTCCGGTTAATACAATTCTAGCATGAATAATAAACATGTATCATGATATGAGGAAATAAATAATAACTTTATTATTGCCTCTAGGGCATATTTCCTTCAGTCTCCCAGTTGCACTAGAGTCAATAATCTAGATTACACAGTAATGATTCTAACACCCATGGAGCCTTGGTGTTGATCATGTTTTGCTCGTGGAAGAGGCTTAGGCAACGGGTCTGCAACATTCTGATCCGTATGTATCTTGCAAATCTCTATGTCTCCCACCTGGACTTGGTCCTGGATGGAATTGAAGCGTCTGTTGATGTGCTTGGTTCTCTTGTGAAATCTGGATTCCTTTGGGCAATTGCACCAGTATTGTCACAAAAGATTTTCATTGGACCCGATGCACATGGTATGACACCTAGATCGGATATGAACTCCTTCATCCAGACTCCTTCATTTGCTGCTTCCGAAACTGCTATGTACTCCGCTTCACACGTAGATCCTGCCACGACGCTTTGTTTAGAACTGCACCAACTGACAGCTCCACCGTTCAATATAAACATGTATCCGGTTTGCGATTTAAAATCGTCCGGATCAGTGTCAAAGCTTTGCATCGACGTAACCATTTACGACTAGCTCTTTGTCACCTCCATAAACGAGAAACATATCCTTAGTCCTTTTCAGGTATTTCAGGATATTCTTGACCGCTATCTAGTGATCCACTCCTGGATTACTTTGGTACCTCCCTGCTAAACTAATAGCAAGGCACACATCAGGTCTGGTATACAGCATTGCATACATGATAGAGCCTATGGCTGAAGCATAGGGAACATCTTTCATTTTCTCTCTATCTTCTTCAGTGATCGGGCACTGAGTCTGACTCAACTTCACACCTTGTAATACAGGCAAGAACCCTCTCTTTGCTTGATCCATTTTGAACTTTTTCAAAACTTTATCAAGGTATGTGCTTTGTGAAAGTCCAATTAAGCGTCTTGATCTATCTCTATAGATCTTGATGCCCAATATATAAGCAGCTTCACCGAGGTCTTTCATTGAAAAACTTTTATTCAAGTATCCTTTTATGCTATCCAGAAATTCTATATCATTTACAATTAACAATATGTCATCTACATATAATATCAGAAATGCTACAGAGCTCTCACTCACTTTCTTGTAAATACAGGCTTCTCCAAAAGTCTAATAAAACCATATGCTTTGGTCACACTATCAAAACGTTTATTCCATGTCCGAGAGGCTTGCACCAGTCCATAAATGGATCGCTGGATCTTGCACACTTTGTTAGCACCTTTCAGATCGATAAAACCTTCTGGTTGCATCATATACAACTCTTCTTCCAGAAATCCATTCAGGAATGCAGTTTTGACATCCATTTGCCAAATTCCATAATCATAAAATGCAGCAATTCCTAACATGATTCGGACAAACTTAAGCATCGCTACGGGTGAGAAAGTCTCATCGTAGTCAACCCCTTGAACTTGTCGAAAACCTTTCACAACAAGTCGAGCTTTGTAGACGGTAACATTACCATCAGCGTCAGTCTTCTTCTTGAAGATCCATTTATTTTCGATGGCTTGCCGATCATCGGGCAAGTCAACCAAAGTCCATACTTTGTTCTCATACATGGATCCCATCTCAGATTTCATGGCCTCAAGCCATTTTGCGGAATCTGGGCTCATCATCGCTTCCTCATAGTTCATAGGTTTGCCATGGTCAAGTAACATGACCTTCAGAATAGGATTACCATACCACTTTGGTGCGGATCTTACTCTGGTTGACCTACGAGGTTCGGTAGTAACTTGATCTGAAGTTTCATGATCAATATCATTAGCTTCCTCACTAATTGGTGTAGGCGTCACATGTACCGGTTTCTGTGATGAACTACTTTCCAATAAGGGAGCAGGTATAGTTACGTCATCAAGTTCTACTTTCCTCCCACTCACTTCTTTCGAGAGAAACTCCTTTTCTAGAAAGGATCCAAATTTAGCAACAAAAGTCTTGCCTTTGGATCTATGATAGAAGGTGTACCCAATAGTCTCCTTTGGGTATCCTATGAAGACACATTTCTCCGATTTGGGTTCGAGCTTATCAGGTTGAAGTTTTTTCACATAAGCATCGCAGCCCCAAACTTCAAGAAACGACAACTTTGGTTTCTTTCCAAACCACAGTTCATAAGGCATCGTTTCAATGGATTTTGATGGCGCCCTATTTAACGTGAATGCAGCCGTCTCTAAAGCATAACCCCAAAACGATAGCGGTAAATCAGTAAGAGACATCATTGATCGCACCATATCTAGTAAAGTACGATTACGACGTTCGGACACACCATTACGTTGTGGTGTTCCGGGTGGCGTGAGTTGCGTAACTATTCCGCATTGTTTCAAATGTAGACCAAACTCGTAACTCAAATATTCTCCTCCATGATCAGATCGTAGGAACTTTATTTTCTTGTTACGATGATTTTCCACTTCACTTTGAAATTCTTTGAACTTTTCAAATGTTTCAGACTTATGTTTCATTAAGTAGATATACTCATATATGCTCAAATCATCAGTGAAGGTGAGAAAATAACAATACCTGCCGCGAGCCTCAATATTCATTGGACCACATACATTAGTATGATGATCTCCAATAAATCTATTACTCGCTCCATACTTCCGGATAACGGCGTTTTAGTCATCTTGCCCATGAGGCATGGTTCGCAAGTACCAAGTGATTCATAATCAAGTGATTCCAAAAGTCCATCAGTATGGAGTTTCTTCATGCGCTTTACACCAATATGACCCAAACGGCAGTGCCACAAATAAGTCGCACTATCATTATCAACTCTGCATCTTTTGGCTTCAACATTATGAATATGTGTATCACTACTGTCGAGATTCAACAAAAATAGACCACTCTTCAAGGGTGCATGACCATAAAAGATATTACTCATATAAATAGAACAACCATTATTCTCTGATTTAAATGAATAACCGTCTCGCATCAAACAAGATCCAGATATAATGTTTATGCATAACGCTGGCACCAAATAACAATTATTCAGGTCTAAAACTAATCCCGAAGGTAGATGTAGAGGTAGCGTGACGACCGCGATCACATCGACTTTGGAACCATTTCCCACGCGCATTGTCACCTCGTCCTTAGCCAATCTTCGCTTAATCCGTAGTCCCTGTTTCGAGTTGCAAATATTAGCAACAGAACTAGTATCAAATACCCAGGTACTACTGCGAGCATTAGTAAGGTACACATCAATAACATGTATATCACATATACCTTTGTTCACCTTGCCATCCTTCTTATCCGCCAAATACTTGGGGCAGTTCCGCTTCCAGTGACCAGTCCCTTTGCAGTAGAAGCACTCAGTCTCAGGCTTAGGTCTAGACTTAGGTTTCTTCTCTTGAGCGGCAACTTGCTTGCCGTTCTTCTTGAAGTTCCCCTTCTTCTTTCCTTTACCCTTTTTCTTGAAACTGGTGGTCTTGTTGACCATCAACACTTGATGCTCCTTCTTGATTTCTACCTCCACGGCTTTTAGCATCGCGAAGAGCTCGGGAATAGTCTTGTTCACCCCTTGCATATTATAGTTCATCACGAAGCTCTTCTAGCTTGGTGGCAGTGATTGAAGAATTCTGTCAATGACACTATCATCAGGAAGATTAACTCCCAGTTGAATCAAGTGATTATTATACCCAGACATTTTGAGTATGTGTTCATTGACAAAACTATTCTCCTCCATCTTGCAGCTATAGAACCTATTGGAGACTTCATATCTCTCAATCCGGGCATTTGCTTGAAATATTAATTTCAACTCCTGGAACATCTCATATGCTCCATGACGTTCAAAACATCGTTGAAGTCCCGGTTCTAAGCCATAAAGCATGGCACACTGAACTATCGAGTAGTCATCAGCTTTGCTCTACCAGATGTTCTTAACATCGTCAGTTGCATCTGCAGCAGGCCTGGCACCCAGCGGTGCTTCTAGGACGTAATTCTTCTATGCAGTAATGAGGATAATCCTCAAGTTACAGACCCAGTCCGTGTAATTGCTACCATCATCTTTCAACTTAGCTTTCACAAGGAACACATTAAAATTCAACGGAACAACACCACGGGCCATCTATCTACAATAACATAGACAAGAAAAAATACTATCAGGTACTAAGTTCATGATAAATTAAAGTTCAATTAATCATATTACTTAAGAACTCCCACTTAGATAGACATCCCTCTAATCATCTAAGCGATCACGTGATCCAAATCAACTAAACCATGTCCGATCATCACCTGAGATGGAGTAGTTTTCAATGGTGAACATCACTATGTTGATCATATCTACTATATGATTCACGCTCGACCTTTCGGTCTCAGTGTTCCGAGGCCATATATGTATATGCTAGGATCGTCAAGTTTAACCTGAGTATTCTGCATGTGTAAAACTGTCTTACACCTGTTGTATTTGAACGTAGAGCTTATCACACCCGATCATCATGTGGTGTCTCAGCACAAAGAACTTTCACAACGGTGCATACTCAGGGAGAACACTTATACCTGGCCATCATCATCTTAGTGAGAGATCATCTTATAATGCTACCGTCAATCAAGCAAAATAAGATGCATAAAGGATAAACATCACGTGTAATCAATATAAGTGATATGATATGGCCATCATCATCTTGTGCTTGTGATCTCCATCTCAGAAGCACCATAATGACCACCATCGCCACCGGCGCGACACCTTGATCTTCATCATAACATTGTTGTCGTCTCGCCAACTATTGCTTCTACGACTATCGCTACCGCTTAGTGATAAAGTAAAGCAATTACAGGGCGATTGAATTGGATACAATAAAGCGACAACCATATGGCTCCTGCCAGTTGCCGATAACTTTGTTACAAAACATGATCATCTCATACAATAAAATTTAGCATCATGTCTTGACCATATCACATCACAACATGCCCTGCAAAAACAAGTTAGACGTCCTCTACTTTGTTGTTGCAAGTTTTACGTGGCTGCTATGGGCTGAGCAAGAACCATTCTTACCTACGCATCAAAACCACAACGATAGTTCGTCAAGTTAGTGTTGTTTTAACCTTCTCAAGGACCAGGCGTATCCACACTCGGATCAACTAAAGTTGGAGAAACTGACACCCGCTAGCCACCTATGTGCAAAGCACGTCGATAGAACCGGTCTCGCGTAAGCATACGCGTAATGTCGGTCCGGGCCGCTTCATCCAACAATACCGCCGAACCAAAGTATGACATGCTGGTAAGCAGTATGACTTGTATCGCCCACAACTCACTTGTGTTCTACTCGTGCATATAACATCTACGCATAAAACCAGGCTCTGGTACCACTGTTAGGGAACATAGTAATTTCAAAAAATTTCCTACGCACACGCAAGATCATGGTGATGCATAGCAACGAGAGGGGAGAGTGTTGTCCACGTACCCTCGTAGACCGAAAGCATAAGCTTTAGCACAGCATGTTTGATGTAGTCGTACGTCTTCACGATCCGACCGATCAAGTACCGAACGTACGGCACCTCCGAGTTCAGCACACGTTCAGCTCGATGACGTCCCACGAACTCTGATCCAGCAGAGCTTTGTGGGAGAGTTCCGTCAACACGACGGCGTGATGATGGTGTTGATGATGCTACCTACGCAGGGCTTCGCCTAAGCACTGCTACGATATTACCAAGGTGGAATATGGTGGAGGGGGGCACCGCACACGGCTAATATATCAATGATTGATTGTTGTGTCTAGAGGTGCCCCCTGCCCCCGTATATAAAGGAGCAAGGGGGGGAGGCGGCCGGCCAGGAGGAGGGCGCGCCAAGGGGGGAGTCCTACTCCCACCAGGAGTAGGACTCCTCCTTTCCTTGTTGGAGTAGGAGAAGGGGAAGGAAGGGAGAGAGAGAGAGAGTAAGGAAAGGGGGGCGCTGCCCCCCTCCTTGTCCAATTCGGACTAGAGGGGGAGGGGGCGCGCGGCCTGCCCTGGGTGCCCCTCCTCTTCTCCACTAGGGCCCATGAGGCCCAATAAACCCCCCGGGGGGTTCCAGTAACCCCCCGGTACTCCGGTATATGCCAAAAACCTTCCGAAACCATTCTGGTGTTCGAACATAGTCATCCAATATATCGATCTTTACATCTCGACCATTTCGAGACTCCTCGTCATGTCCGTGATCATATCCGGGACTCCGAACTACCTTCGGTACATCAAAACACAAAAACTCATAATACCGATCGTCACCAAACTTTAAGCGTGCGGACCCTACGGGTTCGAGAACTATGTAGACATGACCGAGACTCGTTTCCGGTCAATAACCAATAGCAGAACCTAGATGCTCATATTGGTTCCCACATATTCTATGAATATCTTTATCGGTCAAAACCGCATAACTACATACGTTGTTCCCTTTGTCATTGGTATGTTACTTGCCCGAGATTCGATCGTCGGTATCTCAATACCTAGTTCAATCTCGTTATCGGCAAGTCTCTTTACTCGTTATGTAATGTATCATCCCCCAACTAACTAATTAGTCGCATTGCTTGCAAGGCTTATAGTGATGTGCATTACCGAGAGGGCCCAGAGATACCTCTCCGACAATCGGAGTGACAAATCCTAATTTCGAAATACGCCAACTCAACATGTACCTTCGGAGACACCTGTAGAACTCCTTTATAATCACCCAGTTACGTTGTGACATTTGGTAGCACACAAAGTGTTCCTCTGGTAAACAGGAGTTTGATAATCTCATAGTCATAGGAACATGTATAAGTCATGAAGAAAGCAATAGCAACATAGTAAACGGTCAAGTGCTAAGCTAACGAAATGGGTCAAGTCAATCACATCATTCTCCTAATGATGTGATCCCGTTAATCAACTGACAACTCATGTCTATGGCTAGGAAACACATCCATCTTTGATCAACGAGCTAGTCAAGTAGAGACATACTAGTGACACTATGTTTGTCTATGTATTCACACATGTATTATGTTTCCGGTTAATACAATTCTAGCATGAATAATAAACCTTTATCATGATATGAGGAAATAAATAATAACTTTATTATTTCCTCTAGGGCATATTTCCTTCATGAACGTTAGGCTTTCCACGCCCTGTGCCTTCCTGAGGGAAACGTGTCGCGAAGCACGCCTCCAAGTGATGCCCGAGCGCCTCCCTCATGATGTTGGCTAGGTCTGATGCCCTTCAGAAGGGAGCCCCCAAGCCCTACCCGAGGAGGGCACCGGGCGCGCCTTCCTATGTGATGGAAGGAGGCGCCCCAAGCACGAGCACTGATCCTGACGCGGCACCACCCGAGATGCCGACCTCCTGAGGCCCTGTGTAGAGCGGTTGCTTCTTCTTCTTGGGGATGGCCTCAGGAGGGTTTTCGCCCCTGCTGTCCGGGTCCTCGATTGCTGCGGCTTGGAGGGCATGCTCAAGGGAGCACACCACATCTCTCTCTTTGCAGGGGACCGTGATGATTCCGCCGCTTCCTGGCATCTTGAGGACATTGTAGCCGTGGTGGGTCACTGCCATGAACTTGGCCAGGACTGGATACCTAAGGATGGCATTGTACGGCAGGTGGATGTGGGCGATGTTGAAGTTGATGAGCTCGGTGCGGTAGTTGTCGTGCTTTCCAAAGGTGACAGGGAGGCGGACCTGCCCTATCGGGGTGGTGGAACCGTCGGTAACTTCTGAGAATTGCTTGGTAGGCTGAAGTTGATCATATGGCACTTGAAGGTTGTTGAACATCTCAACGGACAGGACGTTAAGCCCTACGCCGCCATCGATGAGGGTCCTGGTGACTGCTATGTCTTGAGCTTGCGTTGGTTTTCCTTGAAGAGGAAAGGGTGATGCAGCAATAGTAGCGTAAGTATTTCCCTCAGTTTTTGAGAACCAAGGTATCAATCTAGTAGGAGGCTCCTCAAAAGTCCCAGGCACCTACACAAACCAACAAAGAACTCGCAACCAACGCAATAAAGGGGTTGTCAATCTCTTCATGGCCACTTGCGAAAGTGAGATCTGATAGAGATAGTATGATAAGATAAATATATTTTTGGTTTTTTATAATATAGATGCAAAAAGTAAAGATGCAAATAAAAGTAGATTGAAAGCAAATACGATAAAAGATAGACCCGGGGGCCATAGGTTTCACTAGAGGCTTCTCTCAAGGTAGCATAAGTATTACGGTGGGTGAACAAATTACTGTTGAGCAATTGATAGAAAAGCGAATAATTATGAGATTATCTAGGCATGATCATGTATATAGGCATCACGTCCGCAACAAGTAGACCGACTCATGCCTGCATCTACTACTATTACTCCACACATCGACCGACTCCTGCCTGCATCTAGAGTATTAGGTTCACAGAGAACAGAGTAACGCATTAAGCAAGATGACATGATGTAGAGGGATAAACTCATGCAATATGATGTAAACCCCATCTTTTTATCCTCGATGGCAACAATACAATACGTGCCTTGCAACCCTTTCTGTCACTGGGTAAGGACACCGCAAGATTGAACTAAAAGCTAAGCACTTCTCCCATGGCAAGAAAGATCAATCTAGTAGGCCAAACCAAACTAATAATCCGAAGAGACTTGCAAAGATAACTCAATCATACATAAAAGAATTCAGAGGAGATTCAAATATTTCTCATAGATAAACTTGATCATAAACCCACAATTCATCGGATCTCGACAAACACACCGCAAAAAGAGATTACATTGAATAGATCTCCACAAGAGAGGGGGAGAACATTGTATTGAGATCCAAAAAGAAACAAGAAGCCATCTAGCTAATAACTATGGACCCGAAGGTCTGTGGTAAACTACTCACAACTCATCGGAGGGGCTATGGTGTTGATGTAGAAGCCCTCCATGGTTGATTCCCCCTCCGGCGGAGCGCCGACGAAGGCTCCAAGATGGGATCTCGCGGATACAGAAGGTTACGGCGGTGGAAATTGTGTTTCGGGTGCTCCTTGGATGTTTTCGGGGTACGTAGGCTTATATACACTACAAAAAAAGTACACTTCCATGATGATACGTGTTTGTCACAGTAGGTCGCGTTTTTTGTCATGCATGTACATTCATGACAAATTTACGACAGAATCAAGATAGTCATACCTGTGCTGTCGTAGAAGTGTTCCATGACATTACCAAAATTATCATCACGGAAGTGTCCACTTCCATGACGATAAATCACGCATCACAGAAGTGCTTTTCTCAAGGGTGACCGACACGTGGCATCCACCGTAACGGAACACGCTGTTAAGATATATGGTCGGGTTTTGGATCCGATAACCCGTTAACAGCCCCGACCAATGGGGATTTTCCATGTGTAAAATCATCATTGGATGGAGGAAACACGTGTCGGCTCATCGTTGGGACAGATGTCATCCACTCATTGGACAGAAATCGCCTATGATACGTCGACACGTGGCATGGCCCAACAAAGGCCCATTCCTGTGAAAAGCCGACCCGTTTGACTTGGTCAAAAGGTGGCGGATCGGCCCATGGAAAGCCTGTTAACGACCTGTTCGCATATAACCCATTTACAACCCGCTAACCCAAGGCCCGTTACGCCCTATCCGAATTAGGCCCAGTAGCGTTATCTGGGCCATCCAATATGATTCCAGCCTGTTTTCACTTCTGGCCCATGTATGGCCCATGACGTCTTTTGGCCCATATGAGGCCCTATGTAACTCTTGGCCTATTAACGGCCCGTGGTGAAACTGGCCTGTAATGAATAGTGTATCACTTTACAACCATTAACGACCCATGGTCAAACTGGCCCATAATGAACAGTGCATCACTTTATACCCATTAACGACCCGTTATTCCGTTGGGCCGTTTCCAGCCCATGTTATCTTTCGGCCTTCTCAGAGCCCATTTATTCTTGGGCTCATTTCCAGCATTCGTTTACTTATGGCCCGTTACTGTCATTTTCTGCTTGTGGGCCAAATTCCGCCCGTGGTTACAGTCGGCCCGTTTGTGGTCCGTTAATACGTTGGGCCGTTTTCATAGCGTCATCAAATACGGCCTATTAACGATGGCCCGTTATGTTCGGCCCATGAACGGACGATTCCAACTCTAGCCCGTTTACGGCCATAATGCGGCCTGTTATTGGCCCATGTTTGGCCAATCATACGGCCCGTATAATGCCCATTGATGATATGGCCCGTAGAAGGCCCATTGTTTCTACGACCCGTAGAAGGCCCATTGATGATACGACCCGTAGAAGGCCCATTGTTTCTATGGCCCATAGAAGGCCTACTGTTTCTACGGCCCGTAGAAGGCCCACTGTTTCTACAGCCCGTAGGAGGCCCAGTGTCACTACAATAAATATTAGCTCATGGTTATTGTGGCCTAGTTTTTAAAAATAGGTTATTGCAGCCACTAGCAAACCGCGGAAAAAGAACTGCACTGACTACAAGCAAACAAATAAACAAGACAACAAGGAAATAAATAAGCAAGCAACTTATGCTAGGCTATCACGGCTATTACACATATTACATCCACTAGGCATCAAAGTTCGCCACAAGTGGAAATATAGGGAACAAAGCAGCATATAAATGCCGCAACAAAACAAGTCCAGAACTGAAACCACTTCAGAAGAGTTCAAGAAACAATATCCTGGGTACCCATAATGCTGGCAAGATGGTTAGCAAGCTTATTAACTTTCTCTTGTTTGGCGCTTAAATCCTCCAGCGCTTGCTGTTGCACAAGAAAGTACGCATCTGAATTCTGCAGGGACTTCCTCAGTCCTTCGGCTTCTTGCTGCAGCACAGCTGACTGATGCCTTTCAGCTTGTAGCTGAGACTGAAGAAGCCGAAGTGATTCAGGCAGCGAGTTCGAAGAGCTTGTGCCAGCGGTACTGGCCAGTAACTCGAACACTACATTAACGCAGGACTGTGGGGTTTTCTCACTATCTACAAGATCATTTTTATCACCTTTCTTGGAGACCAACAGGGTTGTCTCACTATCTTGAACCTTATCTGCATTACTTTCTCTACCATTGCATAGTGGGGTGCTCTTCTCCAATATTCTGTTTGCATACTACAAGAGAAACAAGCAGACACATCACAGGTTTAGCTTGTAGTATACGAAACTCATTTTGGTAAACCTGTTCAGTAGCAAGGTGGACATGATAACAGCATGAAACAAACATATATCTATGTACTATGGTCACTGTATTGTCCATACCATTCTAGTTTATGTTCCCTAATCAATATAGAGAGACAGTTCAACTCATATATTTTTAAGACACAGCAGCATAGACAAAATATAAGTGTGAGAAACTACACAACATTGGCAGCACTTGTAATGTTCATCACATGAGAACATAACTGTTTATACAACTTAAACTGAAATCAACATAGAGCAAGAAGTTAGAACAACAATCCAGTTAAAGAAATAGGTTTAAAACATACCTGTTGCACCATTGGAGTTTCAATTGGATCCTTCAAATTCGAAAGTAGTTGGTATGAGTAAATACAATGGTGCAACAGCAAAGGAGTATGGACCATACCTACGGAATCTGACCTGAGAACAGTTGCTCTTCTGCTTTAAACGTGGAGTTTGGGTTAGCTGTGGTGGTCTTCATTCTTTGGGCACTACAGTAGCTTTACAAACTGCTCGTGTGGGGGTACTCTGTGGTGGACATGGTGCTTTGTCAACTATAAGTGGGTTACTATCCGCTGGGGTTGCGGTTAGATGGGTTGTAGCTGGTTCTCTGCCCAACGGTGTAAGTGTGCAATCTGGAAGAGTCTCGATTATGTATGGTGGGGCTAGTTTGTGGGCCAGTACAACCATGGTTCTATCTGCATCAACAGGTAGCACTGTCTTTTGTGAAGAATGGGTTTTTGCTCCCTTAGATACTGCCATCACCCCCTCCAATTCAAATGGCTGATAAACAAGAAAAGAAATTGAACGTACAGACATTGTATGATAGACAGATGTGGTAATTCACATATATGTTGTCTAACCAAACATGACAGCATGACACAATTCCACATATATGATGCCTAACTAAACAGGATAGCATGACACAGTTTCAGATATATGATGGATAACTTAACAGGATATAATGGCATAATTCAACATATGATGAGTACCTAAACAGGATGACATGACAAATCTATATGATGTCTTTCTAAAATAGGTTGGGATGAAATAATTCACATACATGTTGTCTAAGTATACATGATGGCATGATATAATTGACATAATTGATTCATATACTAAGCAGCTGGCACTCGCATGTATGATCTCTAAACTAAGCAGATAGAATACAATATTGTGCATATGATGTATAAACTAAGCAATGCAAGTATGCATCATATGAGAAATATAAACATTGCAACTTAGAGCATACACCTCAGGTGGGATATAGGACTGGTCATCTGTCTCTGAATCCTCCTCTGAGGAGCTCCCTGTAACCATCGAGATATATGCTTCAACAGGTACCATTGCCTGCTCTGAAGACCTTGTTTTCACTCCAGATTTTTCCATAACCGGCTCAAATGGCTGATACACATGAAGAGTAGTTCAATATACATAGATTGTCGACAAATGGAATACGTAATGAAAAAAATATGCCATGAGATAATTCACATATATGATGCCTGGCTCCATGGCGGTGCATAATTCACATATATGATAACTAGCTGAAAAACATGGCATTGCATAATTCACATATCTGATATAGAAAGCAAACATGAGGCATTCACACAAAGCATGTCTAATCTAAGCAGATGGCATGGCAATGCAAGACACCATATGCATGATATGAGCAATATAACCCAACCAAGTTAGAGCATGCACCTCGGGGGGGGGGGGATATGACTAGTCATCTCTCTCTGAATCCTCCTCTAAGGAGATATCTGTAACCAGCAAGAAATCTGCATCGACAGGTAGCACTAACTGCTCAGAAGACCTTGTTTTCACTCCAGATTTTCCCATGACCGACTCAAATGGCTGATGCACAGGAAGAGTAGATGAATGTATAAACATTGTTGACAAATGGAATACATTATGGAAGAAAATATGGCACGATACAATTCACATATACGATGACTGGCTAAACAGGATGGCATTGCATGATTCACGTATATGATGCCTGGCTAAAGAAGATGGCATTGCATAATTCCCATATACTCCCTCCGTTCCTAAGTATTTGTATTTTTAGAGATTTCAAATGGACTACCACATACGGATGTATATAGACATATTTTAGAGTGTAGATTCACTCATTTTGTTCCGTATGTAGTCACTTGTTGAAATCTCTAAAAAGACAAATATTTAGGAATGGTGGGAGTATGATATAGAAACCAAACAGGTGGCATTCACACAAAAGCAAATCTAAACTAAGCTGATGGCATATAAGATGTATAATGTAAGCAATGCAAGGCGCCATATGCATGATATGACCAACATCAGCATGCCAGGTTAGAGCAAACACCTCAGGTGGTAAACAGGCGTGGTCGGCTCCTTTTGAATCTCCATCTGAACAGTTATCTTCCTCTGGAATACAATCTGGAAATGCAGGAGGGGGGGCACTTCTCCCACTATGGAGCGGCGTCTGCATGACATTATATTCGCACGCAACGGTCTTCTCTTTTTCTCTACATGTTCAGTACGATTGTGTACAATATCTGACATGCATAATAAAAAAATAGTTAGATTTTGTAAGGCCTAAGGGGTGCATGCAAAACTCAAGACTGATGGTAGCAAATGAGTTGATGGATCCAAAACTAATGATAGCAGGTAGATTATAGCTCAGTTTAAAAAGATAGACAATGGATCATCTATTGTTTGTTGCCCACCCAACATGAACCACATAGAAGACCCCAGATGAACCAGATAGTAGACAGATACTATTCGTTGCTAGCTCGATATGAGACCCATGGGCAATTCAAAACTCAAGATTGAACGATAAAGTAGCAGGTAATAATAACCGATGTATAACGTAAGCAAACACAAAAGACTGCGACCTCTCTTCTGGAACTGTGTAGTCCTCAGGTTCATCTGCTCAGTCGATGATGGTAATGCAGTTGGCGTGGCTGCCGGCAACAAGGAAGATGATCTGAGGCGGCGAAAGAAAGTCTGCAGGGGGGATCTCTACTGCAGTGAACGCTTCTGTCGATGGTGCACCTCAGGCGGGGTGGATGATGGCACAGCAGGAGCAGGACATAACACACAGAGTTTTCTTTGACACCTATCTGAAAATGAAGTAAATCTGTAAGGGCTCCTTAGAATTGGAGGAATCTATAAACGCAGGGACATGAAAAACACATGAATAGGATAGGAATGCACGTGCAAAACAGAGCATTTGGAAACATAGGATTTCAGTCAACCTGGGTGTTTGGCTCACATGAATTGGAAGAACAGAGGAATGGAGAAACAAAGTGATGCGACGAGTGTACAACCTCTTTGGCATAGCCTTGTGGACCTCAGCATCATTGGGTTAGACATGGAGGATGGTGATGATGCTGGTGTGACTGTCGGAGGCGGGGAAGAAGATCCGAGGCCTCTGGAAACAACGCCGAGGGTACTGCTCCGCTGTGATGGATGGTTCCGTCGTTGGAGTAGCTCCGCTAAGGTGTACGACAACGAGGCTGAAGCATGACAAGACAGACAACGTTAATCTGAAGTGGGACCCTAATATCATCTGCAATAGATGATGTAAAATACATCACCAAAAAATGCTAGATGTAAAATGCATCAGCCGCGCCACGGCCGCTCCGACAGATGCTGTAAGTACTGTTCACTCTGAACTTAACTGAAGAAAATGAACTTCACAGTTGAAACTGAATTTTATTGTCGAAACTGATTGAACTAGTAACAGAGCATTGCAATAGATGTTTAGGGCATTCGAGCACTAGTAGCAGAGAAGCAGTGATCTAAATCAGCAGATGCTCTAGCAGGGAACGCACTAGCAGAGAGCAAGTCGTGCAGTAGCACCACGAGCGAGTGCTAAAGCAACAACTCCTGTAGCCGCCGGAGGTCGTGCAGCAGCAGCAGCATCAGCGCAAGCGAGACCAAGAGCAGAGCAGCAACACGAACGAAAGCAGGAGCAGTGCAGCAGCATGACCGACAGCAAGAACATAGCCATAGTGCGAGCGAGAGCTAGAGCAGCTGCAGCTAGTGTCGTTGTGGAAGTCGCCGCCGAGGAAGCAATGACATGGGGGAGAGACGCCGTGGATGATGTGGCCGGTGACGGCGCCGTCGATGGAGACCCGCCATGTCTGCTCGGTATCGAGCACCATCAGCCTCGTGAGATCGAATAAAAGATAAAATACAGCGGTGAGTGCAGAACCTCCTTGGTGGAGCCGAGTTGGCCTCGGCTTCATCGGAGGAATTGGTGAGGGTGTTGCGGTTCCGGTGGGGCAGGTCAAGACGACGATGTGGGGATTGAGGTGGCGTGATAGATGAGGCAAACATCGAGGCAGCTCCTTGGAGGTGGAGGATGGGGCGGCTGATCCGGCGGGACGATGAGATCAACAACGGATCCTCATCCGGTGCGGTAGATGAGGGACGACGAGCTGTTGCGGTGGACGGCGTAGTCGGGGAAGAGTCTCCGGCTGGCCGGCGGTCGGGTT
>NC_041385.1:686416574-686448373 GCF_002162155.2 Triticum dicoccoides | reverse complement strand
AGGGGGAGCCAAGCTTAGGGACGCGCTTGTCCGAAATGTAGGGTAAGCCAAGCTTAGAGCTGCCACCGGTTTTGACACCACGACGTGGAGCTTCATTTCCGGCTGAGGGCTAGAAGGGGGGATTTCGCGTGTCTGGGCTGCGGGAGCAATTTCAGATGAGGAGGGAGTTCTCGCGCGCGTCCAAATTTTGGGATAACAAGGTGCGGCGCGGGTTGAAGAAGCGGGAGTTTCAAAGCAGGTGAGACAAAAGATACTCGAGCTTGAAAATTTCGGGATAACAAGGTGCGGATTCCTTGTTCGGTAGAACAAACTTAACGTGTAAAAAGAACAATTCATACAAGACACAAGAGAGTCATGTCCCCTTTTACTATATTGCTATAGATGCCATTGAAAAAACTACAAGAAAAATGTAAAAAAATCGAGAGAACAAGATTACCCTGCACAGTACCAAATCGATTCGCACTTCCCTCAACAACAACAAAAAAAATATCAATTCCCACCAAAGAAAGAGTAATGTCCCTTTTTATATGATTACAGATGCCATGATCTCGAATTTCAATTTTTGCATCCACGTTATGTTGAATTCGAATATATCGTTAGGTGACCTTGCGATTTTATAATTGATGTAGTCGTACATTTTGATCTTCCATCATATATGAACATTTTACTCCACCATGTGAACATATATTGTCATCTAACATATGGACTAAATTTGAATCAATTTTCCTTATTTGAATACGATTGTTGTGAAGTTATACAATAATTTAAATATTATCTTGATAACAAAAAACATGCATATAGCAGTAATCATATTTCACTATGAACTACATGTACCATACGCTCCCCAATTCAAATATTTGTATCCATTTTATGTTGAATTCAAATCATAGTACATTATTGGTCTAGGTAGCGAGATGTTCGGGATAATCTAAACCATGTTTTCATATGTATAATTTTTGGCTGAACTGGGACAAGTTTTGGTATAAGCTTCTTGCAAAACCAGAGATTCTCTCAACAAGCCTCGTGGTTCCGAGAGGGAACGTGTCACCTTTGTGTGCGAAACGATATATGCTGCCTCCCCCTGATTTTCTTTACAGAGGCAACATAGAACTATATGAGCGCCTGCTACCTCTTGAGCACTGCGTTGGATTTCCCCGAAGAGGAGAGGATGATGCAGTAAAGTAGCGTAAGTATTTCCCTCAGTTTTTGAGAACCAAGGTATCAATCCAGTAGGAGACCAGGCACAAGTCCCTCGTACCTACACAAAACGATAGCAACTCGCAACCAACGCTTAGGGGTTGTCAATCCCTTCACGGTCACTTACGAGAGTGAGATCTGATAGAGATAATATTTTTGGTATTTTTGATAGATAGATGCAAAGGAAAAAGTAAAGGCAAAGTAAAAGCAAAGCAAGTAAATAAAGTGATATAGATTTATATGATGAGAATAGACCCCGGGGCCATAGGTTTCACTAGTGACTTCTCTCAAGAGCATAAGTATTCTACGGTGGGTGAACAAATTACTGTTGAGCAATTGACAGAATTGAGCATAGTTATGAGTATATCTAGGCAATGATCATGTATATAGACATCACGTCCAAAACAAGTAGATCGAAATGATTCTGCATCTACTACTATCACTCCACTCATAGACCGCTATCCAGCATGCATCTAGAGTATTAAGTAAAAACAGAGTAACGCTGTAAGCAAGATGACATGATGTAGAGGGATAAATTCATGCAATATGATAAAAAAAACCATCTTGTTATCCTCGATGGCAACAATACAATACGTGCCTTGCAACTCTTTCTGTCACTGAGTAAGGACACCGCAAGATTGAACCCAAAGCTAAGCACTTCTCCCATTGCAAGAACTACCAATCTAGTTGGCCAAACCAAAAAGATAATTCGAAGAGACTTGCAAAGATAACTCAATCATACATAAAAGAATTCAGAGAAGAATCAAATATTTTCCATAGATAATACTGGATCATAAACCCACAATTCATTGGTCTCAACAAACACACTGCAAAAAGAAGATTACATCGAATAGATCTCCACGAGAGAGGGGGAGAACATTGTATTGAGATCCAAAAAGAGAGAATAAGCCATCTAGCTACTAGCTATGGACCCAAAGGTCTGAAGTAAACTACTCACACTTCATCGGAGGGGCTATGGTGATGATGTAGAAGCCCTCCGTGGTGGATGCCCCCTCCGGCGGAGCTCCGGAACAGGCCCCAAGATGGGATCTCGTGGATACGGAAGGTTGCGGCGGTGGAATTAGGTTTTTGGCTCCTGTTCTAATCGTTCGGGGATACGTAGGTATATATAGGAGGAAGGAGTACGTCGGTGGAGCTCCGAGGGGCCCACAAGGTAGGGGGCGCGCCCAGGGGGGCGCCCTCCACCCTCGTGACCTCCTCGGACACTTCTTGGAGTAGGGTCCAAGTCTCCTGGATCACGTTCGGTTGGAAAATCACGATCCCGAAGGTTTCATTCCGTTTGATATTCTGTTTCTTCGAAATACTAAAAAAGGCAAAAACAACAATTCTGGGCTGGGCCTCCGGTTAATAGGTTAGTCCCAAAAGTAATATAAAAGTGGAAAATAAAGCCCAATATAGTCCAAAACAGTAGATAAAGTAGCATGGAGCAATAAAAAATTATAGATACGTTGGAGACGTATCAGTCATCCCCAAGCTTAATTCCTGCTCGTCCTCGAGTAGGTAAATGATAAAAAAGAATTTTTGATGCGGAGTGATACTTTGGCATAATTTCAATGTAAATCTTCTTAATAGTGATATGAATATTCAGATCCGAAAGATTCAAGACAAAAGTTCATATTGACACAAAAATAATAATACTTCAAGCATACTAATCAAAGCAATCATGTCTTCTCAAAATAACATGGCAAAAGAAAGTTCATCCCTACAAAATCATATAGTTAGGCTATGCTTCATTTTCGTCACACAAAGATGTTCCCAACTTCTATACCCCCGATGACAAGCCAAGCAATTGTTTCATACTTAAATAATCTCAAACTTTTTCAACCTTCACGCAATACATGAGCGTGAGCCATGGATATAGCACTATGGGTGGAATAGAATATAATGATGGGGATTGTGTGGAGAAGACAAAAAAAGGAGAAAGTCCCACGTTGACGAGGCTTAATCAACGGGCTATGGAGATGCCCATCAATTGATGTCAACATGAGGAGTAGGGATTGCCATGCAACAGATGCACTAGAGCTATGAATGCTCAACAAAAGAAAACTAGTGGGTGTGCATCCACTAGTTTGCTCAATTGATGTCAACATGAGGAGTAGGGATTGCCATGCAACAGATGCACTAGAGCTATGAATGCTCAACAAAAGAAAACTAGTGGGTGTGCATCCAACTTGCTTGCTCACGAAGACCTAGGGCATTTGAGGAAGCCCATCGTAGGAATATACAAGCAAAGTTCTATAATTAAAAATTCCCACTAGTATAAAAAAGACAACTTATGAGACTCACTACATGAGGAACAAGGTGCTACTTTGAAGCACAATATATGAGACTCACTACATGAAGAACAAGGTGCTACTTTGAAGCACAAGTGTGGAAAAAGAGATAGTAGCATTGCCCTTTATATATATATATTTATTTTTTTGGGCCTTTTTTTGGCCTTTTTTTTATTTGGGCAATGCTCTAATAATGATGATCATCACACTTCTATTGATTACAACACAAGGATTACAACTCAAAACTTAGAACAAGATATGACTCTATATGAATGCCTCCGGCGGTGTACTGGGATGGTGCAATGAATCAAGAGTGACATATATGGAAAATAATGCATGGTGGCTTTGCCACAAATACGATGTCAACTACAAGATCATGCAATGGCAATATGACAAAAGTAATGTATGTCATGAATATGATGATGGAAGTTGCATGGCAATATATCTCGGAATGACTATGGAAATGCCATGATAGGTAGGTATGGTGGCTGTTTTGAGGAAGATATAAGGAGGTTTGTGTGTGATAGAGCATATAGTATCACGGGGTTTGGATGCACCGGCGAAGTTTGCGCCAACTCTCAAGGTGAGAAAGGGCAATGCACGGTACCGAAGAGGCTAGCAAAGGTGGAAAGGTGAGAGTGCGTATAATCCATGGACTCAACATTAATCAAAAGAACTCATATACTTATTGCAAAAATTTAGAAGTCATCAAAAATTCAAGTACTACGCGCATGCTCCTAGGGGGATAGATTGGTAGGAAAAGACCATCGCTCGTCCCCGACCGCCACTCATAAGGACGCACAAGCCAGGTACACTTCATGTTTCAAATTTGTTACACAACTTTAACCATACGTGCATGCTACGGGATTTGCAAACTTCAACACAAGTATTTCTCAAATTCATAATCACCCAACTAGCACAACTTTGATATTATCACCTCCATATCTCAAAACAATTATCAAGCATCAAACTTATCTTAGTATTCAATTCACTCAAAAGAAAGTTCCACATATCTTGAACACCAAGTATATTAACATTAAGCAAATTACCATGCTATTAAAGACTCTCAAAATAATCTAAGTGAAGCATGAGAGATCAAATAGTTTCTTTAAAACAAATCCACCACCGTGCTCTAAAAGATCTAAGTGAAGTACTAGAGCAAAAATCATCACGCTCAAAAGATATAAGTGAAGCACTACAAGCAAAACTATCAAGCTCAAAAGATATAAATGAAGCACATAGAGTATTTTAACAAATTCCAATTCATGTATGGCTCTATCAAAAGATGTGTACAGCAAGGATGATTGTGGTAGACTAACAAGCAAATACACAAATAATACAAGACGCTCCAAGTAAAACACATATCATGTTGGTGAATAAAAATATAGCTCCAAATAAATTACCGATGGAAGTGGACGAAAGAGGGGATGCCTTCTGGGGCATCTCCAAGATTTGACTTTTTTGTCTCCTTGGATTATCTTGGAGGTGCCATGGGCATCCCCAACCTTAGGCTCTTGCCACTCCTTGTTCCATAATCCATCAAAAGAATTCACCCAAAACTTGAAAACTTCACAACACAAAACTCAACAGAAATCTCGTGAGCTCCGTTAGAGAAAGAAAACAAAAGACTACTTCAAGGTACTGTAATGAACTCATTATTTATTTATATTGGTGTTAAACCTACTGTATTCCAACTTCTCTATGGTTTATAAACTAATTTACTAGCCATAGATTCATCAAAATAAGCAAACAACACACGAAAAACAGAATCTGTCAAAAACAGAACAGTCTGTAGAAATCTGTAACTAACGCAAACTTCTGGAACTCTAAAAATTCTACCAAAATAGGAAGTCCTGGACAATGTGTTTATTGATCATCAGCATAAAGAATCAACGCAAAAGCACGTTCGTGTGATTTATCATAACTAAATTCGTGAGCCAAAGTTTCTGTTTTTTTAGCAAAATCAAATCAACTACCATCGTAGGTTATCCTATAGGTCCTACTTGGCACAAACACTAATTAAAAGACAAAAACACATCTAAACAAAGTCTAGATGGATTATTTATTCCTAAACAGAAGCAAAAACAAAAAATATAAAATAAAACTGGGTTGCCTCCCAACAAGCGCTATCGTTTAACGCCCCTAGCTAGGCTTAGAGATTTCAATGATGCTCACAAGAAAGACAAGAATTGAAGCACAAAGAGAGCATTATAAAACACGTGATAAACACATCTAAGTCTAACATACTTCCTATGCATAGGCATCTCGTAGGCAAACAAATTATCAAGGCAAGCAAAAACTAGCATATGCAAGGAGGCGGAAAGAAACAATAGCAATCTCAACATAACGAGAGGTAATTTATTATCATGAAAACTTCTACGACCATATTTTCCTCTCTCATAATAATTACATGTGGGATCATAAGCAAATTCAACAAAATAGCTATCACATAAAATATTTTCAACACGATCCACATGCATGCAAAGTTGACACTCTTCCGAAATAGTGGGATTAACATTAACTAAAGTCATGACCTCTCCAAACCCACTTTTATCAAAAATTTCATAAGATTGAACATACTCCAAATATGTGGGACCTGAAGTTTACACTCTTCCAAACCCACTTTAAATATTATTGCAAACACTATTATCAATCTCATATTCATCATGGGGCTTAAATAAATTTTAAAGGTTATAAGAAGAATCACCCCAATCATGATTACTGAAACAAGTAGTAGACATAGCCAAACTAGCATCCCCAAGCTTAGGGTTTTGCATATTATTAGCACAATTGACATCAATAGAATTTATAATAAAATCATTGCAATCATGCTTTTTATTCAAAGATCTATCGTGAATTGCTTCATAAAGTAATTCATCACAATTTTCAGATTCACGAATTTCAAGCAAAACCTCATAAAGATAATCTAGTGCACTAAACTCACTAGCAATAGGTTCAACATAATTGGATCTCTTAAAGAGATTAGCAAGCGGATGAGGATCCATAAACTTTTAGCAAGCAAAGATGCAAGAAAAAATAAGGCACATGGAGACACAAGAAAACAAGAGACAAGTGAAAAAGAGGGGGAGATCGGGAAAGAGAGGGCGAATAAAACGGCAAGGGTGAAGTGGGGGAGAGGAAAACGAGAGGCAAATAATGTAATGCGAGAGATAGGGATTGCGATGGGTAGTTGGTATTGTTGACTTTCTTGCGTGAGCCTCCCCGGCAACGACGCCAGAAATTCTTCTTGCTACCTCTTGAGCACTGCGTTGGATTTCCCCGAAGAGGAGAGGATGATGCAGTAAAGTAGCGTAAGTATTTCCCTCAGTTTTTGAGAACCAAGGTATCAATCCAGTAGGAGACCACGCACAAGTGCCCCGTACCTACACAAAACGATAACAACTCGCAACCAACACTTAGGGGTTGTCAATCCCTTCACGGTCACTTACGAGAGTGAGATTTGATAGAGATACTATTTTTGGTATTTTTGATAGATAGATGCAAAGTAAAAAGTAAAGGCAAAGTAAAAACAAAGCAAGTAAATAAAGTGATATAGATTTATATGCTGAGAATAGACCCGGGGGCCATAGGTTTCACTAGTGGCTTCTGTCAAGAGCATAAGTATTCTACGATGGGTGAACAAATTATTGTTGAGCAATTGACAGAATTGAGCATAGTTATGAGTATATCTAGGCGATGATCATGTATATAGGCATCACGTCCAAAACAAGTAGATCGAAACGATTCTGCATCTACTACTATCACTCCACTCATCGACCGCTATCCAGCATGCATCTAGAGTATTAAGTAAAAATAGAGTAACGCCGTAAGCAAGATGACATGATGTAGAGGGATAAATTCATGCAATATGATAAAACCCCATCTTGTTATCCTCGATGGCAACAATACAATACGTGCCTTGCAACTCTTTCTGTCACTGAGTAAGGACACCGCAAGATTGGACCCAAAGCTAAGCACTTCTCCCATTGCAAGAACTACCAATCTAGTTGGCCAAACCAAAAAGATAATTCGAAGAGACTTGCAAAGATAACTCAATCATACATAAAGGAATTCAGAGAAGAATCAAATATTTTCCATAGATAATACTGGATCATAAACCCACAATTCATCGGTCTCAACAAACACACCGCAAAAAGAAGATTACATCGAATATATCTCCACGAGAGAGGGGGAGAACATTGTATTGAGATCCAAAAAGAGAGAAGAAGCCATCTAGCTACTAGCTATGGACCCAAAGGTCTGAAGTAAACTACTCACGCTTCATCGGAGGGGCTATGGTGATGATGTAGAAGCCCTCCGCAGTGGATGCCCCCTCCGGTGGAGCTCCAGAACAGGCCCCAAGATGGGATCTCGTGGATACAGAAGGTTGCGGCGGTGGAATTAGGTTTTTGGCTCTTGTTCTAATCGTTCGGGGATATGTAGGTATATATAGGAGGAAGGAGTACGTCGGTGGAGCTCCGAGGGGCCCACGAGGTAGGGGGCGCGCCCAGGCGGGCGGGCGGGGGGGGGGGGCTCCACCCTCGTGACCTCCTCGGACACTTCTTGGATTAGGGTCCAAGTCTCCTGGATCACGTTTGGTTGGAAAATCACGATCCCGAAGGTTTCATTCCGTTTGGACTCTGTTTGATATTCTGTTTCTTCGAAATACTGAAAAAGGCAAAAAACAACAATTCTTGGCTAGGCCTCCGGTTAATAGGTTAGTCCCAAAAGTAATATAAAAGTGGAAAATAAAGCCCAATATAGTCCAAAACAGTAGATAAAGTAGCATGGAGCAATCAAAAATTATAGATACGTTGGAGACGTATCAACGCCCTGTTAAATTTTGGGATTATTTCGGGTTCGTTTGGCCTTTTTATACATTAATTGAGTTTTTGGACTTTTAAAGTGCATAATCTAAATATGAACTGCATGCACATGCTCTGGTGCACCAAAGTTGGTTGAAAAATCACATGTGTGTCCTTGGTTGAATTTCTAGGTCCCATGGAAGAAATGAGAATGAAATTCAAACATCTGGGCGTCGTGAGTCGGCCAAGAACGTCGAGAAACTTAGATTTTAAATTCATGTAAATCCAAAACTCGTCTGGAAATCAAGAAACATGGCATGGTGTCATGTCATGGCACTAACATGTTGTGGCAAAAAATTGGGCCGATTTGGAAGCTCGTTGTTCTAAGAGGGAACGTGCCACACCTTTGAGTGTGAAACGATATACGCTGCCCCACCCCACCCTTGAGTTTCTTAACAAAGGCAACATAGAAATACATGAGCTCCCTGTTAAATTTTGGAATTATTCCGGGCTCGGTTGTCGTTTTTTATGCATTAATTGAGTTTCTGGTCATTTAATGTGCATAAGTCAAATTTGAACTACAAGCACATGCTCTCGTGCACCAATGTTGGTTGAAAAATCACATTTGTGTCCTCGGGTGAATTTCTAGGTCCCATGCAAGAAATGAGAATAAAATTCAAACATCTGGGCATCGTGGCTCGGCCGAGAACATTGAGAAACTTGGTTTTTAAATTCTTGTAAATCCAAAACACGTCTGAAAATCATGAAACTTGGCATGGGTGTCATGTCATGGTACTACCATGCTGTGCAAAAGAATTGGCCGAATAGGAACAGATTTTGGTATAAGCTTCTTGCAAACCGAAGCTTCTCTCAAGAAGGCTCGTGGTTCTGAGAGGGAACGTGCCACCTTTGAGTGCGAAACGATATACGTTGTCCCCCTTGAGTTTATTTACAAAGGCAACATAGAACTACATGAGCGCCCTGTTAAATTTTGGAAATCATTCCGGCTTCGTTTGGCCTTTTTTCCACATTAATTGAGCCTTTGGTCATTTAATGTGCATAATTCAAATTTGAACTACAAGCACATGCTCCAGTGCACCAAAGTTGGTTGAAAAATCACATTTGTGTCCTCGGGTGAATTTCTAGGTCCCATGCAAAAAATGAGAATAAAATTCAAACATCTGGGCATCGTGGCTCGACCGAGAACATTGAGAAACTTGGTTTTAAAATCATGATACTTGGCATGGTGTCATGTCATGGTAGTACCATGCCGTGGTAAAAAAATTTGGCCGAATAGGAACAAATTTGGGTATAAGCTTCTTGCAAATTGGAGCTTTTCTCAAGAAGGCTCGTGGTTCTGAGAGGGAACGTGTCACCTTTGTGTGCATAATTCAAATTTGAAATACAAGCACAGGTTCCAGTCCACCAAAGTTGTTTGAAAAATCACATGTGTGCCCTCGGGTAAATTTCTAGGTTCCATGCAAGAAATGGGAATGAAATTCAAAATTCTGGGCGTCGTGGCTGGGCTGGAAACATTGAGAAACTTAGTTTTTTAATTCCTGTAAATCCAAAACACGCATGAAAATAATGAAACTTGTCTTGGTGCCATGTCCGATTTGTGAAGGCGCACACATTAACAATCAACAAAGTCATTTTGGAACAAGTGTTGTCACGTTACAATCGAAAACACAAGTATTATTGAAACCGTGGGCGTTCTATTTACTACCATTTACGTGCCGCCACGCGTCCCCATTTTTTATTAGCTAGGAGGCGCCGTGCAGGGTAGCTATTTGAGTACGAGAGGCGTGCGATCAGACCCCTGCGCGTGCTTATCGGGAGGAGAGCCCTTTGACCTCCATCTACTGTCTACCTCTCTCCCAAGGTCTCCATTAATGGCGCCCGAGCCTCTGTTTAATGGCGTGGCTATGTCTCACTCGACTGAGATTTAAGAGAGAAAAAAGAAAATCTGAAAGCACGGATCTTGATGTATGGGCCTATTTGGTTCTAATAAGTCACCTGACTTATAAGTCAGGTGACTTAAAACCAGTGACTTATAAGTCACGTCTGTTTGGTTGTCACCTGACACATCTTCCTACACCAATCAACATCATGCAGGTGGTGGGACCCACGCAGAAGGGGGTGGCTTATAAGTTTTAAGTTGGGGTGGAGCAACTTATGACTTATAAGTTGGGGTGACTTATAAGTCGGGTCTGTTTGGCAAAATAAGTCACTTTTTTTTCACTTTTTGACTTATAAGTTGGTGACTTATTTGGAACCAAACATGCCCTAAGATCCGACGGACCTATATAGTATCTACTGCGACTTATAGCAAGACTAATGAATATATAAGGACGATTAGTTGTCTTACATAATTAGAAAGATAATTAAAAAAGCCACATGCGGCTACGCTCGAAATACACAAGGGCAAAAGAAGAAGGAAGACAAGGATCTGACTCGCTGATCTCTACTTTCTTGATGCGTTGCTGCAGGCCGCAGGAACTAGTCTCCGTGGCAAGCGGCGATGAGTTCTTTCGTGTCCTCAAGACGCTGCTTGAGAACATCCACAGATTCCTCCACCAGCCTTTGGCGCTCGATGCAGAGCATGTCATTCTCATCCATAAATTTCTTGACGATGATGCCGGTCCTCTTCAACAAGGCACTTGTCTCCTCCTGCTGGTCTGCACTTCAGACGATATTCGCCCTCAGCTGGTCGCACTCGGCTCGGAGCCTCTCATTGCCCTCCCTTAGTTGCCGGATGATGCCAGTAGCCTGTTCAAACGAGGCTTTCATGTCGTCCTGCAACCTCGCCCAGCCAGAGATCTGATCCATCTGGCTATGGACGATCGCATGCATGCGCCTGTAATAGTCGTCACCTGCCCGCGAGAAATTTTCCCAGGCTGCCGCAGCGCGGCGGGACATCTCTGCTGCATTCGCGGCACGGAGGGACATCTCTGCTGCTTCCGCGGTGTGGCCGGACCAGTCTGTTGCATCGACGGCGCGGCGGGAGCTCTGTGCTGCTACTTCCGCGCGGCGGGACATGTCGGCTGCTTTCGCAGCGAGGCGGGACATCTCTCGTGCTTCCGCATCCATACTCGCCTCTCCCTGGTGGCAATCTCTCGACCCAGAACACACGCTAGCCATGGCAGACGCAAGGGAAGGATGCTGAATGACTTGTTTGTTTTTGTGGCCGAGGAGTTGAGGAGGAATGTGCAGTCATCTTGGCATACTAGTATTTATAACCGAGTACTAATACGCTCCTAAGTGGGAAACCATTTAGGTTGTGATCAGTGTGAACAGGTTTTCAATTCAATATAGCGTGGAGTAATTTGGAATGTGACGAGACGCAAGCTCAAAATTTATTGACGGTTCTAGTTTCGAAGTGCGGCACTATTCCCGGAAGGCGTTACGTGGGCACGTGTTTTTAGCCGTGGTGTACCTTTTCGACTGTGTACGTGCAATAACTGGCACCGTCGTATACATATCTTACGGTTAATGGGGCGTTCGACAGGAATAGCCGCGTGGCAAGCTATAGGCTAGTCTTTTTTTAGATGCATTAAACCTATCTCTCGGGACTTCTCGCACGCACCGTCGTGCCACCCACAAAAACTTGTACTCTGAGTTTAGTACGTTATATAGGAAGAGAAGAGGTGCATGCATGCACTCGTCCTCTCACACACGCGTCTGTTTTTTCTTGAAAAGGAGGATGATGACCCCCGGCTTCTGCATCCGGGAGTTACACACGCATCTGTAGCTAGGAATTGTAGTGTTCTCAACCATACGACTGGCTCTATCATGGATGTACCTATATACTAAAACATGTCTAGATATATCTATATTTTGACAAATGGAAGGCATGTATTGTGGAACGGAGGGAGTGCTTGTCATCAAAATTGATAAAAAGGGACGTATCTAAAACTAAAATACGTCTACATACATCTCCTTTTATCTAGTACTTCTTACCCAAAAGAACTTTATATCCAACATACACAAAATATCCGTTCGATTGTTGGAAATTACTGATCTGATGTCGAAGTAATTGTTGCATCGCCACCAAAACCCACCATTTCTTAAGCTAAAGTAGACCGAGGTAATACCTATATTAGCATATTACTAAGATAAACAGAAGGCACTGTAGAAACATTTAGGACATGAACTTGTCAATCTGAATGTGGAGGGACACCAGCTTAGCCTCGGCCAATAGCTTGGGTGGAACTGTGAAGAAGGTCAGCTCCTGCACGTCGACGTCGCCGGGATCCTTGCTACTTGTCACCTCCATTTCCACCTTGATGGCGTCGGTCGTGCCTTTGGGCTCCCCCGGCGGGCCGTTCGTCCACAGCTTGGCCATGTAGTGCGGTAGTGGGGACGCCCCCGCTCTGATGCAGACCACTGACACGGTGATGGGCGCGCCGATGTCGAGCACACCCCCAACCAAGAAAAACGCGCGACCGTCCTCCTCCACGAACAGCAAGAGCCGTGGCTCCGACAGTGGCACTTGCAGCTGGAGCACCTTGCCGTACTGGATCCTGTGCACGGGCATGGGATGCGCGTTGCTAATATGGTGGTAGAGCGCTGGCGGCGGGCCTTCGTAGCCGCAGACGGGCATGGGGCATTTGCAAGGCGCGAGCGGACACACGCTCTGGTGATCGGCGAGCTTGTGGTAAGTGACATAGAGCCCACAGCCTTCGTGCGGGCACACCACCCTCAGCGACGAAACGATGGCTTCCACCGCCGTGCTCCGCACGTCGAAGCCACCGCCACGCTCGCACTTCTGGCACTGCCGCTGGTTCTCGGGGCGCTCGACGCGGCAGTCCGCACAGGCCAGGTGCCCTCCCTTGCACTGCAGAAATCAATCGAACAACACATCAATCAAGAAACCTGCACCTTGCTCAATCAGCCGAACGGACGAGGTGTATTCGAACCTCATATACTAGAGGCATGAAGGGGCGGAGGCACAAGGGGCAGTGGAGCACGGTGAGGTCCATGGAGACCTTAGTGAGCTCCCTCACCGGTTCCTGTTCCGTCTGCATGATCTCACCCTCCTCGTGCACAACCATCTCTCGCTTAGGCCGGGGCATTACAAAGCTTTACCGTCACATATTTTATACTCTATGCATAACTCTCCTCCCGCATACCAAGGAAGGCAGTAATTTGAGTTTTCTGGACAAATTTGCCCCTGCGCATGAGTAAGCTGCATAAATATCGACAGTAAATGCACATGCAATGGTTGGCTGGTCCTCCTTCCTTTTCGCTTGAGTTGGCTTCCCCAGGCGGTCAAGCCGCATTCGGCGCTGCATGCGTTTGCCTGTTGCCATTTTCTGCTTTGGAAATTGGCACGATTAATGGGATCAAAACTAATCGAGCGGGGGCATAGATGGAAACCAACGCAGACGCGCAGACTAATCTGAGAAAAACAAGAAAAAGTTATACGCAAAGTAAAAGGAATCGGAGGGAGTACTACTTCAAGGTGCATTAAATCAACACATGCAAGTATCAAAAGGAGAGTCACGACATGCATGCATGCGTTATAATTAATGCATCGGTAACCACAAATTATTGAAATATATCGAGTGGAGTGCTTTGATGTGTTGCGTCAACTCGTACATCAACGAGAAGTTTGATTATCCTCTCCCTCGCGGACTTAACTGCACCTCCCTTTGGCTGTATGATAGGGTGGCCACCCACCTCTCGGGCCCACATGTCATACACACAAAGGTAGGAGCGTCCCTCCCTCGCCCTTGAGCATGGTAGCTGGCAAGACTAGGAGAAGCTTTCGCTACACGCTCTCCCTCCCGCATGCGGTGGACATGCAGGAGTTCAATCGGTGTCAGATGGCCAGAAGCGTACTGTAGTACTCCACCAGTGCAGTAGTACTCCATCATTGTTCGACTTCCCAAAGAGGCGAAGAGCCAAGCGCAGCCCGAATGCTCGTGTGGCAGTTTCATGTGTAGAGTACACTAGGATAGCGTGTACCGTTCCTGTAAGCTTAAAATCGTTCGGGTCGGCTCCATGCTATGTGGCCGTCTCGAAGTTTAAAAAAAAAATTAAAATAGTCTTCTATCCCTACCTGTCACCCTGGTGATTGTCGTTTGCACGCTCATCTGGTAAAGACAGGAATATATATTTTAATTTGTTTTTTTCGAAAAGGGGGGACTCCCCGGCCTCTGCATCAGAACGATGCATGCATACGGCCACATATATTTTAATTTTTCGTGGGTAAATGTTAGAGGTTGCAGCAAATATTGTTGGAAATATGCCCTAGAGGCAATAATAAAATGGTTATTATTGTATTTCATTGTTCATGATAATTGTCTATTATTCATGCTATAATTGTATTGACCGGAAACTGCAATACATGTGTGAATACATAGACCACAACATGTCCCTATTGAGCCTCTAGTTGACTAGCTCGTTCATCAACAAATGGTCATGGTTTCCTGACCATGGACATTGGATGTCATTGATAACGGGATCACATCATTAGGAGAATGATGTGATGGACGAGACCCAATCCTAAGCATAGCACAAGATCGTGTAGTTCGTTTGCTAAAGCTTTTCTAGTGTCAAGTATCATTTCCTTAGACCATGAGATTGTGTAACTCCCTGATACCGTAGGAGTGCTTTGGGTGTACCAAATGTCACAACATAACTGGGTGGCTATAAAGGTGCACTACGGGTATCTCCGAAAGTGTCTATTGGGTTGGCATGAATCGAGACTGGGATTTGTCACTCCGTATGACGGAGAGGTATCTCTGGGCCCACTCGGTAATGCATCATCATAATGAGCTCAATGTGACTAAGTAGTTAGTCACGGGATAATGCATTATGGAACGAGTAAAGTGACTTGCCGGTAACGAGATTGAACGAGGTATTGGGATACCGACGATCGAATCTCGGGCAAGTAACATACCGATTGACAAAGGGAATTGCATACGAGATTGCTTGAATCCTTGACATCGTGGTTCATCCAATGAGATCATCATGGAACATGTGGGAGCCAACATGGGTATCCAGATCCCGCTGTTGGTTATTGACCGAAGAACGTCTCGGTCATGTCTGCATGGTTCCCGAACCCGTAGGGTCTACACACTTAAGGTTTGGTGACGCTAGAGTTGTTATGGGAAATAGTATGTGGTTACCGAAGGTTGTTCGAATTCCCGAATGAGATCTCGGACATGACGAGGAGCTCCGGAATGGTCCGGAGGTGAAGATCGGTATATTGGACGAAGGGTATTGGAGTCCGGAATTGTTCCGGAGGTACCAGGTGATGACCAGCGTGTCTGAAAGGGGTTTTCGGAGGCCCCGACAAGCGTTGGGGGGCCTTATGGGCCAAGGGGAGAGGGAACATCAGCCCACTAAGGGGCTGAGCGCCCCTCCCACCCCATCTCACGTAACCAGGAGAGGTGGGGGTGCCACCCCTAGGGCAGCCGCCCCTCCCGGCTTGGGGGCAAGTTTCCTAGGGGGTGGGGGCGCCCAAACCCATCTAGGGTTTCCCCCGCCACCCCTCCCCTTGGGAACCCTAGGGCGTATCCCCCTCCTCCCTTCCCCCTATATATAGTGAGGGAGAGAGAGGGCAGCCGCACCCTTCCCCTGGCACAGCCCTCTCCCTCCTCCAACACCTCCTCCTCCTCCGTAGTGCTTGGCGAAGCCCTGCAGGAATACCACGAGCTCCACCACCACCATGCCGTCGTGCTGTCGGAGTTCTCCCTCAACTTCACATCTCCCCTTGCTGGATCAAGAAGGAGGAGACGTCCCCGGGATGTACGTGTGTTGAACGCGGAGGCGCTGTCCGTTCGGCGTTAGATCGGATCTTCCGCGATTTGGATCGCCACGAGTACGACTCCATCAACCATGTTCTTGTAACGTTTCCGCTTAGCGAGCTTCAAGGGTATGAAGATGCACTCCCTCTCTCTCTCGTTGCTAGTCTCTCCATAGATTGATCTTGGTGATGCGTAGAAAATTTTGAATTTCTGCTACGTTCCCCAACAGTGGCATCATGAGCTAGGTCTATTGCGTAGATTCTATGCACGAGTAGAACACAAGTAGTTGTGGGCGTTGATTTTGTTCAATATGCTTACCGTTACTAGTCCTATCTTGTTTCGACGGTATTGTGGGATGAAGCGGCCCGGACCAACCTTACACGTACACTTACGTGAGACAGGTTCCACCGACTGACATGCACTTGTTGCATAAGGTGGCTAGCGGGTGCCAGTCTCTCCCACTTTAGTCGGATCGGATTCGATAAAAAGGGTCCTTATGAAGGGTAAATAGCAATTGGCATATCACGTTGTGGTTTTGGCGTAGGTAAGAAACGTTCTTGCTAGAAACCTATAACAGCCACATAAAAACTTGCAACAACAATTTGACAACGTCTAACTTGTTTTTGCAGCATATGCCGTGTGATGTGATGTGGCCAAGAAGGATGTGATGAATGAAATATATGTGATGTATGAGATTGATCATATTCTTGTAATAGGAATCACGACTTGCATGTCGATGAGTATGACAACCGGCAGGAGCCATAGGAGTTGTCTTTAATTATTGTATGACCTGCGTGTCACTGAATAACGCCATGTAATTACTTTACTTCATTGCTAAACCGTTAGCTATAGTAGTAGAAGTAATCAGTTGGCGAGACAACTTCATGGAGACACGATTATGGAGATCATGATGATGGAGATCATGGTGTCATGCCGGTGACAATGATGATCATGGAGCCCCGAAGATGGAGATCAAAAGGAGCAAAATGATATTGGCCATATCATTTCACTATTTGATTGCATGTGATGTTTATCATGTTTATGCATCTTATTTGCTTAGAACGACGGTAGTAAATAAGATGATCCCTTAGAATAATTTCAAGAAAGTGTTCCCCCTAACTGTGCACCGTTGCGAAAGTTCGTTGTTTCGAAGCACCACGTGATGATCGGGTGTGATAGATTCTAACGTTCACATACAATGGGTGTAAGCCAGATTTACACACGCGAAACACTTAGGTTGACTTGACGAGCCTAGCATGTACAAACATGGCCTCGGAACACAAGAGACCGAAAGGTCGAACATGAGTCGTATAGTGGATATGATCAACATGAAGATGTTCACCGATTGAGGGAGTCCTGGACTAGGGGGTGTCCGAATAGCCGGACTATCATCATCGGCCGGACTCCAAGACTATGAAGCTACAAGATTGAAGACTTCGTCCCGTGTCCGGATGGGACTTTCCTTGGCGTGGAAGGCAAGCTTGGCGATACGGATATGTAGATCTCCTACCATTGTAACCGACTCTATGTAACCCTAGGCCTCTCCGGTGTTTATATAAACCGGATGGCTTTAGTCCGTAGGACACAACAACCATTACAACAATCATACCATAGGCTAGCTTTTAGGGTTTAGCCTCCTTGATGTCGTGGTAGATCTACTCTTGTAATATCCACATCATCAATATCAATCAAGCAGGACGTAGGGTTTTACCTCCATCAAGAGGGCCCGAACCTGGGTAAAACATCGTGTCCCTTGTCTCCTATTACCATCCGCCTAGACGCGAGGGGTGGAGGCAGTCGGGATGGAGTCTACATATGACGGAGCCAACGACCCGCTCGATGAAGCGGGGAGATCATCATCGGCCGGACTACAGGCAGTGTGCGGCATTAGAAGGACACTATGTGACACAAAAGAGAAATTATAAATCATTCAGGAATCTGGATACTTACAATCTTGCCGGAGGCCTAGCCCTTGAGGGCCACTCTTCGTCGCCAACGTTGGCGTTGGCAGAGCTGTCCGGGGGAATAGTCCTTCCCCTCTTGGACCCTTCGGCCTCCCCTGTTGGGGAAGCCTTCCTCTTCCTCTCTCCTTCCTCTGGGAGAGAGTCCTCTTTCTCCTCCTCGTCTTCGGGGGAGGAGCCCGCCTCGGAGTCGTCGAACACCTGAAAACGGGAACTCTTTCGAGTACCCGTGGCCTCCTTCTTGGCCTTCTTCTCCGGCACCACATGCGGTGCCGGAACCAGCAGCCCCGCTAGACGGGCGTCTACTGGGTTTTCTGGCATCGGAGCCGGACAGATGATCTGCTCGGCCTTCTTCATCCAGTCCTGTCAAAGGAAAGGGGAGATTAAATCCCACGTAAGGTCGAACTATTAAAAACAAGTGTCCCGTAAAGGGGTAGAATCACTTACCTCGTCAGCTTGACGCTGCGAGCGAAATCCGCGATCTCCAGTGGCGGATGCGGGAGCTTCGGCGCCCTTGAAGAGCACCTTCCAGGCATCTTCGTACCTAGTGTCGAAGAGCCTACTCAGGGTTTGGTGCTGAGCCGGATTGAACTCCCACAATTTAAATGCCCGTTCTTGGCACGGGAGAATCCAGCGGATGAGCATGACCTGGACCACGTTGACAAGCTTGAGCTTCTTGTTCACCAGCTTCTCGATACAGGCTTGGAGTCCGGTCAGCTCCTCCGAATTACCCCAGGTCAGGCCACTCTCCTTCCATGAGGTGAGTCGCGTGGGGATTCCAGATCTAAATTCGGGGGCCGCTACCCATTTAGGGTCACGCGGCTCGGTGATGTAGAACCACCCCGATTGCCATCCCTTGATGGTTTCCACGAAGGCACCCTCGAGCCAGACGACGTTGGGTATCTTACCCAACATGGCGCCTCCGCACTCCGCCTGATTCCCCTTCACGACCTTCGGCTTGACGTTGAAGGTCTTGAGCCACAAGCCGAAGTGGGGCTGGATGCAGAGGAAGGCCTCGCACACGACGATAAACACCGAGATGTTGAGGATGAAGTTTGGCGCCAGATCGTGGAAATCTAGGCCGTAGTAGAACATGAGCCCCCGGACAAAGGGATGAAGTGGAAAGCCCAGTCCGCGGAGGAAGTGGGGAAGGAATACGACCCTCTCATGGGGCCTGGGGGTGGGGATGAGCTGCCCCTTGTCGGGCAGCCGGTGCGCGATGTCGCTGGACAGATATCCGGCGCTGCGCAGTCTTTCGATGTGCCCCTCCGTAACGGAGGAGGTCATCCACTTGCCTCCCGCTTCGGACATGACTGGAGAAGGTTGAGACGAGATGTGCGTGCTTGGGCGCTAGAGCTCGAGTGCGCGGAGATGGATAAGCAAAGGAGGAAGAAGGCGTAGGTGAAAGGGTGGATCCTTATCCCCTTATATATGGGCGGACGAAAACTATGCGTCCCCACCGGCCTGGTAAAACTCGCTTATCTCCCAAGCGCCACCATCAATTGCGCGGTTGGGTTACCCACGTCCGTATTGATGAGAATCCCGGAATAAGGGGAACACGATCTCTGCTTCGACAAGACGTGCCAAGGAAACCGCTTCGCTAAACGCGCTGAGGTGGTATAGTAAAAAACGATTCAAGTAAAGGCTTGGTAGTGGTGTGACGTCATGCCACAAAATACGTCAGCAGATTGAACTTGTGTACATATTATTCTCTCTACGGTGGAATGTGGAATTTATTTTGCAGAGCCGGACACTATCCTGGTGTTCACAATCTTCTATGAATTATTCGGAGGAGGAACCCGCCTTGCATTGCCGAACAATATGCGCGCCGGACTCATCGTCATTGAAGCCTGGTTCAGGGGCTACTGAGGGAGTCCTGGACTAGGGGGTGTCCGGATAGACGGACTATCATCATCGGCCGGACTCCAAGACTATGAAGATACAAGATTGAAGACTTCATCCCGTGTCCGGATGGGACTTTCCTTGGCATGGAAGGCAAGCTTGGCGATATGGATATGTAGATCTCCTACCATTGTAACCGACTCTATGTAACCCTAGCCCTCTCCGGTGTCTATATAAACCGGATGGCTTTAGTCCGTAGGACACAACAACCATTACAACAATCATACCATAGGCTAGCTTTTAGGGTTTAGCCTCCTTGATCTCGTGGTAGATCTACTCTTGTAATATCCACATCATCAATATCAATCAAGCAGGACATAGGTTTTACCTCCATCAAGAGGGCCCGAACCTGGGTAAAACATCGTGTCCCTTGTCTCCTGTTACCATCCGCCTAGACGCATAGTTCGGGACCCCCCTACCCGAGATCCGCCGGTTTTGACACCGACACCGATGATGACTAGTCCGTCTCACGTGATGATCGGACATGGCCTAGTTGACTCGGATCATGTATCACTTAGATGACTAGAGGGATGTCTATCTGAGTGGGAGTTCATAAGATGAACTTAATTATCCTGAACATAGTCAAAAGGTTTTTTGCAAATTATGTCGGCGCTCGCGCTTTAGTTCTACTATTTTAGATATGTTCCTAGAGAAAATTTAGTTGAAAGTTAATAGTAGCAATTATGCGGACTGGGTCTGTATACTGAGGATTGTCCTCATTGCTGTGTAGAAGGCTTATGTCCTTAATGCACCGCTCGGTGTGCTGAACCTCGAACGTCGTCTGTGGATGTTGCGAACATCTGACATACACGTTTTGATAACTACGTGATAGTTCAGTAATGTTAAACGGTTTAGAATTGAGGCACCAAAGACGATTTCGAAATGTCGCGGAACATATGAGATGTTTCGAGGGCTAAAATTGGGATTTCAGGCTCATGCCCATGTCAAGAGGTATAGGACCTCCGACAAGTTTCTTAGCCTGCAAACTAAGGGAGAAAAGCTCAATCGTTGAGCTTGTGCTCAGATTGTCCGAGTACAACAATCACTTGAATCAAGTGGGAGTTAATCTTCCAGATGAGATAGTGATGTTTCTCCAAAGTCATTGCCACCAAGCTACTAGAGCTTCGTGATGAACTATAACATATCAGGGATAGATATGATGATCCTTGAAATATTCGCGATGTTTGACGCCGCGAAAGTAGAAATCAAGAAGGAGCATCAATTGTTGATGGTTAGTGAAACCACTAGTTTCAAGAAGGGCAAGGGGAAGAAGGAATACTTCATGAAATGGCAAATCAGTTGCTGCTCTAGTGAAGAAACCCAAGGTTGAAACCAAGCCCGAGACTAAGTGCTTCTGTAATGAGGGGAACGGTCACTAAAGCAGAACTACCCTAGATACTTGGTAGATGAGAAGGCTATCAAGGTCGATAGAAGTATATTGGATATACATTATGTTAATGTGTACTTTACTAGTACTCCTAGTAGCAGCAGGGTATTAGATACCGGTTCAGTTGCTAAGTGTTAGTAACTCGAAATAAAAAGCTGCGGAATAAACGGAGACTAGCTAAAGGTGAGATGACGATATGTGTTTCCAAGCTTGATGTGATCAAGCATCGCATACTCCCTCTACCATCGAGATTGGTGTTAAACCTAAATAATTGTTATTTGGTGTTTGCGTTGAGCATAGACATGATTTGATTATGTCTATCGCAATACAGTTATTCATTTAAGGAAAATAATGGTTACTCTGTTTATTTGAATAATACCTTCAATGGTCTTGCACCTAAAATGAATGGTTTATTGAAACTCGATCGTAGTGATACACATGTTCATGCCAAAAGATATAAGATAGTAATGATAGTACCACATACTTGTGGCACTACCACTTGAGTCATATTGGTATAAAACGCATGAAGAAGCTCCATGTTTGATGGATCTTTGGACTCACTCGTTTTGAAAAGATTGAGACATGCGAACCATGTCTATTGGTGTATACGCATGAAGAAACTCCATGCAGATGGATCGTTTGGACTCACTTGATTTTGAATCACTTGAGACATGCAAATCATACCACATGGGCAAGATGACTGAAAAGCCTTGGTTTCTGTAAGATGGAACAAGAAAGCAACTCGTTGGAAGTAATACATTTTGATGTGTGCAGTCTAATGAGTGTTGAGGCACGCAGTGGATATCGTTATGTTCTTACTTCATAGATGATTTGAGTAGATTCTGAGTATGTTTACTTGATGAAACACAGATCTGAATTATTGAAAGGTTCAAGTAATTTCAGAGTGAAGTTGAAGATCGTCGTGACAAGAGGATAAAATGTCTATGATATGATCATAGAAATGAATATCTGAGTTACAAGTTTGGCACACAATTAAGACATTGTGGAAATTGTTTCACAATTAATACCGCCTGGAACACCATAGTGTGATGGTGTGTCCGACCATCATAACTGCACCCTATTGGATATAGTGCATACCATGATGTCTCTTATCAAATTACCACTATCGTTTATAGGTTAGGCATTAGAGACAACCGCATTCACTTTAAATAGGGTACCACACAATTCCGTTGAGACGACACCGTATGAACTATGGTTTGGAGAAACCTAAGTTGTCGTTTCTTAAAAGTTTGGGGCTGCGACACTTATGTGAAAAAGTTTCTGGCTGATAAGCTCGAACCCATAGCGGATAAATGCATCTTCATAGGACACCGAAAAACAGTTGGGTATACCTCCAATCTCAGTTCTGGAAGCAAAAGGGACTGTTTCTAGAATCCGGTCCTTTCTCGAGGAAAAGTTTCTCTCGAAAGAATTGAGTGGGAGGACGGTGTGGACTTGATGAGGTTATTGAACTGTCACTTCAACTAGTGTGTAGCAGGGCACATGAAGTTGTTCTTGTGGCGCCTACACCAATTGAAGTAGAAGCTTATGATAGTGATCATGAAGCTTTGGATCAAGTCACTACCGTACCTCATAGGGTGACAAGGATGCGTACTACTTCAGAGTGGTACAGTAATCCTGTCTTGGAGGTCATGTTGCTAGACAACAATGAACCTACGAGCTATGGAGAAGCAATGGTGGGCCTGGATTCCGACGAATGGCTCGAGGCCATAAAATCCAAGAAAGGATCCACGTATGAAAACAAAGTATAGACTCTGGAAGAACTACTTGATGGTCGTAAGGCTGTTGGGTACATATGGATTTTAAAAGGAAGATGGACAATGATGGTAAGTATCACCATTAAGAAAGCTCGACTTGTCATTAAGATGTTTTCCGACAAGTTCAAGGAGTTGACTGCGATGAGACTTTCTCACTCGTAGCGAAGCTAAGAGTCTGTTGGAATTGTATTAGCAGTTACTGCATTATTTATGAAATCTTGCAGATAGGATGTCAAAACATTGTTTCCTCGACTATTTTCTTGAGGAAAGGTTGTATATGATACAACCAGAAAGTTTTGTCAATTCTATAAGATGCTAACAAGTATGCAAAGCTCCAGCAATCCTTCTAAGGATTGGAGTAAGCATCTCGGAATTGGAATATACACTTTGATGAAGACGATCAAAGATTTTGGGTTTATACAAAGTTTATGAGAAACTTGTATTTACAAAGAAGTGAGTGGGAGCACTATAGAATTTCTGATGAGTATATGTTGTTGACATATTGTTGATCAGAAATGATGCAGAGTTTCAAGAAAGCATATAGGGTTATTTAAAAAGTGTTTTTCAATGGAAAACCTGGATTAAGCTACTTTAACATTGAGCACCAAGATCTATAAGGATAGATCAAAATCGCTTAATAGTACTTTCAAATGAATACACACCGTGACAAGATTTTGAAGGAGTTCAAAATAGATCAACAAAGAAGGAGTTCTTGGGTGTGTTATAAGGTGTGAGTATTGAGTAAGACTCAAGACCTGACCACGGCAGAAAAGAGAGAAAGGATGAAGGTCGTCCCCTATGCTTTAGACGTTGGCTCTATAGTATGCTATGTTGTGTACCGCACCTAAAGTGTGCCTTGCCATGAGTCAGTCAAGGGGTACAAGAGTGATCCAGGAATAGATCACAGGACAACGGTCAAACTTATCCTTAGTAACTAGTGGACTAAGGAATTTTCTCGATTATGGAGGTGGTAAAAGAGTTCGTCGTAAAGGGTTACGCCGATGCAAACTTTGACACTAATCCGGATTATTCTGAGTAGTAAACCGAATTCATATAGTAGAACAGTTATTTGGAATAGGTCCAAATAGAGCATGGTAGCTGCATCTAGGAGATGACATAGAGATTTGCAAAGCACACACGGATCTGAAAGGTTCAGATCCGTTGACTAATAACCTCTCTCACAAGCGAGATATGATCAAACCCCATGGGTGTCGATTCATTACAATCACATAGTGATGTGAACTAGATTATTGACTCTAGTGCAAGTGGGAGACTGTTGGAAATATGCCCTAGAGGCAATAATAAAATGGTTATTATTGTATTTCATTGTTCATGATAATTGTCTATTATTCATGCTATAATTGTATTGACCGGAAACCGCAATACATGTGTGAATACATTAGACCACAACATGTCCCTAGTGAGCCTCTAGTTGACTAGCTCATTCATCAATAGATGGTCATGGTTTCCTGACCATGGACATTGGATGTCATTGATAACGGGATCACATCATTAGGAGAATGATGTGATGGACGAGACCCAATCCTAAGCATAGCACAAGATCGCGTAGTTCGTTTGCTAAAGCTTTTCTAATGTCAAGTATCATTTCCTTAGACCATGAGATTGTGTAACTCCCTGATACCGTAGGAGTGCTTTGGGTGTACCAAACTTCACAACGTAACTGGGTGGCTATAAAGGTGCACTACGGGTATCTCCGAAAGTGTCTGTTGGGTTGGCACGAATCGATACTGGGATTTGTCACTCCGTATGAGGGAGAGGTATCTCTGGGCCCACTCGGTAATGCATCATCATAATGATCTCAATGTGACTAAGTAGTTAGTCACGGGATCATGCATTATGGAACGAGTAAAGTGACTTGCCGGTAACGAGATTGAACGAGGTATTGGGATATCGACGATCGGATCTCGGGCAAGTAACATACCGATTGACAAAGGGAATTGGATACGGGATTGCTTGAATCCTTGACATCGTGGTTCATCCGATGAGATCATCGTGGAACATGTGGGAGCCAACATGGGTATCCAGATCCCGTTGTTGGTTATTGATCGGAGAACGTCTCAGTCATGTATTCATGGTTCCCGAACTCGTAGGGTCTACACACTTAAGGTTTGGTGACGCTAGAGTTGTTATGGGAAATAGTATGTGGTTACCGAAGATTGTTCGAAGTCCCGGATGAGATCCCGGACATGACGAGGAGCTCCATAATGGTCCGAAGGTGAAGATCGGTATATTGGACGAAGGGTATTGGAGTCCGGAATTGTTCCGGGGGTACCAGGTGATGACCAGCGTGTCCGAAAGGGGTTTTCAGAGGCCCCGGCAAGCGTTGGGGGGCCTTATGGGCCAAGGGGAGAGGGCATATCAGCCCACTAAGGGGCTGAGCGCCCCCATCTCACGTAACCAGGAGAGGTGGGGGTGCCACCCCTATGGCAGCCGCCCCTCCTGGCTTGGGGGGCAAGTTTCCTAGGGGGTGGGGGCGCCCAAACCCATCTAGGGTTTCCCCCGCCGCCCCTCCCCTAGGGTACCCTAGGGCGTCTCCCCCTCCGCCCTTCCCCCTATATATAGTGAGGGAGAGAGAGGGAAGCCGCACCCTTCCCCTGGCACAGCCCTCTCCCTCCTCCAACACCTCCTCCTCCTCCGTTGTGCTTGGCGAAGCCCTGCAGGAATACCACAAGCTCCACCACCACCATGCCGTCATGCTGTTGGTGTTATCCCTCAACTTCTCCTCTCCCCTTGCTGGATCAAGAAGGAGGAGACGTCCCCGGGCTGTACGTGTGTTTAACATGGAGGCGCCGTCCGTTCGGTGCTAGATCGGATCTTCCGCGATTTGGATCGCCACGAGTACGACTCCATCAACCACGTCTTGTAACGCTTCCGCTTAGCGATCTTCAAGGGTATGAAGATGCACTCCCTCTCTCTCTCGTTGCTAGTCTCTCCATAGATTGATCATGGTGACGCGTAGAAAATTTTGAATTTCTGTTATGTTCCCCAACAAATATATTGTACACTACGGGTCTTTTAGCCAAGTTTAGAGGCAAGCATGTGGAGCCAGTGCTATGATGTGTCGCGTCAACTTGTACAACGAGGAGAAGCTTGATTTTACTACACGCCTTCTCCCTCGCCCATGCGCGCGGTTGCTCGCAAACGAGGACAGGCTTTTGCTTAGTTGTATACAACAAGCTATCCATCCCGCTCGCGGTGGACGGACATGCAGCAGTGGATTCGACACTGTAGAAGCAGTAGTAGTAACGAATTGTTAGTCTTATCGAAGAGGCGAAGAGCCAAGCGCTAACCGAACATTGCATGAGACAAAATTGCTATGTGAGCCCACTATTGTACTACAACTACTTGCTAGTATAGCCCTGTAAACCAGAAAGGTGTATTTGCCCTTCTAGAGATTTCAACAAGTGACTAGACTACACTGAGACGGAGTACATATGGAGCAAAATGAGTGAATCTGCACCGTAAATAAATACGTACTAGTTCTATCGTTTTCCTCCCCGAGGTGCACAATATTGAGTATACTGACTAGTCTCTTTTTGACACGCATTTACGTTTTTTTGACACAGTACAGACGTAAGCGCTCATATACACGCGCATACACTCACCCCTATGAACGCACACACGCATGGCACTATCATCTTGAAATTTATGAAGTCACCATAGGTACCTCGTCGTCGACGGGTCCATAGGTGCTTGAATGCCAAGGAGGGAGAGGGTAGCGGTTCCCGAGACGTTGAACGGTCAATGATGCATCCTCAGTTACATGCAGAGGGAATTAATTGGAGAAGCAGAATAGAGCCAGCACGATGTGAATGCAACAGAGTTTGGACTCTCATACAATAAAGGCGCCCCACCACTCCAATCCATCTACTCCCAAGTCTTTGCGCAACACTGCTCACTCCAATCCAAGACCAAGTGACCAGAAGCCACAAGCACCTATGGAGGTGATGGACGCGAGCGGCAGTCGGCTATGCCAAATCATCCAAGGCGCCGACCTGCGGCTCCGCACCATGCAGCGTTTCCAGACGGTGCTGGCGACCGCAGGCATCGTAGCCCTCACCGACGCCGGCTTCGCCTCTCGCATGGACGACATGATGGTCAACTCCATCCGCAAGTTCACCGCCGTCAAGCAGCGTGCGGACGACCTTGCCGTACTGCTCCAGCCCGCGCGCCCAGGCTCCTCATTGCCTACCACCCTCATCGGCCTCCATGGTGATGAACTCTTTCAAGCCCTGGTGGCCCTGCAGGTGCCGGAGGTCACGATGAAGAATGTGCACCTCGAGGCCGCGCTCGTCGCGCAGCGCCTCGCCATGCAAGAAACCGTCGACCTGCACATCCACGTCTACGAGGAAATCATCTACATAGGCCAATACAAGGCAAGCGAGGACAGAAAGACGTTGGCCTTCTTCTAGCGGCTGGAATCTTTGGACGCCATTGTTCAGAAGCACGTCGACCTGGCCACGAAAGCCGCTGCTACTTAGGCGCCGTTCGGTGGGCCGGCGCCCTGAGTCGAGGAGGTGGACATTGTCGATGGATGCATCTCTTCTTCTTGCCCCCTGTAACCAGCACTGCATCGCCTCATGGCCTTAATGTTTTATTAGTATAGTACTCCCTCCGTTCCCAAATATAAGTCTTTCTAAAGATTCCAGCAAGTGACTACTACATACGGCGCAAAATGAGTGAATCTACACTCTAAACTATGTCTACATACATCTGTATGATGTATTCCATTTGAAATAGTATCTAAAAAGGCTCATACTCCCTCCACCCAGAAATACTTGTTGTAAAAATGACTAAAAATGGATGTATCTAACACTAAAATACGTCCATTCCTTCGACAAGTATTTCCGGACGGAGGGAATATTTATGAACGGAGGGAGTATATGGCATTTTTATTCCAGTTGTAACGTTTTCACTATGAGGTGGGACCGCAGTTGAGCAAACCCACCCCGCCCACCGGGCGTTGGCCGAGTTTAGAATTAGAAGAGAGAAACGAGGGAGGAGAGCTAGCTGTAGCACGGACGCTGTTGTCAGATGGGACTCGTGTTTATAGAATAGGAGTACTGAGCACTTGTGCCTCTTTTTTTAGGGAAAAATTAGTCATATGTCTAGTACCACTAGTTGGGTGCGTGCGACCTATAGCTGTCATCACTTTAGGTCTCCTTTTCGAACCGCGGCTAGGCTTCACAGTTCACAGTACATATTTTTTCACACATTTATCCTCCTATATGTACTCCTAGGCTATTTCCACGTGCTCCCATTCGCCGACATGTGGGACATAGAGCATCTGGGTCGTAGTGCATGCACAACTCGGAGCATATGCCGGGGTACTTTACATTTCAGACCTCATGAATTACATGCAAACCCCCCACAGAAGAATAAATAAATGAATGAATTACTACATGAAACCGGATTATTTTCATGGAAACCGGAGCACGTTCATTAAATTTTGGACATAACACGTTTATAAAAAATGACCGGACCTAAACCAGTCTAAGGGCCTCTTTGATTTTTCCCGCAAAAAAGGGCCTCTTTGATTCGCAGGATACTGAAAACACAGGAATGGGGAAAGTATGATGGCGATGAACCGAGATGAGGAGAACTCTAACTCAGTTAGAGGTTAGAGTTAGATTCTAACCCTAAACTAACTCTAAACCCCCCTATTGGGATACTCTAACACAGTTAGAGTTAGAGTTATTTTCTAACCCACTCTAACCCAAATAAGCACTCTCCACCAGGATAGTTGGGCTAGATGGAACTAATCCACTCTAACCCTCCCTGTTTGGATACTTTTGGGTTATTTGAGCCCCAAACTAACCTAAACTAGCTCTAACCCCATGATCCAAACAGGGCCTATCTCAATCATTTGACTACTTTGGACCCTATTTCCTGCCGGATTTGTGGCCGGCTCTTCTGTGGCCTCCTCCCGCTCACAATTAACATAAATGAACCATCTATACAAATCAAGCATGCAAAACATGATAATTTTTACTTTGTCCATACAAATGAGATATCCCACTTAAACATACAAGTCGTCAATCAAGCTTCACAAGATAAAAAAACACTTCATGAAACAAAGAATGAGATAACTGATCACGGAAGTCATTCACGATAGGGAGGGAGCCCAGAGCCCCTTACGCACCGAGGGAGGAGCTCGCCATCGTCGCTCTGGAGGAAGGCTCTGTAGAGCCCAAGCCCCGGGAACCCCTCCGACGTCGGCTCTTGGGAGTTGTGGTCGACACCGGCATGGGTAGGAGGGCCGCTTTCCGCTGACTGGGAACTTAATCTTTGGGCCTCTAGAAATAATGCAAGCCTATAACTAAAATACCTAGAAAGGTGAACTGAATCTTTGGGCCTCTAGAAATAATGCAAGCCTGAAACTGAAATACCTAGAAAGGTGAACTGAATCTTTGGGCCTCTAGAAATAATGCAAGCCTAAAACTGAAATACCTAGAAAGGTGAACTGAATCTTTGGGCCTCTAGAAATAATGCAAGCCTAAAATTGAAATACCTAGAAAGATGAACTGAATCTTTGGGCCTCTAGAAATAATGCAAGCCTGAAATTGAAATACCTAGAAAGGTGACTTGAATCTTTGGGCCTCTAGAAAGATTTATTACCTCCTCAAGCAGCATCAAACAATTCCATGCGTGCACGACAAATCTATACCAAGTTTGATCAGGATCTACTTTTCCAAATCAGAATTAGCGCTAGAGCAAGCAAGATCAATGATATGGCCGTGAGACAGAGAAGGAACGAACAAACTCACCCCTCTCGCGACCTCCCTGGTAGATGCGCTGCCACCACGCATGACAGAGGGAGAAAAACGACTGGTGAAGGGGAGCGGGGCGACCTTCAAAGTCTGGAGGGAGAGGGCGGCCGGAGTAGGGCGGCGGAGGCCGGAAGGAGAGGGCGGCCGAAGGAGAGAGAGGGTGAGCGGCGCTTGGGCGGGCGGCCCTATGGGGAACAGAGAGGATTCGTGCGAGAGGGGGGGGGGAGTGATCTGGTGCAGGCAGGGAGATTTTTTTAGTTCTTTTTTAGTGGGCCCGAGGATAAATAACCCAATTAGAACCTCTCCATCGGGCTAGTTTTTTTAGCTGGGTTAGAGCAAACTAGCTCAAACTAACCCCTCTTGTTTCGATAATTTGAGGCTATTTCAACCCAAACTAGCTCTAACTTAGGGATCCAAACAAAGAGGAGTGTTACTGTACATGCTACAGTGTGGACCGTAGCACATTGTTTTTATGGCCATATCACCACATTGTTTTCTACTGCTGGTTCATTGGGCTACCGTGGTTCGCACTGCTGGTTCACTGGGCTGCCCTAGTTCGCACTCCTCCGACCTGAGTAGTACATAGTATAGTACTAGTATATACCGTATCATTCTTTGCTCCTTCTTACCACTCAGACATGTGGGAGAGCCAGCATCCGGGTCGACGTGTCATGCACCAGATTAGAGCGCAGAACGGAAGGGGGCATCACCCCGGTCGGAGCGCCAGTAATTCATGACTATAGGGAGTGGTCATATCACAAGTTATTCCAGCAGTAACGCACCGTCAAATCGCATAGCCCCACTCGCTCCCTCCTCGCCTCTCTGTCAAACCGCCTATCCAAAAACTGCCGCGTGTACTGCCTGCGAAAAGCCCGGCCCTCAACTTTTAACTACGCGAAAATAGTTCGAGCTTGTTCATTCTATATAAATACAGTACTTACTGTATGTTTATTCACCCGTGGGGTTGTTCAATGGAGGGGCGGGGAGCACAAGTGAACAATACTATAGTACTACTAGTAGTAAGTAGGAGTCGTACAGTAGTCACCTTAAATAGAGAGTTTCTTTTCTTTAATGCGACATACATAAATTGAAACGCTTGTTGTGGAGAAAAAAAGATAACCACTCCATTATATATGGACGCAGGGGCCTGAGCGCTTGCTTTACTAGGGTTGCTCTCTTCATTCTCTCATCCTCTCCAGATATAAACAAGACAGCGGTAGCAACATTTTCTCTCTGCTCACCGCTGGTCACAGATCCGGTCGGATCCCTTCGGCCGATGTGTGTAGAGGACTAAAAGGTGCATCGTTCACGCGGTCATCGCCGCCGAAGGAGGAAACCCACAACTACCGGAGGGGCCCGATCCTCTTCCCGTGCCATTCTCTCCGACACAACGCCAGCTCGGGAGGTCCTTCGACCCTTCTTCCTCCCTGCCGTATTGTTCGCAGATCCGACCTGGCGCCACCGACATCCCGGCGACCCTCAGGTATAAGTTCTTAGAAAGCGGCCTTGCTCTACTTCCCCAGCTCCCCACGTGTCTGCATGTGCATCTTTTTCTACTCCTATTAGCTCTTCCAAAGCCACCTAAATTTTTTGTATTATTAGAGGTAAAGCTACTACATGCATTCAAATCTAGATCTTTGTTCAAATAACGAAGAAAGGGGGGAAAGTTGTAGCATGAATCTAGGACTTGATTCAAAGAGGAAATAGCATGGTGAAAGTAGTAGAGACCGAATACCCAACCGACCTCTTGGTTGAAAAGGGAAATAATGGGAAAACGCAGTACAAACTAGATAAGGAACAGATCTATTGTTGGTTGAAAAAAAGGATAGAAAGTGGCGGCTGGTGGACAAGTCAACAGAGTATGTCCAGGATTAGATTTGCTGCCATCACATAGTAAAAGGTCTCCAAGATTAGATTTGCTGCCCTC
>NC_041385.1:686409080-686416193 GCF_002162155.2 Triticum dicoccoides | reverse complement strand
AAGGTCTCAGGATTAGATTTGCTGCCTTCACATAGTAAAAGGTCTCAGGATTAGATTTGCTGCCCTCACATAGTAAAAGGTCTCCAGGATTAGATTTGCTGCCGTCACATAGTAAAAGGTCTCCAGGATTAGATTTGCTGCCCTCACATAGTAAAAGGTCTCTAGGATTAGATTTGCTGCCCTCACATAGTACAAGGTCTCCAGGATTAGGTTTGCTGCCCTCACATAGCATGAACAAACTCGACATCACCACTTTATGCCTCCTTGTAGGTACATTGTGCTGATGCGTCCACTATCGCATGTCCTTATACCAACCTTTTGCTGTTGTTAATGTAAGGGCACATGTAAAATGAAGCGATCACACCGTTACCTTAGGGACATGTCTAACCAGTGTTATTGTTAATCTAATGCCTCCAGTGAGAAGAGGCAATTAAACTGTGTTACAAATGGCACTCCTACTATTTTCCCCAGTATGATAAGTAAGTTGCTCCTTTACGCTGCAAAGTGTCCTGGTGTCCCCACGGTCCCATGCCCCTAAACCAACTTTTTAGCTGCTGTTGATTTACTTTGTCTGGTAAACAAGCAATGCCACCATTAAAGTAATCCCATATTTGAGGAATCTCATTGTTGATGGTAATGCTTCTGGTAACATGAAGCATTGTTGACGTTTTAAAATTTCTACTGTCCTTGCATGATTGCCATGAACATAATTAAGATGCTTCTTTTCATTCTGTATATGTTTCATATATTCTTATTGACCAACAACTGTTTACTTTCTATCTTTCTGTGTAGATAGGAATATCCATTTCACCTTGTTGCTATTGTGACCTTTTGGTGAACTGCACAAGACACTTTTTTTTGGAATGAGTGTCTTGTGCAGTTCAACTAAAATGTCTCGTGGGAAACATCTCTCAATTTTGGTGGAACTGCACAAAATGGTGATTGGAGTTTCCAAAATCTCCGTCAAGTTCTGTTGGTAATCTCGTGCAACATTTTATTAGCCTTTGCAAGATGGAGCCGTCACTGTCACCACAATGGCACTTTATTTTAGTGGAACTGCACAAAAGGATAAGAAAATTATAGTTGCACCTTACATGAGCCAGACAGCCAACCTTAATGTTCCTCAATTTTAGGGCAACTACTAAAGAAGAACCTGCCAGCTCACAAGAGCAAGTACTTCTTGCTAGCTGAATGATGCAATCTTTGCTTCATTTCAGGTGAACCGCAGAAAAAGGCGCATGAATTGAATCATGGAACTCTAGGCAGACCTCATCCAAGTAGAGCTGGAGGTTGAGTTCAAGGAGGCCGCTATTAAAGCAAAATCATGTTCTCCTGTCTCCTTGTTTGTGTTGTGCAAACATGCTGTGCAAACAGGAATACTCAACTACAGATGTTGTGACGGTCAAGAGCATTCGCCAAGTTCTTCGATTGTATGACATGGCTAGCCAAGATGGATTTAATCCTGATATTCACTTTATCAAAAGGCTCTAATGGGTTGGTTCTGAATCTTGCAAGCTGGGAATCAGTGAGATGTGTAGGCATCTTTGTTGTACTTATTATTTGAATCTTATTTGTTGGTTCTGAATCTTGCAAGCTGGGAATCAATGAGATGTGTAGGAATCTTTGTTGTACTTATTATTTGGATCTTATTTGTTGGTTCTGAATCTTGCAAGCTGGGAATCAATGAGATGTGTAGGCATCTTTGTTGTACTTATTATTTGGATCTTATTTGTTGGTTCTGAATCTTGCAAGTTGGGAAACACGACATGATGATGCAGAGGACAACAACCATAACAAATAGTTCAAACTTGGTAGTATTATCTTTGTGAAAGTGCGACAAATGTGCTGATCGTGTGCGTCCTGAGAATAATAATTCTAATTGTTTTGCATGTTGATCCTGTGGCACTGATAGAACGAGCGAATGCATTGCTTGTTTTAAGTATAAATTTCTATTAAAGCTAATTAAATTTAAGTAAAGTAACCACTAACTCCTGTTATTACAGTACCAATACAGACCCGCTCGTGAACCGACGTGTGGCCGGAGTAGGTTTCTTAATGGAGTTGTTTCAATGTGCCGAGGGTGCATCTTCTGCCGGGCGTGCATCGAACAAGGGAGGGGTAGTAACTGTTGTCGCCTGTACACACTCAGCTTACTGCTGAATCCAGTTCCCCAAGAGCTGAAAAACGAACTGCTGCCGCCGCCTACACACTCGTTCACTCGAAGAGACTCCAATGGCGATCCAAGGAGTGAGCCTGCTGGATATGGACTTCAGCAAGGAGTTCTCCTTTGAGTTCGCCGTTCAGTCCTATGGCTGCACCAAGTTGAATGTGATGTACACCAACGATACGGACTCGGTGAAGCTCTGCCTCGCCTTAGTCCTATGGCTGCACCAGGTTCTGGAGCATTCGCCCGTTTCATCGGTAGCACCGACTCCACCTTCGCTACGGCGGAGAGAAGGAAGAACGCGATGATTCGGCCATTTGGTGCAACAAGCTTGTCGACATCCAGAACCAATACAAGATCATCAGCAACGGGCAGGAGAAGGACTCCGTGGTTGACCTCGCTGAGACCATCATCAACCCCTGATACGCCAACATGAAAGAAGACGACCTGAACACGTGGGAGGTACCTCAGAATCTAGCCTACATAACATACGCGGCCAAGGATGCATACGCATGCTACGACATGTACAAGCAGATCTTGGACATGAGGGCATGTCTGCTTCCCGTAACCGACGAGTACACAGACAGCCGCATCGTCATGATCAAGCGTGCCAGGAAGGTCTAGATGTTGTACTTTATCTGTTTATAAGCACCTTTATCATCTGAGTGTTTCATGCATTAGCCTATGTGTCGTAATTATCTGTTTTGTCCGAAATATTTCTTTTAAGAACCCATTAACCTGATTGCTTTTTCAGTGGCTATTTGCTTATGTATGTAAACTAGTTCACTTGTCCGTAAAAAAAACTAGTTCACTCGGCTGCCGTGCTTTGAATCTCCTTCCTCCCAACATATTCCCCTCCTCAAGTGGACCCAGCAGGTCTCTGAATTTTCTCCCACTTTCTTTTTCGATGTAAACTGAGTTTTCTCCTAGTACTTTCCCCTAGAACCAACTCAGCTGTCCCACGTCTAGCCTAAAAAATAATAATACCCCCATACTATTAACTCATCAAATTAAAAAAATATTTTATTTCATAAGTTGAAAGTTCTTACGAAATAATAATAATAATTGTTTATATATAACTTGGCAAGTTAACTCCTAGTGATTGCGTACATAAGCTTGCAAAGATTTTACTGACGTGCAATCATGTGTTTATGTTTTTATAACATTTCTCTGTCTAGCCCAACATGATATTTTCACCCAGCCCAGCAAGTCCGTGGATTTCGAGAAAAATGCAAATGGGATTTGAATGGGCTGCATAGATGCTACATCATTGTTTCAACCAGCCCACCAAATGGACTAAAAAACAAATGGACTGGCTGACATGTGGGCCAGTAGGTCGAAGCCTAAGAAGGCGTTGGATTTACATCCAACGGCCGGCATTCTTCTTCAATCTCTCATCTTCTTCCCCCAGCGCTGCCGGAACCGCCTGCTCCAGCCTTCGGCGTCCAGTGGCGTTGTTTTACACTCCTCAGGGAAACGCTACCCCGCCGACGGCTAGGCCATCCCTCCACTCCGCACCTCCTGTTATTCTCTGCCGAGTGTAGGCCCACCCCATACTCGAACCAGTCAAGTTTCGCACTCCTCTCCGTCTGCGACTCCACTGCCGTGTCTTCTCCATCTCTGAGTCATTCCAGTCTGGGGCCTCGCCATCGTCCACCGCCTCGTTGTGCTCGACGCGGTGTGGTCAACATACGAGAGTCATCGGAAGAGGACTTTACGTGGAGAGCCTGACGGCTGGGACCCACGAGGTCCATGGTCGCACGCAAGGAAAGTTCCTCCTTATTATGCACTGTACGTGCACTGTACGTGGGAAGGGCTTCTGTATTTCGCGAACAAAACGTTCTGTACGTGGGAAGGGCTTCTGTATTTCGCGAACAAAACGTTCCCCCCGCTGACAGGTCGGACCCACCAGCTATATCTTCGCACGCAAGGAAGTGCCTCCTTATTACGCACCAAAAAATGAATACCCCCTGCTAGCTGGGACCCACCATAGTGGCTGGCTGACTTGTGGGCCTAATAAGTTGACGAGGACGGAGGGCTTTATCAAATTAGTCAATATGAATGATTCTAGCTCCATTGACCGTACGATGTCCATACAATGGCCATAGTGCTTCTTCAACCTCTGGTCTTCTTGCTCCAGCCGCCCAAAGCAGCGCCGGTCGTGCCGCGTGCTCCTGCCTCTCGTGGCCGGCTGTGATGCCGCGGAGGCCTCACCGCCCCTACTACTCCCACCACTGGCCCAGGGTATCCCTCTACTCACCCACACCCCCTGTTATTCTGCGACGACGGCAGCCTCACACCGCAGCCGAATCAGTGAACCCTCGTACTCCTCTCCGCGTGGGCATCCACTGCCGCGTCTTCCTCGGCTGCGCGTCGTCCCCTTCCTAGGCCTTGCCATCGTCCGGCGCCTTCGAGCTCTCGGCGTGGCGTGGTCAATGTGGTCAATGACCGACTTCCATCGGAAGAGTACTGTACGTGGAGAGGCTGATAGCTGGGTCCACGGCCACAACCCAGTTTTTTTGTGATTTGCCAAGTAAGTCGCTTTGTCAGGTCTGTTGGGCTGCAAATCTTTCAAGACGAGGAGAGCTTCATTCGGCTGGCCGAGAAAATGGCCTATCAGTAATGAGAAATGGGCTGTACATTTTTAAAACACATCAAACCGGCAATTAGTTTCAAATATCTTTTTTTCATTTCGAGATTTTAATTACATTAATTTTTATGCGTGGAGAATTTGTTGGATTTTATATTGATATACATTTATTTTTAAAATCAGTTTGAATGTGAGTCGAAATTTCGGGATTAAAAACAGTTCGGACCGCACCGAAATATGCAAAATTTTGTATATTTTTTTAATCGTGGCCACAATATGCGCTGTAATGCTAACAAAAAGAATATGGGCTTAAAAAAACCTTAAGAATTAGCAAATGGGCTGTAAATTATTAGAAATAATGGCAGATGGGTTGTATGCTGTTTTCCACAGATTTGAGGCTTTCCTAAAAAAAGGTTGACGCACAAGCAGTGACTGTTGGATGTCCATCGAACGGCCGTCGTGCCTCTTCAATCTCTGCTCTTCCTGCTCCAGCCGCTCAAACAAGCATCGGCGAGACTGCCTGCTCCCTCCTTCCTGCGGCCGGCTGTGCTACCGCGCAGGCCTCACCGCCCCACCGTACTCCCATCGCTGGCCTAGCCATCCCTCTGCTCACCCACACCTGCTGTTATTCTCCGGCGACGGCAGACAAACTAGTAAACCCTCGTACAGTCGTACTCCCCTCCGCGTGGGAAACAACTGCTGAGTCTTCCCTGCCTCCGTGTTGTTCCCTCCCTAGGCCTCGCCGTCGTCCATCGCCTTGGTGCTCTCGGCACGGCCTGGTCAACATGGTCAACGACCGACATGCATCTGAAGTGGACTGTATGTGGAGAGGCCGACAACTGGGTCCACGGCCGCACGCAAGGAAATGCCTCCTTATTACGCGCAAAATAATGATTCCTCCACCTGACATCAGGGACCCACCAAAAGGGCCTCTATATTTCGCGAGAAAAACGTTACCACCGCTGACAGCTCGGACCCACTAGCTATATCTTCGCACGCAAGGAAGTGCCTCCTTATTACGCACAAAAAAATGAATACTCCCCCTGTTAGCTGGGACCCAGTATAGTGGCAGGCTGACTTGTGGGCCTACAAAGTTGAAGGGGACGGAGGGCTTTGTCAACTTAGTCAATATGCACGATTCTAGCTCCAGTGACCGTACGATGTCCATCCAACGGCCATAGTGCTTCTTTAACCTCTGGTCTTCTTGCTCCAGCCGCCCAAACCAGCGCCGGTCGTGCCTCGTGCTCCTGCCTCCCGTGGCCGGCTGCGATGCAGCGGAGGCCTCACCGCCGGCTACTACTCCCACCGCTGGCCAGGCCATCCCTCTACTCACCCACACCCCCTATTATTCTGCGGCGACGGCAGCCTCACACCGCAGCGAACAAGTGAACCCTCGTACTCCTCTACGCATGGGCAGCCACTGCCACGTCTTCCCCGGCTCCACACCGTCCCCTTCCTAGGCCTCGCCGTCGTCCACCGCCCTGGTGCTCTCGGCGCGGCGTGGTCAACATGGTCAAGGAACGGCTTCCATCGGACTTGGACTGTATGTGGAGAGGCTGACAACTGGGTCCACGGCCGCAGCAAGGAAGTGCCTCCTTATTACGTGCAAAATAATTATTCCTCCACCTGACAGCGGGGACCCACCGAATGGGCCACCGTATTTCACGAAAAAACGTTTCCCCCTGACTGCTGGGACCCACCAACTACATCTTCGCACACAGGGAAGTGCCTGACAGTCGGGACCCACCTGGTCGAAGCGTACGTAGCGTTGTCATTCTGGTCGCGAACGTGTACGTACATACTGTCATAGTAGAGGCGCGCACGTGTCATAGTAGAGGCGCGCACGTAGCATGTACACATACGTACAATGGCCAGTGCACAAGAAAGAAAATACGGCCACGTATGTGTACATATGGGCGGGGTCTCGAACGCCTACTCACGCATATATACGTACGGCCAGGGCTCGTGTATATTGTCTGGGCCGGAACGGAGAAACAACGTCGTCGTCGTGTTCATGGGGAGCCAACCGGCTGGGTCAGAACGGAATGCGTGGTCGTGTTCATCGGGAGGGCTTGGACGGAACAAGCGATGGAAGCGAGGCCTGGCGTACCACAGAACGGAGGAAACGGCCTTGTGTTCGACCGGCCATGTTCGAAACGGGATCCTGTTCATCGGAGGGGTGTGGCGTACCGCAAAATGGAGGAAACGGACCTCCTACGGTCGAAACGGTGGTCCTGTTGATCGGGAGGGGTGTGGTGTACCGCAAAACGGACGAAACGGACCTCCTACGGTCGAAACGGGGGTCCTGTTCATCGGGAGGGGTGTGGTGTGCCGCAAAACCGAGGAAACGGACCTCCTA
>NC_041385.1:686394514-686408708 GCF_002162155.2 Triticum dicoccoides | reverse complement strand
GGACCTCCTACGGTCGAAACGGGGGTCCTGTTGATCGGGAGGGGTGTGGCGTACCGCAAAACAGATGAAACGGACTTGTGTTGGAGCGCTACGGTCAAAACGGGGGTCCTGTTCATCGGGAGGGGTGTGGCGTACCGCAAAACGGACTCCACGGGATACTGTTCATCTCCACCGTCGACCTCCTCCAGCCTCCACGGGCTACTGTTCATCCACCGTCGACCTCCTCCAGCCTCCACATGCGACTGTTCATCCACGGGCTCCTGTTCATCCAGCCTCCACTGCGCGCTACTCCACCGGCTACTGTTCAACCACCCCTCTCCACGGGCTCCTGTTCAACCACCCCTCCACGGGCTACTGTTCATCCACCCCTCCACTGTCTACTGTTCATCCAGCCCTCCACGGGGTCGTCCTATTCATCCAGCCTTCTACGGGGTCCTGTTCATCCAGCCCCAACCGGCTCGATCGATCGGGGTCCTGTTCATCCAGAGGCAACGCCACGGGTCCTGTTCATCCACTCCCACCGCTCACTGTTCATCCAACCCCCCGGCAAATGCTCACTGTTCATCCAGAGAGGCAACATCGATCGGCTTCAGTTAGCAGCAGTAGCGAAGGAATCGATCGCTCGGGTTCAGTAACGCGTAGCCTGCAGTGCAATCGCTCGGGTTCAGTTAGAGCCCAACGCCTTGCTCGGGTTCAGTTAGAGCCAATGCCTCGCACACATGCGCGTACGTGTACGAGAGAAACGCGCATTGCTCGGCCCCCGACCACCCACCTTAACCGGCAACTCCCTGAAATTTTCCTCGCCCTCGCTTCTACCACGGTTTTTTCCGTCATGGATGGCCCAAAGAATGTCATGCAGCTGCGTCTCCGGCCCGCCCAGGATGAAAAGCCCATTTTCTGTCATGATTTTTTGTCATAGCAGTAGGAGCCCACCACATCTATGATGATACCGGGTTTTGTCACAATTATCGTCATAGAAGTGTCATATGTATGACATATTTTTTTTTCATTCGGCCCAAAATGTCACGGATGTGTCTTTTTTTTGTAGTGATAGGAGGAAGAAGTACGTCGGTGGCCGCCCGAGGGGCCCACGAGATAGGGGGGCACGCCCTTTAGGGGGGGCACCTTACCCTCTCGTGGCCGCCTCGGCCGCTTCTTGACTTTCACTCCAAGTCCTGTGGATCACGTTCGTTCCAAAAATCACGCCCCCGAAGGTTTCATTCCGTTTGATATTCCTTTTCTTCGAAATACTGAAATAGGCAAAAAAACAGCAATACGAGCTGGGCCTCCGGTTAGTAGGTTAGTCCGAAAATGATAATAATGTGTAAAATAAAGCCCATAAACATCCAAAAGAGGTAATATAATAGCATGGAACAATAAAAAATTATAGATACGTTGGAGACGTATCAAGCATCCCCAAGCTTAATTCCTGCTCGTCCTCGAGTAGGTAAATGATAAAAACAGAATTTTTGATGTGGAATGCTACCTAGCATAATTGTGGAATGCTACCTAGCATAATTCTCAATGTAATTTTCTTTATTGTAGCATGAATGTTCAGATCCAAATGATTCAAGATAAAAGCTTATAAAATATAAAAATAATAATGCTTCAAAGCATACTAACAAATAATCATGTCCTATCAAAATAGCATAGCCAAGGAAAGCTTATCCCTACAAAATCATATAGTTAGGCCATGCTTCATTTTTATTACACAAAATACTCCCATCATGCACAACCCCGATGACGAGCTGATCAATTGTTTCATTCTTTTTAATGCGCTTCAGATTTTTCAACTCTTATGCAATACATGAGCGTAAGCCATGGACATAACACTATATGTGGAATAGAATGGTGGTTGTGGAGAAGACAAAAAGGAGAAGATAGTCTCACATCAGCTAGGCGTATCAATGGGCTATGGAGATGCCCATCAACAGATATCGATGTGAGTGAGTAGGGATTGCCATGCAACAGATGCACCAGAGCTATAAATATATGAAAGCTCAACAAAAAGAACTAAGTGGGTGTGCATCCAACTCACTTGCTCACGAAGACCTAGGGCATTTTGAGGAAGCCCATCATTGGAATATACAAGCCAAGTTCTATAATGAAAAATTCCCACTAGTATATGAAAGTGATAATATAGGAGACTCTCTATCATAAAGATCATGGTGCTACTTTGAAGCACAAGTGTGGAAAAAGAGATAGTAGCATTGTCCCTTCTCTCTTTTTCTCTCACTTTATTTTTTTCCTTCCTTCTTTTTTTATTTCCCTTTTTTCCCTTTTTTTCTTTGGCCTTTCTTTTTTCTTTTTCTTTTTGGTCTTTCTCTTTTTTTTGTAAAGTCCGAAGTCTCATCCCGACTTGTGGGGGAATCATAGTCTTCATCATCCTTTCCTCACCGAGACAATGCTCTAATAATGAAGATCATCACACTTTTATGGATTTACAACTCAAGAATTACAACTCAAAGCTATAACAAAATATGACTCTATATGAATGCCTCTGGCGGTGTACCAGGATATGCAATGAATCAAGAGCGACATGTATGAAAATTATGAAGCTGGCCTTGCCACAAATACGATGTCAACTACATGATCATGCAAAGAGCAAATATGACAATGATGAAACGTGTCATAATAAACGGAACGGTGGAAAGTTGCATGGCATATATCTCGGAATGGCTATGGAAATGCCATAAAAGGTAGGTATGGTGGCTGTTTTGAGGAAGGTAAATAATGGGTTCAATACCGGTGAAAGTTGTGCGGTAATATGAGAGGCTAGCAAAGTGAAAGGATGAGTGTGCATATATCCATGGACTCACATTAGTCATAAAGAACTCATATGCTTATTGCAAAAGTCTACTTAGCCCTCAAAGCAAATTACTACTACGCATGCCCCAAGAGGGATAGATTGGTAGGAAAAGACCATCGCTCGTCCCCGACTGCCACTCATAAGGAAGACAATCAAAAGAGCACCTCATGCACAAATTTGTCACACAACTTTTACCATACGTGCATGCTATGGGACTTGACAACTTCAACAAAAGTATTTCTCAATTTCATAATTATCCACTAGCATGACCCTAACATTACTACCTTTATATCTCAAAACAAATATCAAGCAACAAATTGATCATAGCATCCAATTCACTTCCTATGGTAGTTTTTATTATACCCAACTTGGATGCTCATCATTCTAGGACCAAATTTGTAACCATAGCAAATACCATGTTGTTCTAAAAGACTCTCAAAATAATATAAGTGAAGCATGATAGACTAGCAATTTCTTCAAAATTAAGTTACCACCGTGCTCTAAAAAATATAAGTGAAGCACTAGAGCAAAAACTATCAATCTCAAAAGATATAAGTGAAGCACATAGAGTATTCTAGGAAATTCTAATCAAGTGGGCTTCTCTATAAAGGTGTGTACAGCAAGGATGATTGTGGTAAACTAGAAAGCAAAGACTAATATAATACACGACGCTCCAAGCAAAACACATATCATGTGGTGAATAAAAATATAGCTCCAAGTAAAGTTACCAATGAACGAAGACGAAAGAGAGGATGCCTTCCCGGGGCATCCCCAAGCTTAGGCTTTTGGCTATCCTTTAATATCTTGGGGTGCCATGGGCATCCCCAAGCTTAGGCTCTTGCCACTCCTTATTCCATAGTCCATAAAAGCTTTACCCAAAACTTGGAAACTTCACAACACAAAACTCAACAGGAACTCTTATAAGCTCCGTTAGTGAAAGAAAAGAAAACCACCACATAAGGTACTACAATGAACTCATTCTTTATTTATTTTGGTGTTAAACCTACTGTATTCGCACTTCTCTATGGTTCATACTATTGGAAATATGCCCTAGAGGCAATAATAAAATGATTATTATTATATTTCCTTGTTCATGATAATTGTCTATTATTCATGCTATAATTGTGTTATCCGGAAATCGTAATACATGTGTGAATACATAGACCACTACATGTCCCTAGTGAGCCTCTAGTTGACTAGCTCGTTGATCAACAGATAGTCATGGTTTCTTGACTATGGACATTGGATGTCATTGATAACGGGATCACATCGTTAGGAGAATGATGTGATGGACAAGACCCAATCCTAAGCATGGCACAAGATTGTGTAGTTCGTTTGCTAGGGCTTTTCAATGTCAAGTATCATTTCCTTAGACCATGAGATCGTGTAACTCCCGGATGCCATAGGAGTGCTTTGGGTGTACCAAACGCCACAACGTAACTGGGTGACTATAAAGGTATACTACGGGTATCCCCGAAAGTATATGTTGGGTTGACACGGATCGAGACTGGGATTTGTCACTCCGTATGACGAAGAGGTATTTCTGGGCCCACTTAGTAATGCATCATCATAATGAGCTCAATGTGACCAAGTGTTTGGTCACGGGATCATGCATTATGATACGAGTAAAGTGACTTGCCGGTAACGAGATTGAACGAGGTATTGGGATACCGACGATTGAATCTCGGGCAAGTAACGTACCGATTGACAAAGGGAATTGTATACGGGATTACTTGAATCCTCGACATCGTAGTTCATCCGATGAGATCATCGAGGAGCATGTGGGAGCCAACATGGGTATCCAGATCCTGCTGTTGGTTATTGACCGGAGAGTCGTCTCGGTCATGTCTGCGTGTCTCCCGAACCCGTAGGGTCTACACACTTAAGGTTCGGTGACACTAGGGTTGTAGAGATATTAGTATGCGGTAACCCGAAAGTTGTTTGGAGTCCCGGATGAGATCCCGGACGTCATGAGGAGTTCTGGAATGGTCCGGAGGTGAAGAATTATATATAGGAAGTCCAGTTTCGGCCACGGGAAAGTTTTGGGGGTCACCGGTATTGTACCGGGACTACCGGAAGGGTCCTGGGGGTCCATCGGGTGGGGCCACCTATCTCGGAGGGCCCCATGGGCTGAAGTGGGAGGGGAACCAGCCCTTGGTGGGCTGGTGCGCCCCCCTTGGTCCTTCCCTGCGCCTAGGGTTGGAAACCCTAGGGGTGGGGGGCGCCCCACTTGGCTTGGGGGCAAGTTCCCCCTTGGCCACCGCCCCCCCTTGAGATTCAATCTCCAGGTGGCCGGCGCCCCCCATGGCCCCTATATAAAGAGGGGGGAGGGAGGGTTCCGCACCCTAGTCCCTAGCGCCTCTCTCTCCCCTCGTAACACCTCTCCCTCTCGCTGAGTTTGGCGAAGCACTGCCGAGATCGCCGCTGCCTCCACCACCACGTTGTCGTGCTGCTGGATCTCCATCAACCTCTCCCTCCCCCTTGCTGGATCAAGAAGGAGGAGACGTCTTCCCCAACCATACGTGTGTTGAACGCGGAGGTGCCGTCCGTTCGGCGCTAGGATCATCGGTGATTTGGATCACGACGAGTATGACTCCCTCAACCCCGTTCTCTTGAACGCTTCCGCTCGCGATCTACAAGGGTATGTAGATGCACTCCTCTCTCTCGTTGCTAGATGACTCCATAGATTGATCTTGGGGAAGCGTAGAATTTTTTTATTTTCTCCAATGTTCCCCAACAGTGGTATCAGAGCTAGGTCTATGTGTACTTTCTTTGCACGAGTAGAACACAAATTTGTTGTGGGCGTAGATGTTGTCAATTTTCTTGTCACCGCTAGTCTTATCTTGTTTCGGAGGTATCGTGGGATGAAGCGGCCCGGACCGACCTTACACGTACGCTTACGTGAGATAGGGTCCACCGACTGACATGCACTAGTTGCATAAGGTGGCTAGCGGGTGTCTGTCTCTCCCACTTTAGTCGGATCGGATTCGATGAAAAGGGTCCTTATGAAGGGTAAATAGAAATTGGCATATCACATTGTGGCTTTTACGTAGGTAAGAAATGTTCTTGCTAGAACCCTATTGCAGCCACGTAAAAACATGCAACAACAATTAGAGGACGTCTAACTTGTTTTTGTAGCATATGCCTTGTGATGTGATATGGCCAAAAGGTTGTGATGAATGATATTTATGTGATGTATGAGATCATGTTCTTGTAATAGGATTCACGACTTGCATGTCGATGAGTATGACAACCGGCAGGAGCCATAGGAGTTGTCTTAATTATTGTATGACCTGCGTGTCAATGAATTAACGCCATGTAATTACTTTACTTTATTGCTAAACCGTTAGCCATAGTAGTAGAAGTAATAGTTGGTGAACAACTTCATGGAGACACGATGATGGAGATCATGGTGTCATGCCAGTGACGAAGATGATCATGGCGCCCCGAAGATGGAGATCAAAGGAGCAATATGATATTGGCCATATCATGTCACTATTTGATTGCATGTGATGTTTATCATGTTTTTGCATCTTATTTGCTCAGAATGATGGTAGTAAATAAGATGATCCCTCATAATAATTTCAAGAAAGTGTTCCCCCTAACTGTGCATCGTTGCGAAAGTTCGTTGTTTTGAAGCACCACGTGATGATCGGGTGTGATAGATCCTAACGTTCACATACAACGGGTGTAAGACAGATTTACACATGCAAAACACTTAGGTTGACTTGACGAGCCTAGCATGTACAGACATGGCCTCGGAACACAAGAGACCGAAAGATCGAACATGAGTCGTATGGAAGATACGATCAACATGGAGATGTTCACCGATGATGACTAGTCCGTCTCACGTGATGATCGGACACGGTCTAATTGAGTCGGATCATGTATCACTTAGATGACTAGAGGGATGTCTAATATGAGTGGGAGTTCATTAAATAATTTGATTAGATGAACTTAATTCTCATGAACTTAGTCTAAAAACCTTTGCAAAATGTCTTGTAGATCAAATGGCCAACGCTCATGTCAACCTCAACTTCAACGCGTTCCTAGAGAAAACCAAGCTGAAAGATGATGGCAGCAACTATACAGACTGGGTCCGGTACCTGAGGATCATCCTCATAGCTGCCAAGAAAGCATATGTCCTAGAAGGACCGCTAGGTGACGCACCCATCCTAGAGAACCAAGACGTTATGAACGCTTGGCAGTCACGTGCTGATGATTACTCCCTCGTTCAGTGCGGCATGCTTTACAGCTTAGAACCGGGGCTCCAAAAGCGTTTTGAGAAACATGGAGCATATGAGATGTTCGAGGAGCTGAAAATGGTTTTCCAAGCTCATGCCCGGGTCGAGAGATATGAAGTCTCCGACAAGTTCTACAGTTGTAAGATGGAGGAAAATAGTTCTGTTAGTGAGCACATACTCAAAATGTCTGGGTTGCACAACCGCCTACCCCAGCTGGACATTAACCTCCCGGATGAGGCGGTCATTGACAGAATCCTTCTGTCGCTCCCACCTAGCTACAAGAGCTTTGTGATGAACTACAATATGCAGGGGATGGTGAAAACTATTCCTGAAGTATTTTCAATGTTGAAATCAACGGAGGTGGAAATCAAAAAGGAACATCAAGTGTTGATGGTCAATAAAACCACTAAGTTCAAGAAAGGCAAGGGTAAGAAGAACTTCAAGAAGGACGACAAGGGAGTTGCCGCGCCCGGTAAGCCAGTTGCTGGGAAGAAGCCAAAGAATGGACCCAAACCTGAGACTGAGTGCTTTTATTGCAAGGGAAGCGGACACTGGAAGCGAGACTGCCCCAAATACTTAGCGGACAAGAAGGCCGGCAACACTAAAGGTATATGTGATATACATGTAATTGATGTGTACCTTACCAGTACTCGTAGTAGCTCCTGGGTATTTGATACCGGTGCGGTTGCTCATATTTGTAACTCAAAACAGGAGCTGCGGGATAAGCGGAGACTGGCGAAGGACGAGGTGACAATGCGCGTCGGGAATGGTTCCAAGGTCGATGTGATCGCCGTCGGCACGCTACCTCTACATTTACCTACGAGATTAGTTTTAAACCTCAATAATTGTTATTTAGTGCCAACTTTGAGCATGAACATTGTATCTGGATCTCGTTTAATATGAGATGGCTACTCATTTAAATCCGAGAATAATGGTTGTTCTATTTATATGAGAGATATATTTTATGGTCATGCCCCGCTGGTCAATGGTTTATTCTTAATGAATCTCGAACGTGATGTTACACATATTCATAATGTGAACACCAAAACATGTAAGGTTGATAACGATAGTCCCACATACTTGTGGCACTACCGCCTTGGTCTGTGTCAAGCGCATGAAGAAGCTCCATGCTGATGGGTTTTTAGAGTCTCTCGATTACGAATCTTTTGACACATGCGAACTGTGCCTCATGGGCAAAATGACCAAGACTCCGTTCTCCGGAACAATGGAGCAAGCAACCAACTTATTGGAAATCATACATACTGATGTGTGCGGTCCAATGAGCGTTGAGGCTCGCGGAGGCTATCGTTATGTTCTCACTCTCACTGATGACTTGAGTAGATATGGGTATGTCTACTTGATAAAACACAAGTCTAAGACCTTTGAAAAGTTCAAGGAATTTCAGAATGAGGTAGACAATCAACGTGACCGAAAGATAAAGTTCTTACGATCAGATCATGGGGAAGAATATTTAAGTCACGAATTTGGTACGCACTTAAGGACATGTGGAATCGTTTCACAACTCATGCCGCCTGGAACACCTCAGCGTAACGGTGTGTCCGAACGTCGTAATCGCACTTTATTGGATATGGTGCGGTCTATGATGTCTCTTACCGATTTACCGCTATCTTTTTTGGGGATACGCTTTAGAGACAGCTACATTCACTTTAAATAGGGCACCTTCTAAATCCATTGAGACGACACCGTATGAATTATGGTTTGGGAAGAAACCTAAGCTGTCGTTTCTAAAAGTTTGGGGATGCGATGCTTATGTCAAGAAACTCCAACCTGAAAAGCTCGAAACCAAGTCGGAAAAATGCGTCTTCATAGGATACCCTAAGGAAACCATTGGGTATACCTTCTACCTCAGATCCGAAGGCAAGATCTTTGTTGGCAAGAACGGGTCCTTTATGGAGAAAGAGTTTCTCTCGAAAGAAGTAAGTGGGAGGAAAGTGGAACTTGATGAAGTACTACCTCTTGAACCGAAAAGTAGCGCAGCTCAGGAAGATGTTCCCGTGGTGCCTGCACCGACTAGAGAGGAAGTTAATGATGATGATCAAGGTACTTAGGATCAAGTTACTACTGAACTTCGTAGGTCCACAAGGACACGTTCCACACCAGAGTGGTATGGCAACCCTGTCCTGGAAATCATGTTGTTAGACAACGGTGAACCTTCGAACTATGAAGAAGCGATGGCGGGCCCAGATTCCAACAAATGGCTTGAAGCCATGCAATCCGAGATAGGATCCATGTATGAAAACAAAGTATGGACTTTGACAGACTTTCCCGATGATCGGCGAGCGATAGAAAACAAATGGATCTTTAAGAAGAAGACGGACGCGGATGGTAATGTTACCATCTATAAAGCTCGACTTGTCGCTAAGGGTTATCGACAAGTTCAAGGGGTTGACTATGATGAGACTTTCTCTCCCGTAGCGAAGCTGAAGTTCGTCGGATTCATGTTAGCAATTACCGCATACTATGATTATGAGATATGGCAAATGGACGTCAAAACGGCATTCCTTAACGGCTATCTTAAGGAAGAACTGTATATGATGCAGCCGGAAGGTTTTGTTGATCCTGAGAATGCTAACAAGGTATGCAAACTCCAGCGATCCATTTATGGGCTGGTGCAAGCATCTCGGAGTTGGAACATTTGCTTTGATGAGATGATCAAAGCATTTGGGTTTATGCAGACTTATGGAGAAGCCTGTGTTTACAAGAAAGTGAGTGGGAGCTCTGTAGCATTTCTCATATTAAATGTAGATGACATACTTTTGATGGGAAATGACATAGAACTTTTGGACAGCATTAAGGCCTACTTGAATAAGTGTTTTTCAATGAAGGACCTGGGAGAAGCTGCTTACATATTAGGCATCAAGATCTATAGGGATAGATTGAGACGCCTTATAGGTCTTTCGCAAAGCACATACCTTGATAAGATATTGAAGAAGTTCAATATGGATCAGTCCAAGAAGGGGTTCTTGCCTGTGTTGCAAGGTGTGAAATTGAGCTCAGCTCAATGCCCGACCACGACAGAAGATAGAGAAAAGATGAGTGTCATCCCCTATGCCTCAGCTATAGGGTCTATTATGTTTGCCATGTTGTGTACCAGACCTGATGTAAACCTTGCCGTAAGTTTGGTAGGAAGGTACCAAAGTAATCCCGGCAAGGAACACTGGACAGCGGTCAAGAACATCCTGAAGTACCTGAAAAGGACTAAGGATATGTTTCTCGTATATGGAGGTGACGAAGAGCTCATCGCAAAGGGTTACGTCAACGCTAGCTTCGACACAGATCTGGATGACTCTAAGTCACAAACCGGATACGTGTATATTTTGAATGGAGGGGCAGTAAGCTGGTGCAGTTGCAAGCAAAGAGTCGTGGCGGGATCTACATGTGAAGCGGAGTACATGGCAGCCTCGGAGGCAGCGCATGAAGCAATCTGGATGAAAGAGTTCATCACCGACCAAGGAGTCATACTGTCACGCCCAATATGCGATACTATCCTAAAGAGACTCGAAGGCCCCACCAAGGATAGAACCGCATATTGAAACACTTTTGCAAGGTGGATATCATTACATCAACATTACATAATAGATGGGGAAACATACAAGAGGCATACATGCCACAAGAATACAACATCATCTTACAAGAGCAACATCCGACTACGGATCAAACACAAACAGAAGCTCAAACGACATCCACCCTGCTAGCCCAGGCTGCCGACCTGGAACCTATCCCTTGATCGAAGAAGAAGCAGAAAAAGAACTCCAAAACAAGCAATCATCGCTCTCGCGTCATGATCATCGCAATACCTGTACCTGCAACTGTTGTTGTAGTAATCTTTGAGCCACGAGGACTCAGCAATCCCATTACCATGGGCATCAAGACTAGCAAAGCTTAATGGGAAAGGAAGGGGTAAAGTGGTGAGGTTGCAGCAGCGACTAAGCAAGTATGGTGGCTAGCATACGCAAATAAGAGCGAGAAGAGAGCAAGCGGAACGGTCGTCAACTAGCAATGATCAAGAGGTGATCCTGAACACCTACTTACGTCAAACATAACCCAGAAACCATGTTCACTTCCCAGACTCCGTCGAAAAGAGACCATCACAGCTACACACACGGTTGATGCGTTTTAATTCGTATATGGTGTCAAGTTATCTACAACCGGACATTAACAAATTCCCATCTGCCACATAACCACGGGCACGGCTTTCGAAAGTTTATACCCTGCAGGGGTGTCCCAACTTAACCCATGATAAGCTCTCGTGATCAACGAAGGATATACCTTCTGCCAGGAAGACCCGATCAGTCTCGGAATCCCGGTTTACAAGACATTTCGACAATGGTAAAACAAGACCAGCAAAGCCGCCCGATGCACCGACAATCCCGATAGGAGCTGCACATATCTCGTTCTCAGGGCAACACCGGATGAGCAATCCGTACAACTAAAACCAGACCTCAAGTTTCCCCGAGGGGGCGGTGCAAAGGGCTCTAGTTCGGACCAACACTTAGACAAGCACTGGCCCGGGGGGGCTATAATAAAGACGACCCTCGGGTTAGTTACTCCCAAGGGAAATGTAGGTGGTGGTGAGGCAAATGGTAAAACCAATGTTGGGCCTTGCTGGAGGAGTTTTATTCAAAGCGAACTGTCAAGGGGGTCCCATAAATCACCCAACCGCGTAAGGAACGCAAAATTCGGGAACATAACACCGGTATGACGGAAACTAGGGCGGCAAGAGTGGAACAAAACACCAGGCATAAGGCCGAGCCTTCCACCCTTTACCAAATATATAGATGCATTAATTAAATAAGAGATATTGTGATATCCCAACAAAATCCTGTCCACCATGGAGCAATCTTCAACTTCACCTGCAACTAACAACGCTATAAGAGGGGCTGAGCAAAGCGGTAACATAGCCAATCAACAGTTTGCTAGGAAGGGTGTCAAAGGTTAGAGGTTCATGGCAATTTGGGAGGCTTGAGGAGAAAAAGATAGGTAACGCAGCATAGCGATAGAACGAAGCAACTAGCATAGCAATGCTAGTAGTGAGATCCAGGGTAGCGGTCATCTTGCCTGAAATCCCGCAAGGAAGAAGAGCGAGTCCATGAAGAATATGAAGCCACGAAGACGAACCAAGCGTAGACGAACGAATCCTCACGATCGCAACGAAACGGGAACTATCGAGAAGAAGCACACAACATAGTAAACACACCACACATATACAAGACATGATGCACAAACAAGCATGATGCATGACAAAGCTACATGAAGCTACTCATGGCAAGAGATGATGCAAATAAGAGCAACACATCAAGGCAAGTTTAAATGAGGCCGGAAATAACATATAACAATTCCGGTAAGTCCTCATATGCAAGTTTCGAAATTGGTCCAGATCTGAATAACCCTTATGTTCAAGTTGTTAAACAGCAAGTTAAGATGCACCAAGATGATCTACACGAGATTCTAGTCAAGTTACATATAAAGTTCATTAGATTCGGAGCTACGGCCTAGAAGATATGAGCAAAACAAGTTAAACATGGCATTGATGCAAAAGGCACTCAAACATCAAGAAAACACTTCAAAACAAGGATGCAATATGATAATATGAAACAACATGCAATTCTAAGCAAGTTTCATATAGAGCACACTCAAAACGGAGCAAGGGTTCAACACATGCACTCTATACAAGTTATAGCAACAATCTGTCCAAAACAGCAACTAGGCATATTGCAAGCATCAAAAAAACATGCTACAACATCACAAAATGAAAACAAAAGGCATGGTCATCAAGTACAGGTGAAGCATGGCAAAACATGAACACTGAGCTATCTCCAGAAATCACTAGAACATGCTCAAACACACATGGCAAGATTGCAAATAATAACAGTTTCAGACTTTAGCAGAAATAACATCAGGTTGCAATGTTTAGAGCTATGAAACAACATGTTACAGAAACTTATCATGGCAAACAAAGGCATGGCATGAATATACTAATTGCATAGAACAAAAGTCCCTTATTGACCAAGAGCCAAAAGGGCACAGAAAATATGATGGCACCCATATAAACACGACAAGTTATATGACAGATTCAAACATGGCAGGAACAACAATAAGTAGGCATGTTGGTGAGCTTGAACCACTCACCACAGAGCAATACATGGCATGGCAAGGCAACCAACAACAAGAAGACATGTTTATGAAGCTAAGCATGGCAAGAACAATTTCATAGGGTGCATGGATCACTAGGAAATCACATGGCAAAACTGAACTTCATGTTAATAGGCTGACAACAACATCATTTAGCAAGTTTGGAGCAAGATATGAACAATCTACAGCAAGCTATAAATGCAACCAGTGGCATGTATGGATAGCTCATAACCATATGTATAAAACATCCTTACTGAAGTATCTCAAAATAAGCATGGATCTCTCTGTGGCATCAAGTTTACATGGCATAAAATAACAGCAGAACAGGGACTGAAATCAGCAACATCACGAGGCCTAGTTTACATGCTTGTGCTAGTCACCACATTGATCACAAAAATACATGGCATACACCCCTGTAAATATGGCATGGCATAGTTCAAAACACATGTAGACATCAACCTCATAGGATGCACACATCAAACATGGCAAAAATGACAAATGAGCATGTTATAACAGTTTCAGCAGATTAACAGCAACATGCACTCTTGCAACGATGATTCAGGCATCAATATGAACTCAAATGAACATGATGCAATGGAATGAAATGAAGTACTCATCGAGGCGAACAATTTGACATATTACACGCACGAAACGGAGTAGTATGCACCAAGTTATGATGCGATGAACATAGCATGATAATGTTACAGAAAAATGACTTGGAGATATTTATACCCCTCCAAAATTGATCTAGGGTTCTGGGCACGCGGATTGAGGCGGCGGCGGCTCCGGTCAATGGCGACGAGGGAGATGGCCGGGGACGGCCAGCGGAGGGTCGCTCCGGCCGGATCCGGCGCGGCAGCGACGGAGGGCGCTGGAGGCGAGGCGGAGGAGCCGGCCGGGCGGCGACGGCGGCGTGGCCACCGGGCGACGATGCTGTAGGAGCTCGGGGGCGAGGCGGCCCAGGGCGGCGCGGGAGCTGAGGGGCGGC
>NC_041385.1:686372463-686394220 GCF_002162155.2 Triticum dicoccoides | reverse complement strand
AGGCACGGCGGCGCGGGCTGAACGGGCGGACGGCGGCGGCGGCACGGGCTCGCGCAGGCCTGATCCGGGTCCCGCGGGCCGCGCGGTGGAGGGAGGAGAGAGAGGGTGAGGTGGCGGCCGGCGGTTGGAGGAGAGTGGCGGCGGGGTGACGTGGCACGACGCCATTGGTCGAAGTGACGTGGCTGCCAGCGATGGACACGTCCGGCGGCGGGGTGGACGTGTCCGGCGGGCGAGAGGGAGGTTTGCTCTAGGGTTTGATCTGCGCGAAAATCGGGGGGATGCACATATTTATAGGTAGAGGGAGCTAGGAGAGTCCAAATGGGGTGCGGTTTTCGCCCACACGATCGTGATCGAACGACCGAGAGCATGGAGGGGAGTTTGCTGGGTTTTGGGCCACTTTGAAGGGGTGTTGGGCTGCACACAAAAGAGGGCTTTTACGGTTACCCGGTTAGCCGTTGGAGTATCAAACGACCTCCAAGTGGCACGAAACTTGACAGGCCGTCTACCGGTGCTATACCAAGGCCGCTTGGCAAACCTCGGTCCATTCCGAGAACGTTTAACACCCGCACATGAAAATAGGCAAAAGGGTGGTGCCGGGGAACATAGGAGTGCCGGATTGCAAAACGGACAATGGGGAAAAGGCTCGGATGCATGAGACGAACACGTATGCAAAATGAAATGCACATGATGACATGATAAAATGCAACACGCAAGCAAATGACATGGCGACGACGGCGAATAACTGGCAGACACCTGGCGCATCGGATCTGGGGCGTTACAACACTCCTCCACTAACAAGAGATCTCGTCCCGAGATCTTAGGACCGAGATGGAAGGGAAAAGGGATGAGGTGAAACAAGAACTCAAGAGAAGAAACAAAGAATCAAGAGCACTCGAGAAGGAGAGGAGAACGACGAAAATGACGAGAATCGAAAGATCACGGAATCAGATGGACTATGAAACGACTCCGGTTAGAACGAGATAGAAATGAATAAGACTGAAAGGATTTAGGTAGCACTCTAGTTGAACATGGAGAGGATCGAATCATGAACTTGAGAGGATGGAGTGATACTTGATGAACTCTTGAAGAATGAATTAAATCATGAAGAACCACCATGAAGAACTCCGGTGACAAAAGGATGATGAGATAGAAATGAAGGATGAAAGAATAGAAGAGCGTTGCGATGATTTAGATGGAGGTTCCGACGACATGGCCGAGGAAATTTGAACTCCGGAAAAGAAAAGATGAAAAAACTTGGAACTAGAATCTATTCATCAAGAACAAACTCCGAAGGAAAGGATTACTCACTTGGATGAAATAAGAATAAGATTTATTGTATGCTTATCCTTCTTCAAATTAGATTGATGACAAGCAATGGATTTTGCATACTACTTATTCTTCTTGAAAAGGATTAGGGAAAAAATGGCGCAAAACTTGAGAAAGTCTTCATGAACCACCGGTAGGATTGGGAAGAATTAGAAGAACCAATATGTTCGAGGGGATTTAGATGCAAAAGAACAAAGAGAAAATGAGCTGATTAACGAACATTTGAATGAAGCACCGGGATAATTGGATAACGGTAGCTGGACTGATGGCCTTCGGTGAAAGAAACGGAAAAACAACTTCTGACATACTCCGGATGGTTAATAAAAGATCAACTGAGAAATGGAATAATTCGAAAGGATAGCATGAAGCTAAAACCACGAATCTCGAGAGAATGGGCAAGATTTAGAGGAAAAACTCTTCTTCGGTCTTCAAATGACGACGAGAAACACCACTAAAATTACTGAGATACTCCTGGAGAATGAAAAATGAAGAGGTAGAGCCAATACTGAAAAGAATTTGAAAACGATCTTGCAAAGGCATCTGACTGATGAAATCATACTTACGTCAGACTTGAAAAGAAATATGAATGGCTCTGGAATAATTAGAAGAGTCAGGTAAGATCCTGGAAAAAGACCTGTGGATTAGGGCCCACTAAAGAGAAAACACCGTTGGAAAGGGATGTTGAAGAGGTAGATGATGCACCGGAATAATTGAAATATTTGAATGAGGTGACAACCTCGAATTAATTGAAACACAGACGAATCTCCTGAGATGTCTTGAACACTCCGGAAGGATAAACTGGCGAGAGGCGAACGAGCTGGGAAAACACTTGAGCTGAGGGAAAGAATATGATCAACCTGAAAAACTTGAATTGAGTCGTGTGGAAAAGAGATGAAGAATGTCAAACAAAAGAGAAATTTGCCGGTTGAAACAATTGACGAAAGACTGAATAGGCTCCGCACGAATGAAATAGCTTCTCGAATAGATGCTCAGACTTCGGGAAGAAAAAGGGTGGGAGGGCGGGAAAAACAAAGGCCACTTGGAAGGGGGAACAAACGAATATCTTGAAGAGAAAACACCGGTTCAAATCATTGAGGAAAGAAAGCAAAGACTTCGCATGAGTAGGATGGATACTCGATTACGGACTCCGGCTCTAAGATGAAAAGGGTGGGTGGGTGGGAAAACAAAACAACTGAGGATTAAACTTGGCAAAGATGAAGAGGCTCGAGTCGACTTGACGAGAAATGCACCGGATAAAAGAGCTGAGAACCCACGAACGAAAAACCAACTACGTTATCCTAAAGAAAAATTTGAATGGGAAGAGGAGTAATTCAAAACACCTACGTCAAGATTCCTCACCAGAGAGACGAAGGGGCTGAGGAGTAAAAAGAATTCCTACTCTCCGATATAACTAGACTCCAAAAACAGTTTTCTTCTAGACTCAACAACGACCAAACTACACGATCAATCAAGGGGGCTCCTAAGGTCGGTCGAGGCTCTGATAACAACTTGTCACGCCCAATATGCGATACTATCCTAAAGAGGCTCGAAGGCCCCACCAAGGATAGAACCGCATATTGAAACGCTTTTGCAAGGTGGATATCATTACATCAACATTACATAATAGATGGGGAAACATAAAAGAGGCATACATGCCACAAGAATACAACATCATCTTACCAGAGCAACATCCGACTACGGATGAAACACAAACCGAAGCTCAAACGACATCCACCCTGCTAGCCCAGGCTGCCGACCTGGAACCTATCCCCTGATCGAAGAAGAAGTAGACGAAGAACTCCAAAACAAGCAATCATCGCTCTCGCGTCATGATCATCGCAATACCTGTACCTGCAACTGTTGTTGTAGTAATCAGTGAGCCATGAGGACTCAGCAATCCCATTACCATGGGTATGAAGACTAGCAAAGCTTAATCGGAAAGGAAGGGGTAAAGTGGTGAGGCTGCAGCAGCGACTAAGCAAGTATGGTGGCTAGCATACGCAAATAAGAGCGAGAAGAGAGCAAGCGGAACGGTCGTCAACTAGCAATGATCAAGAGGTGATCCTGAACACCTACTTACGTCAAACATAACCCAGAAACCGTGTTCACTTCCCGGACTCCGCCGAGAAGAGACCATCATGGCTACACACACGGTTGATGCGTTTTAATTCGTATCTGGTGTCAAGTTATCTACAACCGGACATTAACAAATTCCCATCTGCCACATAACCGCGGGCACGGCTTTCGAAAGTTTATACCCTACATGGGTGTCCCAACTTAACCCATGATAAGCTCTCACGATCAACGAAGGATATACCTTCTCCCAGGAAGACCCGATCAGTCTCGGAATCCCGGTTTACAAGACATTTCGACAATGGTAAAACAAGACCAGCAAAGCCGCCCGATGCGCCGACAATCCCAATAGGAGCTGCACATATCTCGTTCTCAGGGCAACACCGGATGAGCAATCCGTACAACTAAAACCAGACCTCAAGTTTCCCTGAGGGGGTGCTGCAAAGGGCTCTAGTTCGGACCAACACTTAGACAAGCACTGGCCCGGGGGGGCTATAATAAAGATGACCCTCGGGTTAATTACTCCCAAGGGAAATGTAGGTGGTGGTGAGGCAAATGGTAAAACCAATGTTGGGCCTTGCTGGAGGAGTTTTATTCAAAGCGAACTGTCAAGGGGGTCCCATAAATCACCCAACCGCGTAAGGAACGCAAAATCCGGGAACATAACACCGGTATGATGGAAACTAGGGCGGCAAGAGTGGAACAAAACACCAGGCATAAGGCCGAGCCTTCCACCCTTTACCAAATATATAGATGCATTAATTAAATAAGAGATATTGTGATATCCCAACAAAATCCTGTCCACCATGGAGCAATCTTCAACTTCACCTGCAACTAACAACGCTATAAGAGGGCCTGAGCAAAGTGGTAACATAGCCAATCAACGGTTTCCTAGGAAGGGTGTCAAAGGTTAGAGGTTCATGGCAATTTGGGAGGCTTGAGGAGCAAAAGATAGGTAACGCAGCATAGCAATAGAACGAAGCAACTAGCATAGCAATGATAGTAGTGAGATTCAGGGTAGCGGTCATCTTGCCTAAAGTCCCGCAAGGAAGAAGAGCGAGTCCATGAAGAAGATGAAGCCACGAAGACGAACCAAGCGTAGACGAACGAATCCTCACGATCGCAACGAAACGGGAACTATCGAGAAGAAGCACACAACATAGTAAACACACCACACATATACAAGACATGATGCACAAAGAAGCATGATGCATGACAAAGCTACATGAAGCTACTCATGGCAAGAGATGATGCAAACAAGAGCAACACATCAAGGCAAGTTTAAATGAGGCCGGAAATAACATATAACAATTCCGGTAAGTCCTCATACGCAAGTTTCAAAATTGGTCCAGATCTGAATAACCCTTATGTTCAAGTTGTTAAACAGCAAGTTAAGATGCTCCAAGATGATCTACACGAGATTCTAGTCAAGTTACATATAAAGTTCATTAGATTCGGAGCTACGGCCTAGAAGATATGAGCAAAACAAGTTAAACATGGCATTGATGCAAAAGGCACTCAAACATCAAGCAAACACTTCAAAACAAGGATGCAACATTATAATATGAAACAACATGCAATTCTAAGCAAGTTTCATATAGAGCACACTCAAAACGGAGCAACAGTTCAACACATGCACTCTATACAAGTTATAGCAACAATCTGTCCAAAACAGCAACTAGGCGTATTGCAAGCATCAAAAAAACATGCTACAACATCACAATATGAAAAAAAAGGCATGGTCATCAAGTACAGGTAAAGCATGACAAAACATGAACACTGAGCTATCTCCAGAAATCACTAGAACATGCTCAAACACACATGGCAAGATTGCAAATAATAACAGCTTCAGACTTTAGCAGAAATAACATCAGGTTGCAATGTTTAGAGTTATGAAACAACATGTTACAGAAACTTATCATGGCAAACAAAGGCATGGCATTAATATACTAATTGCATAGAACAAAAGTCCCTTACTGATCAAGAGCCAAAAGGGCACAGAAAATATGATGGCACCCATGTAAACATGGCAAGTTATATGACAGATTCAAACATGGCAGGAACAACAATAAGTAGGCATGTTGGTGAGCTTGAACCACTCACCACAGAGCAATACATGGCATGGCAAGGAAACCAACAGCAAGAAGACATGTTTATGAAGCTAAGCATGGCAAGAACAATTTCATAGGGTGCATGGATCACTAGGAAATCACATGGCAAAACTGAACTTCATGTTAATAGGCTGACAACAACATCATTTAGCAAGTCTGGAGCAAGATACAAACAATCTACAGCAAGATATAAATGCAACCAGTGGCATGGATGGATAGCTCATAACCATATGTACAAAACATCCTTACTGAAGTATCTCAAAATAAGCATGGATCTCTCTGTGGCATCAAGTTTACATGGCATAAAATAACAGCAGAACAGGGACTGAAATCAGCAACATCACGAGGCCTAGTTTACATGCTTGTGCTAGTCACCACATTGATCACAAAAATACATGGCATACACCCCTGTAAATATGGCATGGCATAGTTCAAAACACATGTAGACATCAACCTCATAGGATGCACACATCAAACATGGCAAAAATGACAAATGAGCATGTTATAACAGTTTCAGCAGATTAACAGCAACATGCACTCTTGCGACGATGATTCAGGCATCAATATGAACTCAAATGAATACGATGCAATGGAATGAAATGAAGTACTCGTCGAGGCGAACAATTTGACATATTACACGCACGAAATGGAGCAGTATGCACCAAGTTATGATGCGATGAACATGGCATGATAATGTTACACAAAAATGACAGAGAGATTTATACCCCTCCGAAATGGATCTAGGGTTCCGGGCACGCCGATCGAGGCGGCGGCGGCTCTGGTCAACGGAGACGAGGGAGATGGCCGGGGGAGGCCGGGGACGGCCAGCGGAGGGTCGCTCCGGCCGGATCTGGCGCGGCGGGGACGGAGGGCGCTGGAGGCAAGGCGGAGGAGCCGGCCGTGCGGCGACGGCGGCGGCGCAGGAGCTCGGGGGCGAGGCGGCCCAGGGCGGCGCGGGAGCCGAGGGGTGGCGGCGGAGACCGGCGGGGCGCGGCGGCGACTCGGGGCGGCGCTCGCCCCGGCGAACGGCGGCGGAGGGCGCGGGGCAGAGCCCGGGGCGCGGGCCGGGAGGCGCGGTGGCGCGGGCTGAACGGGTGGATGGTGGTGGCGACGCGGGCTCGCGCGGGCCCGATCCGGGTCCCGCGGGCCGCGCGGTGGAGGGAGGAGAGAGAGGGTGAGGTGGCGGCCGGCGGTTGAAGGAGAGTGGCGGCGGGGTGACATGGCGCGACGCCATTGGTCGAAGCGACATGGCTGCCGGCGGTGGACACGTCCGGCGGCGGGGTGGACATGTCCGGCGAGCGAGAGGGAGGTTTGCTGTAGGGTTTGATCTGCGCAAAAATCGGGGGGATGCACATATTTATAGGTAGAGGGAGCTAGGAGAGTCCAAATGGGGTGCGGTTTTCGCCCACACGATCGTGATCGAACGACCGAGAGCATGGAGGGGAGTTTGCTGGGTTTTGGGCAACTTTGAAGGGGTGTTGGGCTGCACACAAAAGAGGGCTTTTACGGTTACCCGGTTAACTGTTGGAGTATCAAACGACCTCCAAATGGCACGAAACTTGACAGGCGGTCTACCGGTGCTATACCAAGGCCGCTTGGCAAACCTCGGTCCATTCCGAGAATGTTTAACACCCGCACATGAAAAGAGGTAAAAGGGTGGTGCCGGGGAACATAGGAGTGCCGGATTGCAAAACGGACAACGGGGAAAAGGCTCGGATGCATGAGACGAACACGTATGCAAAATGAAATGCACATGATGACATGATAAAATGCAACATGCAAGCAAATGACATGGCAACGACGGCGAATAACTGGCAGATACCTAGCGCATAGGATCCGGGGCGTTACACATACCCAATGCGTCGGGGCCGATCACTCTCTTCTGTGACAACACTGGAGCTTTTGCCCTTGCCAAGGAGCCCAGGTTTCAGAAGAAGACCAGGCACATCAAGCATCGCTTGAACTCCATTTGTGAAAATGTTCAAGATGGAAACATAGATATTTGCAAAGTGCATACGGATCTGAATGTCGCAGATCCGTTGACTAGACCTCTTCCGCGAGCAAAACATGATCAACACCGGAACTCTATGGGTGTTCGATTCATCACAATGGAACTAGATTATTGACTCTAGTGCAAGTGGGAGACTGTTGGAAATATGCCCTAGAGGCAATAATAAAATGATTATTATTATATTTCCTTGTTCATGATAATTGTCTATTATTCATGCTATAATTGTGTTATCCGGAAATCGTAATACATGTGTGAATACATAGACCACAACATGTCCCTAGTGAGCCTCTAGTTGACTAGCTCGTTGATCAACAGATAGTCATGGTTTCCTGACTATGACATTGGATGTCATTGATAACGGGATCACATCGTTAGGAGAATGATGTGATGGACAAGACCCAATCCTAAGCATGGCACAAGATCGTGTAGTTCGTTCGCTAGGGCTTTTCAATGTCAAGTATCATTTCCTTAGACCATGAGATCGTGTAACTCCCGGATGCCGTAGGAGTGCTTTGGGTGTACCAAACGTCACAACGTAACTGGGTGACTATAAAGGTATACTACGGGTATCCCCGAAAGTATATGTTGGGTTGACACGGATCGAGACTGGGATTTGTCACTCCGTATGACGGAGAGGTATCTCTGGACCCACTCGATAATGCATCATCATAATGAGCTCAATGGGACCAAGTGTTTGGTCACGGGATCATGCATTACGGTAAGAGTAAAGTGACTTGCCGGTAACGAGATTGAACGAGGTATTGGGATACCGATGATCGAATCTCGGGCAAGTAACGTACCGATTGAGAAAGGGAATTTTATACGGGATTACTTGAATCCTCGACATCATGGTTCATCCGATGAGATCATCGAGGAGCATGTGGGAGCCAACATGGGTATCCAGATCCTGCTGTTTGTTATTGACCAGAGAGTCGTCTCGGTCATGTCTGCGTGTCTCCCGAACCCGTAGGGTCTACACACTTAAGGTTCGGTTACGCTAGGGTTGTAGAGATATTAGTATGCGGTAACCCGAAAGTTGTTCGGAGTCTCGGATGAGATCCCGGACGTCACGAGGAGTTCCGGAATGGTCCGGAGGTGAAGAATTATATATAGGAAGTCCAATTTCGGCCACTGGGAAAGTTTCGGGGGTCACCGGTATTGTACCGGGACCACCGGAAGGGTCCCGGGGTCCACCAGGTGGGGCCACCTATCCCGGAGGGCCCCATTGGCTGAAGTGGGAGGGGAACCAGCCCCTGGTGGGCTGTTGCGCCCCCTTGGGCCTCCCCTGCGCCTAGGGTTGGAAACCCTAGGGGTGGGGGGGCGCCCCACTTGGCTTGGGGGGCAAGTTCCCCCCTTGGCCGCTGCCTCCCCCTTGAGATTCAATCTCTAGGGGCCCGGCGCCCCCCATGGCCCCTATATAAAGAGGGGGGGAGGGAGGGCTACGCACCCTAGTCCCTGGCGCCTCCCTCTCCCCTCGTAACACCTCTCCCTCTCTCTGAACTTGGCGAAGCCCTGCCGAGATCGCCGCTGCTTCCACCACAACGCCGTCGTGCTGCTGGATCTCCATCAACCTCTCCCTCCCCCTTGCTGGATCAAGAAGGAGGAGATGTCTTCCCCAACCGTACGTGTGTTGAACGCGGAGGTGCCGTCCTTTCGGTGCTAGGATCATCGGTGATTTGGATCATGACGAGTACGACTCCCTCAACCCCGTTCTCTTGAACGCTTCTGCTCGCGATCTACAAGGGTATGTAGATGCACTCCTCTCTCTCGTTGCTAGATGACTCCATAGATTGATCTTGGTGAAGCATTGAATTTTTTTATTTTCTGCAATGTTCCCCAACACATACCCTTACATACTAGCCATAGATGCATCAAAATAAGCAAGCAACACACGAAAAACAGAATCTGTCAAAAACAGAACAGTCTGTGGCAATCTGTAACTAACGCAAACTTCTGAACTCTAAAAATCCTACCAAAATAGGAAGTACTGGAAAATTTGTTTATTGATCAGCAGAAAAAATAATCAATGCAAAATCACGTTTTTGTAATTATTGAATTTTTTCTCGTGAGCGCAAAGTTTCCGTTTTTCAGCAGAATCAAATCAACTATCATCATAGTTTATCCTATACGTTCTACCTGGCACAAACACTAATTAAAACATAAAAGCACATCTAAACAGAAAGTAGATGCAAAATTTATTACTAAATAGGAACAAAAACAAAAAACACAAAGAAAATTGGGTTGCCTCCCAACTAGCGCTATCGTTTAACGCCCCTAGCTAGGCATAAAAGCGAAGATAGATCTAAGTAGTGCCATCCTTGGCACTTATCTTTTTAATGGAGTTATGATCAAGTCGAGGAGGCTCTTTACGTTTCCCATCATGCTCAGAGATCCTTTGATCTAAGGCATACAACTGCTTATTGTAAAGAGTGATCAAATTATTCATGCGGTTGATACTCCCAGCAATATTCTTAAAAGGTTCGACAAGTTTTTGCAATTCAATTAATTTCTCTAAAATTTGGGGTACTTCAAGAGAGAAGGGAGATCCGTTTTGTCTGGGAAGTACTCCTACTATTCCCTCTATAATTTCATAAGCAGAACTAGGATCAATTTCAATAAATTCCCCTTTTGCGGCATAATCAAGGAGTTGTTTGTGGGGCAAGGTTAACCCAACATATAAATTGCGAATTAAAATCTTGAAATCTCCTTCTAAAGCACAACTACGATAAGATTCTAACATCCTAAACGAAGCATCTTTTGAATTTTCTCCTTGTCTTTGCGTGAAGTGGAGAACTTCAAAATTGAGAGAAGAAGGTATAAAGACTGAGCTAGTAACGACAAGGCAAATGAACTAACACAAAAAGGCAAGCGAAAGGAGAGAGAGAGATTGGGAAAGAGAGGGAAAATAAAACAGCAAAGGTGAAGTGGGGGAGAGGAAAACGAGAGGCAAATGGAAAATAATGTAAATGCGAGGGAGATAGGTTTGTAATGGGTACTTGGTATGTCTTGACTTGAGCGAAGACCTCCGCGGCAACGGCGCCAGAAATCCTTCTTGCTACATCTTGAGCTTGCGTTGGTTTTCCTTGAAGAGGAAAGGGTAATGCAGCAATAGTAGCGTAAGTATTTCCCTCAGTTTTTGATAACCAAGGTATCAATCCAGTAGGAGGCTCCTCAAAAGTCCCACGCACCTACACAAAGCAACAAAGAACTCGCAACCAACGCAATAAAGGGGTTGTCAATCCCTTCACGGCCACTTGCGAAAGTGAGATCTGATAGAGATAGTATGATAAGATAAATATATTTTTGGTTTTTTATAATATAGATGCAAATAAAAGTAGATTGAAAGCAAATACGATAAAAGATAGAACCGGGGGCCATATGTTTCACTAGAAGCTTTTTTCAAGATAGCATAAGTATTACAGTGGGTGAACAAATTATTGTCGAGTAATTGATAGAAAAGTGAATAAGTATGAGATTATCTAGGCATGATCATGTATATAGGCATCACGTTCGCAACAAGTAGACCGACTCCTGCCTGCATCTACTACTATTACTCCACACATCGACCGACTCCTTCCTGCATCTAGAGTATTAAGTTCACAAAGAACAGAGTAACGCATTAAGCAAGATGACATGATGTAGAGGGATAAACTCATGCAATAAGATGTAAACCCCATATTTTTATCCTCGATGGCAATAATACAATACGTGCCTTGCAACCCTTTCAGTCACTGGGTAAGGACACCGCAAGATTGAACCCAAAGCTAAGCACTTCTCCCATGGAAAGAAAGATCAATCTAGTAGGCCAAACCAAACTGATAATTCAAAGAGACTTGCAAAGATAACTCAATCATACATAAAAGAATTCAGAGGAGATTCAAATATTTCTCATAGATAAACTTGATCATAAACACACAACTCATCGAATCTCAACAAACACACCGCAAAAAGAGATTACATCGAATAGATCTCCACAAGAGAGGGGGAGAACATTGTATTGAGATCCAAAAAGAGAGAAGAAGCCATCTAGCTAATAACTATGGACCAGAAGGTCTGTGGTAAACTACTCACAACTCATTGGAGGGTCTATGGTGTTGATGTAGAAGCCCTCCATGGTCGATTCCCCCTCCGATGGAGCGCCGGTGAAGGCTCCAAGATGGGATCTCATGGATACAGAAGGTTACGTTGGTGGCCGCCCGAGGGGCCCACGAGACAGGGGGCGCGCCCTATAGGGGGGCCCTACCCTCTCGTGGCCGCCTCGGCTGCTTCTTGACTTGCACTCCAAGTCCTCTGGATCATGTTCGTTCCAAAAATCACGCTTCCAAAGGTTTCATTCCGTTTGGACTCCGTTTGATATTCATTTTCTTCGAAATACTGAAATAGGCAAAAAAAACTGCAATACGGGCTGGGCCTCCAGTTAGTAGGTTAGTCCCAAAAATGATAATAATGTGTAAAATAAAGCCCATAAATATCCAAATGGGGTATTATAATAGCATGGAATAATAAAAAATTATAGATATGTTGGAGACATATCAGTGACTTGCATGTTGCTGATGACTGGTGAGCAGAGCATCGGGAGAACGCCAGCAGTAGCCGTGCACTTGAGTTGATCTGCCGAGCTAAAGGTGATGGCGCACTTGGACCACCTGAGCGGGCGCGTGGCCTTGAGTCTGGGGAGGGCTGCATTCACCTCGTGAGCAAACTTCTTGAAGATATGTTGAGAGGCTGGGGCCTGAGCTCCGCCCAAGATGCAAGTGATAGCACGCGGCTCCTGGAAGCCCCCGGCCCCCTCGTCCTGATGATGGTCATCATTCCTTCTTGGTGGCGGCGGCAACGGAGGAAGGCCCGCGTTACCCTGGGGGCGGTCCTCGCGAGGCTGATCCCTCCAGGTGCCCTTGCGAGGCTGGTCCCTCTAGGTGCCCTCGCGAGGCTGGTCCTGCCAGCGATCCTGACGAGGTCAGTCACGCCACTCCTGACGAGGGCCACAGTCGTCCCATTGTCCTCCGCCACGTCCTCCTCGTCGGCCGTAGCCCCGGTCGTTGCGCTCGGGGCGTCGATCGAAGAGTCCTTCTCGAACGGCCCTAAGCTCCTGGCAATCATTGGTGTTGTGGCTGTGGAGGTTGTGGTAGGTGTAGAACAGTCAGCCGCCCTTGGACGACTCCGGCTGGTCCCTGCTGCGCTTCGTGTCTGGTTCCGCCGCGAGCACGGCCACTCCCTTGCGCTTCACGTCCTTGGCCTTGGTCTTCTTTTCTTCCGGGTCGGCAGCTGGGAGCTCGAGGAGGAGAGGCGTCCTTCTTCAGCTCTTGCGCACTTGGTCGCCAGGTTGAACATCTCCAGGGATGTGCACAGCTCCTCGTGGATGGAAAGCTCCTCCTTCATCTTGACATCACGGACACCATCAGAGAACGCTAAGATGATGGCCTCATCCATCACCTTGGGGATCTTGAGGCAGACACTATTGAAGTGCTGGATGTATTTTTGCAGGGTCTCCCTAAGCTGTTGCTTGATGCAGCGCAGGTCGCCTGTGGCCGGGGGGCAGTCGCGAGTGCCCTGGAAGTTGGCGATGAAGCGGTTGCGCATCTCATCCCAGGAGGAGATCAAGCCGGGAGGTAGGTTCAATAGCCACGAGCGGGCATCGTCCTTGAGCGCCATGGGAAACAAATTCGCTATGACTTTCTCATTGCCGTTGGCCGCCTCAATGCTCGGCTTGTATAGCTGCAAGAACTCCGCGGGGTCGGGGGTGCCGTCATAGCGAGGAGGCAGGTCCGGCTTGAACTTGCCGGGCCAGGCGACGCTACGCAGCTCGAGGGTGAAGGCGCAACAGCCTGCCGTGGTCACCGGGGCCCTTGGCTGACACGGAGCTTGCTCTTGATGGTACCCGTGCACCGATGCCACAGGCAGCACGCGGTCTTGTCGCGCAGGTGCAGGGAGCATGGGGGCGCCTTCTTGAGGCCGAGGGATTTCTTGGCAGCTTCCTCCTTCTTGTCGTGCGGGTGGGTCACGCCCAGGGGCCATGCACCTTGGCGCCAGGGCGCCGTCTTGGGGCATAGGTGGTGGAGGCGCTCCAAGAGCCACGTCGCCCGTACCTAGCGGAGGGCAAGGCAACGAGAGCGATGGTGCGGGAGAGCCCCATGCGGCACTGACGAGCTCGGTGATGCAAGCGAGCCATTCTTTGTAGAGGTCGTCGATGGGGCGGTAACGCAGGAGCTCGCGTGCCATAAGCAGCGCGGCCTGCGCGTCCGTGGGGGTGCGATGAGCGTGGGACAACGAGCCGGCTGGGGTCAGCGATGGAATGGCGGTGCGGCCGTCCCGCCGCACCGAGGGGTGCAGTGAGGATGCTTGCTGCTCGTTCCCCGCTGGGCCGGTGGCGGCGTTGGCGGTAGGCGACGAAGAACGACGGGGAGGTCCGCTGACAGGAGCCATCTAGGCGACGCGTGCGGCGAGAGTGGCCCGACACTTAGTGTAGGCTCGACGGGTGTCAGACATGGATGCGACGAAACAATGGGACGCGGATCAGCGGAAGGAAGATTTCGGTGCACCCCTACCTGGCGCGCCAAATGTCGGATTCAGGGTTCCGGTAAAACCCTTGAGGTTCGAACACTGGGGTACGCACAAAGATTTCCCCGTACTAAATCTCGCTCTCAGCCTCGCCGCAATCCCTAAGCTTAGCTCGATGAGCCCACAACACAAGGGACACAAGATTTATACAGGTTTGGGCCACCATTGTGGTGTAATACCCTACTCCTGTGTGGTTGTGGCGGATTGCCTCTTGGGCTGATGATGAACAGTACAAGGGAAGAACAGCCACCTGAGGAGAGGTGTTCTTGTGCTTGCTAAACTTGTGTGTATGAGGATGATCTCCATGCCCTCCTTCTGTGGTGGCTAGTCCTATTTATAGAGGCACTGGTCCTCTCCCCAAATATTGAGCGGGAAGGGATCCAACAACGGCCAATTTGAAAGGGGACAACTAGTACAAGCTATCCTGACTAAAGGTGGTCTTCGCCTGTCAAAGGCGCTGGTGGTGACGCCGCCTTGGGCTCCATGATGACCTCCGTCCTACCGTCCTGCTGGTCTTGGTCTTGTTGCACTGATATGGAAACCTTTGCCTGATGCCTCGGTACTCCACGCCTGCGCTTGCCCCCTTAGCACCAAAAGGAGAAACGAGGACACTATGCACGTTGCCGCCCGCCTGGCCTTGGTCGTAATGGCTTGCGTCACGGGAACCTCACAAGGTACCCCTTGCCTTGATCTCTCTGCCTCCTCGCGAGCCTGCCTGGTGAGGCCGTTCCTGAGGAGGCCTTGTGTCGTCCGCCTCACAAGACTTGGCCCCTCGCGAGGGTCTTGAGTGTTGGTTGATGAAGATGGGCTGTGCGGGGCCACTGGTGGAGCCACGCCGCGGGCCGCATGCAGGCATGTCTAGGGACCCCCGTTCCTAGAAAGCTGATAGAGGCCGGCTCCAACGAGGAGTAGGTGGAGCAGAAGGTATGTGCTTATCCCATTTAGTTGGTAGTTTTTAGATTCTAGGGCTTTTGGCCAGAAGATTCTTGGGTTAGACTAGTTGGATGGAGGGTTTTCTCTGCATTAGGGTTCTTCTGTATTTGATTCGTGCAAGAATGGTGGACCACACATGATTATTAGATTAGGTTAGAGGTAGCCGGATTGAGGGATGGTTTTTTTCAGATGCTTATTAGATTAGTAGTGGAATTTTTGCTTGTTAGATTTTAATTAGTATGAGGTTGAACACCTTGTTTAAGAGGCAATTTAAGGACAAATAGACCATATATGATTATTAGATCTGTAGTTCAATGCCGCAGACATATATGATTATTTGATTTGATCTGTGGTTCAAGGCTACTAGATGGAAACATAATGGAATTGGAATGCATTAATTTTGATTATGTGATTGATTCATAAAGTAAATGAAGTACTTCAGAGATTAATGCATTTAGATGATACAAGATTCATCTATAGTATAATTTTTTGTTGTATAGATTATGTGATAGATTCATCTACAGTATAATTTTTTGTTGTATAGATTCTGTGATTGATACATCAATTCAAACTTAAGAGATTAAGAGATGAACTGGTGCATTCTTTTGGCCTTGGATTTTAATGGTTGACACTGCAATGTTGCTTATTTCCACTCCTGGAATGATCATTCTTTCCACATAAGCATTTTTGAGTGGAAGTTTATTATTACCATTGCTATAGTTGAGTTAGGTTAAGGCATTTGTCCTTTTGTCGTTACTATGCTGGGTCTCCACTGTTTGGAGATGTGTTTGTCTGAGCTGTTCTTGCTCTCAGTTGGGCTTTTGTATTGGATTCATTTAAGGCCGGTGATATATGTAATTAAATTGTGTGACTGAATGATGCAGTAGAAGTAAGACTTAATATTTTAATTAAATGTATGAGTTAGGGTTATTTGTACTGGATTCATTCATAGTTTATAGGTATGGCTAGCTCTTGTTAATATAACAAAAAATAGTTTCTACATCTCTAAATGTGTGTTTAAAAACTGCATTGCAGTAAATTTGCGCTTATATCTCATCTTTTAGGTTATGTGCTTACTAAAAATCCATGGTGAAGATAAAACTTCCTCAATTTATATATAAAGCTCCTATTTGCATTGTCTGTCAAAAACTGCTATTTCATTGGTGAATAAATTTGCAGTGGGTGGTTGCTTGCAAAAAAGAGAGGAATGGTTGTTGATTTATACCTACATATGCATGTTCAAAAGTTAAATCTGGATTTGTATGTCCCCATGTAATTAACTGTGTAGGCTTTTTTAGCTAGGCCTTGATGTTCTTTTGAGCTAACAAAGATTAGTGTCTTGACCAAAACATTTACAATTGCATGAAGACATATTTTTATCCATTTAGGGTCCCTTATTTGACGTATAGTAGTTAACATTGGATCAGTTTGAGCCTCATAACTTGGAGACACACAAAAGAGAAGTGTTGGGTTAATCCAGGCAATGTCAAGAATGCAACATGGATTTTCATTAGCATATATGACGGAAATCATTTATTTGTTGATTGATGCTTAGATTCTATATTTATAAGGAAAGCATTTATTTCTATGAACATATCAGTGAACTTGTATGTTGATAACCCTACTGTTTAGTGTATATATATCTTAATTTATAGTCTATGAAATAGCTGTAGGTTTCATCATTATTAGAGCATTGTCACATGTGAAGAAAGGATGATGGAAGCTATGAATCCCTCACAAGTTGGGATGAGTCTCTTGACTTTATGAAAAATAAAAGAGGCCAAAGAAGCCCATATAAAAAAAAGAGGCCAAAGAAGCCCACCAAAAAAATTAAAAATAAAAAAGATAAAATTAAAAAATGAGAGAAAAAGAGAGAAGGGGCAATGCTACTATCCTTGTACCACACTTGTGCTTCAAAATAGCACCATGTTCTTCATATAGAGAGTCTCTTGAGTTATCACTTTCATATACTAGTGGGAAATTTCACTGTAGAACTTGGCTTGTATATTCCGATGATGGGCTTCCTCAAATGCCCGAGGTCTTCATGAGCAAGCAAGTTGGATGGACACCCACTTAGTTTCAATTTGAGCTTTCATACACTTATAGCTCCAGTGCATCCGTTGCATGGCAATCCCTACTCCTCGCATTGACATCAATTGATGGGCATCTCCATAGCCCATTGATTAGCCACGTCAATGTGAGACTTTCTCCCTTTTGTCTTCTCCACACAACCTCCACCATCGTACTCTATTCCACCTATAGTGCTATATCCATGGCTTGCGCTCATATATTGTGTGAGGGTTGAAAAAGCTGAAGCGCGTTAAAAAGTATGAACCAATTGCTTGGCTGACACCGGGATAGGCATGACGAGTACCTTGTGTTAAGAAAAGGGAGCATAAAAGACTATATGATTGTAGGGATAATGTTCTTTAGCATTGATATTTTGAAAGACATGATTGCTTGTTGGGATGCCCGAATTATTATTGTTTTTATGTCAAATGATAGACTATTGCCTTGAATCACTCGTGTCTTAATATTCATGCCATGATTAGATTACATGATCAAGATTATGCTAGGTAGCATTCCACATCAAAAATTATCTTTTTTATCATTTACCTACTTGAGGACAATCAGGAATTTAGCTTGGGGGTGCTGATACGTCTCCGTCATATCTATAATTTTTTATTATTCCATGCCAATATTATTCAACTTTCACATACTTTTGGCAACTTTTTATACTATTTTTCGGAGTAACATATTGATCCAGTGCCCAGTGCCAGTTCCTGTTTGTTGCATGTTTTATGTTTCACAGAAAACCCATATCAAACGGAGTCCAAACGGGTTAAAAACGGATGGAGATTTATTTTGGAACATTTCTGAATTTTGGGAAGTGGAATCAATGCGAGACGATGCTCGAGGGGCCCACGAGGCAGGGGGCGCGCCCCTGACCCTCGTGGACACCCCGTAAGGCGGTTGTTGCCCTTCTTTTGCCGCAAGAAAGCTAATATCCATAAACAAATTGTGTTTAAGGTTTCAATCCAATCGGAGTTACGGATCCCCGGGAATATAAGAAACGGTGAAAGGGCAGTATCTGGGAATACAGAAACGAGAGAGACAGAGAGACAAATCCAATCTTGGAGGGGCTCTCGCCCCTCCCATGCCATGGAGACCTTGGAACAGAGGGGAAACCCTTCTCCCATCTAGGGAGAAGGTCAAGGAAGAAGAATAAGAAGGGGGGCTCTCTCCCCCTCTCTCCCGGTGGTGCCGGAACACCGCCGGGGCCATCATCATCACCGCGATCTACACCAACACCTCCGTCATCTACACCAACATCTCCATCACCTTCCACCATCTATCTACAGTGGTCCACTCTCCCGCAACCCGTTGTACCCTCTACTTGAACATGGTGCTTTATGCTTCATATTATTATCCAATGATGTGTTTCCATCCTATGATGTCTGAGTAGATTTTTGTTGTCCTATCTGTAATTGGTGAATTGCTATGATTGGTTTAATTTGCTTGTGGTTATGTTGCTGTCCTTTGGTGCCCATCATATGAGCGTGCGCGTGGATCACACCATAGGGTAGTTGTATGTTGATAGCACTATGTATTGGAGGGCAAGAGTGACATAAGCTTCAACCTAGCATAAAAATTGATGCATACGGGATTGAAGGGGGACCAATATATCTTAATGCTATGGTTGGGTTTTACCTTAATGAACGTTAGTAGTTGCGGATTCTTGCTAATAGTTCCAACCATAAGTGCATAGAATTCCAAGTCAGGGATGACATGCTAGCAGTGGCCTCTCCCACATAAAACTTGCTATCGGTCTAGTAAAGTAGTCAGTTGCTTAGGGACAATTTCACAACTCCTACCACCACTTTTCCAGACTCGCTATACTAACTTTATTGCTTCTTTATCTAAACAGCCCCTAGCTTTTATTTACGTGCTCTTTATTATCTTGCAAACATATCCTATCACACCTGCAAAGTACTTCTAGTTTCATACTTGTTCTAGGTAAAGCGAACGTCAAGCGTGCGTAGAGTTGTATCGGTGGTCGATAGAACTTGAGGGAATATTTATCAAAAGAGGCTACAATTGATCCCCTATACTTGTGGGTTATCAAGACCTTTTTTTGGCGCCGTTGACGGGGAGTCATAGCGTGGGGTGAATATTCTCGTGTGTGCTTGTTTGCTTTATCACTAAGTAATTTTTATTTGCTGTTATTAGTTGTTTTCTATCTTTAGTTATGGGTAGGAAACACAAAATACCAAAACAATTAGTTGTACCTACTACACCAATGGTTGAAGAACCACTCAAAATCTATCACACTCCTGAAGCTTTTTACTTGGATCATCTTCGATCCCTATGTTCTCGTGCTGAAACCCCAACTAGCTTAGTTGAGGGAAAATCTTTAGATGAGCATGCTTTTTATGTGCAACACCGCATATCTCAAAAAGGGAAACTTTTACTGGATCAAATTCATCGTTTGCAATGCTATGCTTGGAATTTATGTGAAATATATGATTTTACTTGTTGTTCTGAAGACCCTAGGAAACACCTTCCCTAGCAATGTGAGTTTAGTGATAATGGAATCATATCTTCATATGCTAAGGGTGTTTATAATTGCTATGATGTTCAACAAATTGAAGAATTTGTTGCTTTTAAGGGTTCTTATGAAATTGCTTCTTTGATTGGAAAGTATGATGCTACTCTTTACAAATCTGAAAATTTTGCCATACTCAAATATTGTTATGATAATTATGCTTCTAATGCCTATGTTAAACCATACATCATGGACTCCTCCGCTATCCAAGAAGGACTAGTATTTTGTAGTAGTCTATGGAAGAAGAAATTGATGAAACTGTGAGCTCATTGGATGAAAAAGATGATGAGGAGAGCGAAGAACAAAAGGAGGAAGAGCGGATTAGCTACCGGTGCCCACCTTCTAATGAGAGTAACTCTTCAACTCATACATTGTTTAATTTCCCTTCGTGCTTACCGAAGGATGAATGCTATGATGATTGTTTGATCCCGTTGATTCTCTTGAAATACCCCTTTTTGATGATGCTTGCTATGCTTGTGGCCAAGATGCCAATATGAATTATTCTTATGGAGATGAACTTGCTATAGTTCCTTATGTTAAACATGAAATTGTTGCTATTGCACCCACGCATGATAGTCCCATTATCTTTTTGAATTCTCCCGACTACACTATATCGGAGAAGTTTGCCCTTATTAAGGATTATATTGATGGGTTGCGTTTCACTACTACACATGATGATTTTGATAGATATGATATGCATGTGCTTGCTGCTCCTACTTGCAATTATTATGAGAGAGGAACTATATCTCCACCTCTCTATGTTTCCAATATGATCAAATTGCAAGAAATTGTTTATACTATGCATTGGCATTTACTTTGTGTGCATGAATTGTTATTTTATGACATGCCAATGCATAGGAAGAGAGTTAGACTTCGTCATTACGTGATATATGTTACTTTGTGCTCACTACTGAATCACAAATCATTGTTAATTAAAATTGGCTTTGATATACCTTGGGATCCGGGTGGATCCATTACTTGAGCACTAAATGTCTAGCTTAATGGCTTTAAAGAAAGCGCTACCAGGGAGACAACCCGGAAGTTCTAGAGAGTCCTTTATTTCTATTGAGTGCTTTTATATAGTATAAAAAAATAAAAACATAAAAAGGGGAACCCAAAACTTTTCAAAAAGGAAAGTGAAAGTGAGAAAGACAAGCATTGTTGAAGTGGGGGAGCTCCTTGAACTTTGTTCATGCTCACGGAAACTTTGTGAATCTTAATTACAGAAAATTTTCAAAAAAATAATTATCCCCTTGTACAATTCCATTGTATTATAAAAATAATGTGCCAAGGTTTGCCTTTAGCATGTTTACAATGCTTGTTGGTTTATGCGGTGCAGGACAGAAACTTTGGCTGTAGTGCGTGATTTTTCATTTTTTATTGGAACGTCAAATGGTTCTGAAACTTATTGCACTGTCTTTCTATACAAATTGTTAATTTGTCATAATTTTGGGAGAATTTTGGGAGTACCATAAGTTTGGTGAATGTTCAGATTACTATAGACTGTCCTGTTTAAGACAGATTCTGTTTTTGATGCATAATTTGCTTGTTTTGATGAAACTATCAATTTCTATCAGTGGATTAAGACATGGAAAAGTTATATTACAGTAGCTAAAATGCAAAAAAAAATATGAATTGGTTTGCGACAGTACTTAGAGTAGTGATTTGCTTTATTATACTAATGGATCTTACCGAGTTTTCTGTTGAGTTTTTTTGTGGATGAAGTGTTCGAAGATCGAGGAGGTCTCGATATGAGGAAAGGCCTTCCCTCATTCATCATTTTCTATCACAAGATAAACTACTCATACAAATGCATCTTGATGTTCCGTGCAACGCACGGGCATCTAGCTAGTTCTTTTAAAATAGTTACTGCGATAATTGGGATGAAGTGATCTATTTTATGTTTTCAGATTCACTAGTAGTAACAAAGAAAAGGTTGCCTTGTTAGTTAACAGAAAATATGGTGAAAATGAGGCTGGTAAAAATGAGGCTCACTGGGTTCAGCGTCATCGTCACTACAGCTGTGCGCGCGCGAGAAGTCTACATATCGAGGGGGCTACTGAGCGAGGCACCGAGACACAATGTTTGAGAGAGAAACCAATTGACAGATTACGATCACATCGAGTTGTCACCCTTCTG
>NC_041385.1:686283779-686372167 GCF_002162155.2 Triticum dicoccoides | reverse complement strand
GAGAAAGGTGTATCGAGAGTGTGCGCAGGAGGCACAGAGGCACAACTAGCGAGTGTGTGTGTGTATGTGTGTGTGCTTGAAAGAGGAGTAGATAGATTACTATCAAGATCGAGGCGCCACCCTACTCCTTTGGTGTCGGGTAGTGTGTGTTTGTTTGTGTGTGTGTGTGTGTGTGTTTGAGAGAGAAGCCAGTCGATAGGTTAGTATCAAGATCGAGGTGTCACCCTACTCCTTCGGTGCTGGGAAGTGTGTGTGTGGGGGGGTGCAGTGAAACTTACATATCTCTACTCTTATAAAAATAGAGATGGTGATGATGGTGTTCTTGCCATCCTGCAGTATAGGCCATCCGATTTATATCCGACAGATAGGAAGGAAACTATGGTAATTTTGCAAAAATATACCCACACCCCTCTCCACATTTGCAAATAACGCATTCCCTCATTCATCCTTTTCTCCCACAAGATAAACTACTCATACAAATGCATCTTGATGTTCCATGCAATGCATGTGCATCTTGCTAGTAGGGAGAAGGAGTTTGTGTGACACATATATAGATATATTAAGGGATAGCTAGATAGCATGTGTGCAAGGCATACTTAAAGCATCACGAAGATAAACAAACGGTGTGCTTGCAAGTGCCGGAAAAAATGAAGCAAGAAACAATGTGTACGCGCGCGCGTGCGTGTGTGCGTGCGTGCCCCGTCTCCAAAGGTACAATATCCACTTCGTATCGTCTCCAAAGGTACAATATCGATTTAACGCTATAAAGATTGGACATTCACATATCACATTTGTTTCTATCTAAATAAACCTTTTCAGTTGTGCATGTCAAAGTTATAGTGATGTTTCTTCAAACAACTAATGTAGCTATCATGTACATGCACCATTGTTACTCTTGCATTCAAATTCATTAGTCTTGGATGATTTAAGGTTCTATTATGAAGTAATATATGTAATATTCATATACGAATTCAACGGGTACGCAATTGGAGGCAGACTACAATATCCATTTCTGTGCACCTCTACACTAACATGTCGATGCATTATGTTTAATGTAAATAACCAATGGCACTAAATTATCTATTTACACGAGAAATACATAGGCTGAGCGTTTGATCCCTTTTTTGTGAACGCGGCTCTACACCCGTACGATTGGCCGCGCGCGTGTGAACGTCCAAGTTATCGGCGCATCATCCCGGGTTATTGTCTTTTTTTCTGGGGTGGACTTCACACCAGTTATTAACTGTTGATGCATTCCCCGTGTACACAGTCTCGCATGACCATCCGCTAGCACAGTCCAAAATTAGTTGAAACTGGATACGAATAATCCCGTGGGTGGCATAATCTCCCGCCTCCTTCTAAAATTTCCGCCACCTAGTCTTTAGCATGCGAAATTCCCCTTTTGTCCTTGGTGCACGGAGACCAACAGTTACAATACCACCCTCATCTACATAATAGGTCGGGGCTGCTTTGGTAACTTCCGGTTCCCCCCACTACACGGCACCCCCATTTCCTCTCCCCCTCCCGTAAAAACGTCTAACTCCACAGCACCAGAGCATCTGACATCACGCCGTCCGTACTTCATCGGCCTTTCTCCCCTCCCCTCTCAAAACCCTAGACTTCTCATCCAGCGGCGTACCAGAGCCCATTCACTGCCAGCGGTGTCCACCTCGCTGGATCTGCTTCTGTGGCCGAATCTACCCCTCCCACCTCCCCTAGAAACAAGTAGACTGCTCATCCACCACTGTACCATAGCCCATTATGTGCCGGCCTTGTCCACGGTGCCGGATCTGCTTCGCCGGTACTCTCGTCAATCGCAACGCATCTGCAGCGGCTCATTCATACTCCCCACCGGAGATGCTTCGTCCACACCCCCCGGAGCTGCCCCACCGACGCCCCCGTTGACGGCCTCTGATCCTCTTCGCCGACACCTTCCTCAACCCTACCAGAGCCGCTTCACCGACACCATCGTCAACCCTACCAGAGTAGCTTCGCCTCTACCATTCTCAACCCAACCGGGGCCGCTTTGCCAACTCACAAGTTGATAAATCACAAGTATAGGGGATCGCAACAGTTTTTGAGGGTAGAGTATTCAACCCAAATTTATTGATTCGACACAAGGGGAGCCAAAGAATATTCTCAAGTATTAGCAGTTGAGTTGTCAATTCAACCACACCTAGATAACTTAGTATCTGCAGCAAAGTATTTAGTAGCAAAGTAGTATGGAAGTAATGGTAACAGTAGCAAAAGTAATAGTAGCAGTTTTGTAGTAACGGTAACAGTGGCAACGGTAAAGTAAATAAGCAAAGCGCAATATGTGAAAAGCTCGTAGGCATTGGATCAGTGATGGATAATTATGTCGGATGCGATTCCTCGTGTAATAGTTATTGAAAGAACATGCGGTGCCCCCATGTTTGGTTTTGGTAATTGATGACAATCTCTATGGACTAATGGTTGCCTTGAGTTATATTTGAAGGTTTTGTCCATAGGCTTTTCTTGAAGTCCATGTGTTGGTTTCAAGGAGTTTATGAGTTGACCAAGGTGTTATTAAGGAATTATCCAAAGATTGGTCATGTGAGTGTTGAGCTTATTGCAAGCATGTCTTGAAGAATAAGATTGTGTGATCATTCATGTCCACCTAAACACATCATCCAAATGAAGAGAGTTGGAAAGATTCAACACACAAAGCGCACAAGATGTACCGAGGGATCAAGTGATCCCAAGGTATGGTAAGCATTGTCCATTACGCTTTGTGTGCTAACCCATGGTCTTCGTGAGAGTTCTTTGTGGGGTTAGGTTACGGTGTGCAAGTTCAAGTGATGTATCACGAAGAGATCAAGTGCTTGAAGCTTGCCGTCCATTGTGGTGACAATGGACTTGTGAAGATGAGAGGAAGAGTGGCTCACCCATAGTGGAGTATGGGGGAGCAATCAACTAGTCTTCATGGAGCCAATGCAATCAAGAAAGGTGGTCCATCTTGAGGAGGAGTAGATCGTCATCATCTAGCTCAAGTGGATTTTGTGCAAGGCAACGGTTTGCCCTTGATAGGTTTTCTATTTTACCGGTCTCATGGTAGTTGTGGGAGACCGAGTGAGGGAGTCCTGGACTAGGGGGTGTCCGGATAGCCGAACTATCATCATCGGCCGGACTCCAAGACTATGAAGATACAAGATTGAAGACTTCGTCCCGTGTCCTAATGGGACTTTCCTTGGCGTGGAAGTCAAGCTTGGCGATATGGATATGTAGATCTCCTACCATTGTAACCGACTCTGTGTAACCCTAGCCCTCTCCGGTGTCTATATAAACAGGAGGGTTTTAGTCCATAGGACAGAACAACAACCATACCATAGGCTAGCTTCTAGGGTTTAGCCTCCTTGATCTCGTGGTAGATCTACTCTTGTAATACCCACATCATCAATATTAATCAAGCAGGACGTAGGGTTTTACCTCCATCAAGAGGGCCCGAACCTGGGTAAAACATCATGTCCCTTGTCTCCTGTTACCATCCGCCTAGACGCACAGTTCGGGACCCCCTACCCGAGATCCGCCGGTTTGACACCAAAATTGGTGGTTTCACTGAGAGTTCCTCTGTGTCATCACCGATAGGCTCGATGGCTCCTTCGATCATCAACAACGACGCGGTCCAGGGTGAGACTTTTCTCCCCGGACAGATCTTCGTATTCGGCGGCTTTGTACTGCGGGCCAATTCGTTTGGCCATCTAGAGCAGATCGAAAGCTATGCCCCTGGCCGTCAGGTCAGATTTGGAAGTTTGAACTTCACGGCTGACATCCGCGGAGACTTGATCTTTGATGGATTTGAGCCACAGCCGAGCGTGCCGCACTGTCATGATGGACATGATTTAGCTCTGCTGCCAGACACTGCCCTGGAGGCCGCACACGAGTCTGCTCCGACCCTCAATTCAGAGCCAGCTGTGCAGATCGAGGACGGGTGGTTAGACACCGCCTCGGGGGCTGCAACCTCTACGGCGATAGAGACGAATACTGACCTTGTCCCTTGTGAAGCTCGTGACTCCGAGGTGTCGGACTCCTTGCCGGACTCCGAGCCTCCTACGCCCCCTCTAATCAAATTTGATTGGGCGCCGATCATGGAGTTCACCGCTGCGGACATCTTTCAGCACTCACCTTTCGGCAACATCCTGAGTTCGCTAAAGTATCTCTCATTATCAGGAGTGCCCTGGCCGGACTGCGGTCAGGACGGCTGGGATGCGGACGACGAAGAAATTCAAGGCCCACCCACCACCCACTTAGTAGCCACTGTCGACGATCTAACCGACATGCAAGACTTCGACTCCAAAGACATCGATGTATGGACGACGATGCCGGAGACGACCAAGAACCAGCGCCTACTGGGCACTGGAAAGCCACCTCGTCATATGACATATACATGGTGGATATCCCAAAGGATGGGAATGGCGAGGGAACAGCGGAGGAAGACCCCTCCAAGAAACAGCCCAAGCGCCGGTGTCAACGTCGCCGCTCTAAATCCCGCCACAGCAAGAATGGAGATTCTGGCACCAAAGATAATAATACCCCAGACAGTGCCGAAGACAACCCCCTCTAGCAAGATTCAGCACAGGAGGATGGAGAAGTCAGCCCTCATGAGAGAGCGGCAGACGAAGAGGTAGAGGATGATAATTACATGCCTCCCTCCGGAAACGAGGCAAGCCTTGACGACGACGAATTTGTCGTGCCTGAGGATCCCGTCGAACAAGAGCGTTTTAAACGCAGGCTTATGGCCACGGCAAACAGCCTCAAGAAAAAGCAGCAACAGCTTAGAGCTGATCAAGATCTGCTAGCCGACAGATGGACTAAAGTCCTTGCCGCCGAAGAGCATGAGCTCGAACGCCCCTCCAAAAGCTACCCCAAATGCAAGTTGCTCCCCCGATTAGAGGAGGAGGCATATAAACCTGCATCACCAGAGCACAATACGGCTGACCGACCCCGGCATCGCTCGAAAAGCACAAGGCCACTGGGGAACGCTCTGGACTTGCGAGATATATTGGAGGATAAGGCAAGACAATCAAGATCGATCTACGAATCGCGTGGGCGCCCCATGATACATGACGACAACCGTCGCACCGGACACAGCAAGTCCGGCCGGGCCGAACACAGTAGACAAAGCTCGCTTGAGCTCCGTCGTGATATATCCCAATACAGAGGCGCCGCACACCCACTATGCTTCACAGATGAAGTAATGGATCATCAAATCCCCAAAGGGTTTAAACCCATGAATATTGAATCCTATGATGGCACAACAGACCCCGCGGTTTGGATCGAAGACTATCTCCTTCATATCCACATGGCCCGCGGTGACGATCTTCCCGCCATCAAATACCTCCCACTCAAGCTTAAAGGACCAGCTCAGCATTGGCTTAACAGCTTGCCAGCAGAATCAATTGGGTGTTGGGAGGACCTGGAAGCCGCATTCCTTGATAACTTCCAGGGCACGTATGTGCGACCACCAGACATTGCCGACCTAAGCCACACAATTCAGCAGCCAGATGAATCGGCCAGACAATTCTGGACACGGTTCTTAACTAAGAAAAATCAAATTGTCGACTGTCCGAATGTGGAGGCCCTCGCGGCCTTCAATCATAACATCCGCGACGAGTGGCTTTCCCGGCACCTGGGACAGGAAAAGCCGAAATCCATGGCAGCCCTCACATCACTCATGACCCGCTTCTGCGCGGGAGAGGACAGCTGGCTAGCCCGCAGCAACAACCTCAGCAAAAATTCTGGCAGTCCGGATACCAAGGACCGCAATGGCAGGTCGCTTCGCAACAAGAACAAACGCCGCATTAACGACGACAATAATGACGATACGGTAGTCAATGGCGGATTCAGAGGCTCCAAACCCGGTCAGCGGAAAAAGCCATTCAAAAGAACTACTCCGGGTCCGTCCAATTTGGACTGAATACTCGATCGCTCGTGCCAGATACATGGCACCCCCGAAAAGCCAGCCAACCACACCAACAGGGACTGTTGGGTATTCAAGCAGGCAGGCAAGCTAATTGCCGAAAACAATGGCAAGGGGCTGCATAGCGATGACAAAGAAGAGACCCGACCGCCGAACAATAGAGGACAGAAGGGTTTTCCCCCACAAGTGCGGACGGTGAACATGATATATGCAACCCACATACCCAAGAGGGAGCGGAAGCGTGCACTCAGGGACGTATACGCGATGGAGCCAGTCGCCCCGAAGTTCAACCCATGGTCTTCCTGACCGATCACTTTTGATCGAAGGGACCACTAGCATCCGCCACGGCGGATTCGCCGCATTGGTTTTAGACCCAATCGTCGATGGATTTCACCTCACCAGAGTGCTGATGGACGGCGGCAGCAGCCTGAACCTGCTTTATCAGGACACAGCACGCAAGATGGGCATAGACCCCTCAAGGATTAAACCCACAAAGACGACCTTCAAAGGCGTCATACCAGGTGTAGAGGCCAATTGTACAAGCTCAGTTACATTGGAAGTGGTCTTCGGATCCCTGGATAACTTCCAAAGCGAGGAGTTAATCTTCGACATAGTTCCGTTCCGCAGCGGCTATCATGCTCTGCTCGGACGGGCCGCGTTTGCAAAGTTCAACGCGGTGCCGCACTACGCATACCTCAAGCTCAAGATGCCAGGCCCTCAAGGAGTCATCACGGTCAACGGAAACACTGAACGCTCCCTCCGAACAGAGGAACATACAGTGGCTCTCGCGGCAGAAGTACAACGCAGCCTCTTAAGGCAATTCTCGAGTTCGGCCGTTAAGCGACCGGACACGGCTAAACGCACCCGGAGTAACCTACAACAAGATCACCTAGCACGTTCCGAGCATGCGTAGCAATGCGGCCGCAACCCCAGCCCTCGCAAAATTGCAAGACCAGTCCTTCGCGTACATCATTACGCTCTGGAGATACCATGGGCATAGGGGGAGAGGCACGACCACGGCAGGCCCAGAATGCGGCTTAACCACACCAGGCGCTCCCAAGTGTGTCATTCTTTTTTATCTTTTTCTTTCTTACCCACAGGACTCTGTTCACCAGAGGCCCTATCCGGCAGTAGACCGGCCGAACTCACGATGCAACAGCCAGGGGAGGAGAAAGGCTATGACGAATATTCAGGTGGTCTCCATTACGAGCATTAAATCTGTTTTATACACCATTCCGCAGCCTACCCCTGGAGGGGGACATGCTTAATAGTCCCATCCCTTGCTTACCGCACTATTTGTATCGTTCTGCATTCATGGCAGTATTTCTTGAATAAACAATGCAGCACTTTTTTGCTTATAATTGCATTCCTTTATTATAATATGTTCATTTATGACATGTCGCATCCGTACACTTTGGTACGGCTAAATACACCAGGAGCTTAAGTTCCCCACATTATGGTGTGATAAGTCCAAACACTTTCACCAGTGCGGCACCCCGAACTTATAGCATTATATGCATCGGCTCCGAATCATGTCTTGGGTCAATAGTTGGGTTTGCCTGGCTCCCATGTTTTGGTACCTTACATTCCGTTGTATCGGCTAAGGTAGCACTGGGAGAACCACTGCGTTTGCGCCCCAGTTGAGCTGGGCGAGCGCCTCAGTGGAGAAAGCTAAAACTGACCGTCATGATGAGGCGAGAGCCGGTCGCTGTTCAAGAGGTTTTTTTGAGTCCCTAAAGATTTATGCCGCTTAGAGCGAGGAACCGACTTTGTCCGGCACAAGCATGGATAGCGCCCCGAATTCGGCCTTCCGAACACTAGGGGCTTCACCGAAATTTAAAATTATAGAATTCTATGGCTAAGTGAGAGTGTTCAAGCATTATAAGTCTGGTTGCCTCGTTTGTTGTGTTGAGCGCCTCCCTAGATTGACCCAAATATGGGAACAAGAGTGCTCAAATTTATCCCGAACACCCCAGCACTCGCGGCATGGGGGCTGAAGCCGACGACTTGCCATCTCTCAGATTTGATAAACAGCCGCACAGAAGGTAATATTTTAAATCAACAAGTGTTGCTTAGCGCATATGAAAAAGTTTTCAGCGCACAAGATAACAAAATGCGAGTCTACTCAAATATTACATTTTTGGAGCACTCACCCGCAATAATGCGGGCACCCTTCAGGACACTCTTATAATACATCTCGGGCGTGCGATACTCCTTGCCCGGCGGTGGCGCGTCCGTCACAAGCTTCTCAGCATCCATCTTGCCCCAGTGCACCTTAGCACGGGCAAGGGACCGACAGGCACCTTCAATACAGGCGGATTGCTTGATGACTTCAACCCATGGACAAGCATCCACCAGCCGCCGCACCAGGACAAAGTAGCTCCCAGGCATGGCCTCCTTGGGCCATAGCCGAACTATGAGGCCCTTCATGGCCTGTTCGGCCACCTTGTGGAGCTCGACCAGCTGCTTCAGCTGGTCGCTAAGGGGCACCAGATGTCCGGCCTCAGCATACTGAGACCAGAAGACCTTCTCCATCGAGCTCCCCTCCTCGGCCCTGTAAAAAGCGGCAGCATCGGACATGCTTCGGGGCAGATCTGCGAACGCCCCTGGAGAGCTCCGAATTCGGGTAAGTAACAGGTAATTCACATTCACATGCTTGCTTTGCATGAAAAATGCCTTACCCGCCGCTATTTTCTTCAACGCCTCGATTTCCTGAAGGGCCTTGTGGGCTTCGGCCTTAGCGGCTTTGGCACTCTCAAGAGCCGATGCAAGCTCAGACTCTCGAGTCTTCGAGTCGCGCTCCAAACTCTCATGCTTTTCCACGAGAGCCTGGAGCTCTTGCTGTACCTCCGCCACCCGCGCCTCCTGCTTCTCTCACCCAGCACGCTCCACGGCCGCATTACATTCGGCCACGGACACCGCCTCCTTCAGGGTCGCCACCTCGTTCGTGGCCCCTGAAGTACCCACGTTATCCTTGTCATTTCTCTTGCAACCAAATCCTTTTCTGTAAGGTACAACTTTAATAAGCTGTTACGCACCTTCCTTGTCCTCGAGCTGCTTCTTGGCATGGACGAGCTCGTTCGCGGACCGCTCGAGGCTTTGCATCAAAGCATTGACCTCCGCAGTCAGTGCGGCAGAGGTCAGCAGCGCAGCCTGCAATCCCATATTGACATATTTTTCAAGACTCCTACGTATATATTTTTAGATCCTTAGTCCGGCTTTTCTTTCCGAACACCGAACTGAGCATCAGGGGCTACTGTCTATGTGGTACTATTTTACATATATTAATATTCTTACCTCAAAGCCTGTTAGAAGGCTGCTGCAGGCTTCGGTCAGCCCGCTTTTGGCGAGCTGAACCTTCTGAATCACCGCACTTATGACAGTGCGGTGTTCCTCCTCGATGTTAGCGCCGTTGAGCGCCTCCAGCAAGTTATCCAGCGCCTCTGGTTGGACGGAGGCCGCTGGCATCACGGTCTTTCCCTTCTTACGAAGGGGCCGCCGCCGGACTCCGGAACCACTACAGGTTCCGGTGCGGAGTCCGGTACGAAGTCCGGGAGGTTGCCCTGTGGCACCTCCAGGGCCTCCTCCTCCAGGTGGGTCCCTCTCTGGGATCCCACCTCGGCGTCGTCAGCGTCATGGGGGGTGGAGGCGGTTGGAAGTGAAGTACTATCCACATCCGACGTACCCAAGGACCCGCTCGACGAAGCGGGAAGATCGTCCTTGGGCGGACTGCAGGGTTGTATGCGGCATTAGAAAGACACCGTGTGGCAAAAAGAAAAATCATGAAGTTATTCAGGAGTCCGGATACTTACGATCTCGCCAGGGGCTTGGCCCTTGAAGGCCAATCCTTGTCGTCATCACCGGCATTGGCGGAATAGTCCGGGGGAAGAGTCCTTCCCTTCTTGGACCCTTCGGCCTCCCTCGTTGGGGAGGCCTTCCTTTTCTTCACTCTCCCAGTTGGGGGAGAGGCCTCTTTCTTCTCCTCCTCGTCCTCGTGGGAGGAGTCCGCCTCGGAGTCATCGGACGATGAATCCGATAACACCTGAAAACGGGAACTCTTTCGAGTGCCCGTGGCCTTCTTCTTGGCCTTCTTCTCCGGCACCACGTGGGGTGCCAGAACCAGCAGCCCCGTGAAGCGGGCGTCCGCTGGGTCTTTTGGGAAAGGGGCTGGACAGTTAGTCAGCTCGGCCTTCTTCAGCCAGTCCTGTCAAAGGAGAGGGAGTTTAGATCCCGCATAGAGTCACACTATGGAAAACAAGTGTCCCGTAAAGGGTAGAATCGCTTACCTCGCTAGCCTGGTGCTGTGAGCTGAATCCGCGATCTTCGGTAGCAGATGCGGGAGCCTCGGTGCCCTTAAACAACACTTTCCAGGCATCTTCATACTTAGTGTCGAAGAGCCCGCTCAAGGTTCGGTGCTGGGCCGGATCAAACTCCCACAATTTGAAGGCCCGTTGTTGGCACAGGAGAATCAAGCGGATGAGCATGACCTGGACTACGTTGACAAGCTTGAGCTTCTTGTTCACTAGCTTTTGGACGCAGGCTTGGAGTCCGGTCAGCTCCTCCGAATCGCCCCAAGTCAGGCCACTCTCTTTCCAAGAGGTGAGCCATGTGGGGATGCCAGATCTGAATTCGGGGGCCGCTGCCCATTTAGGGTCACGCGGCTCGGTGATGTAGAACCACCCCGATTGCCACCCCTTGATGGTTTCCATGAAGGCGCCCTCGAGCCAAGTAACGTTGGGCATCTTGCCCACCATGGCACCTCCGCACTCCGCTTGGCTGCCCTTCACAACCTTCGGCTTGACATTGAAGGTCTTGAGCCACAAGCCGAAGTGGGGCTGGATGCAGAGGAAGGCCTCACACACGACGATAAACGCCGAGATGTTGAGGATGAAATTTGGGGCCAGATCATGGAAATCCAGGCTGTAGTAGAACATGAGCCCCCGGACAAAGGGGTGGAGTGGGAAGCCCAGTCCGCGGAGGAAATGGGGAAGGAATACCACCCTCTCATGGGGCCTGGGGGTGGAGATGAGCTGCCCCTTGTCGGGGAGCCGGTTCGTGATGTCGCTGGACAGATATCCGACACATCGCAGCTTCTTGATGTGCCCCTCCATAACGGAGGAGGCCATCCACTTGCCTCCCACTCCGGACATAGTCGGAGAAGGTTGAGGTGAGATGTGCGGACTTGGGCGCTGGAGCTCGAGTACGCGGAGATGGATAAGCAAAGGAGGAAGAAGGCGCAGGTAAAAAGGTGGATCCTTATCCCCTTATATATGGGCGGGCGAAACTATGCATCCCCACCGGCCTGGTAAAACTCGCTTTTCTCCCAAGCACCGCAATCAATGGCGCGGTTGGGTTACCCACGTCCGTATTGATGGGAATCCCGGAATAAGGGGAACACAATCTCTGCTTGAAAGAGACGTGCTAAGGAAACCGCTTCGCTAAACGCGCTGAGGTGGTATAACAAAAATGATTCAAGTAAAGGCTTGGCTGTGGTGTGACGTCACGCCATGAAATATGTCTGCCGATTGAAGTTGTGTAAATATTATTCTCTCTATGGTGGAATGTGGAATTTATTTTGCAGAGCCGGACACTATCCTGGTGTTCACAATCTTCTATAAATTATTCGGAGGAGGAACCCACCTTGCAATGCCAAAGACAATATGCGCGCCGGACTCATCGTCATTGAAGCCTGGTTCAGGGGCTACTGAGGGAGTCCTAGACTAGGGGGTGTCCGGATAGCCGAACTATCATCATCGGTCGGACTCCAAGACTATGAAGATACAAGATTGAAGACTTCGTCCCATGTCCGGATGGGACTTTCCTTGGCGTGGAAGGCAAGCTTGGCGATACGGATATGTGGATCTCCTACCATTGTAACCGACTCTGTGTAACCCTAGCCCTCTCCGATGTCTATATAAACCGGAGGGTTTTAGTCCATAGGACATAACAACAATCATACCATAGGCTGGCTTCTAGGGTTTAGCCTCCTTGATCTCGTGGTAGATCTACTCTTGTAATACCCACATCATCAATATTAATCAAGCAGGACGTAGGGTTTTACCTCCATCAAGAGGGCCCGAACCTGCATAAAACATCGTGTCCCTTGTCTCCTGTTACCATCCGCCTAGACGCACAGTTCGGGACCCCCTACCCGAGATCCGCCGGTTTTGACACCGACGCCGAGTTATAGGATCGATTGCCGTACTATCAAGGGGGGCTCTCGATGAGTTGCTTGATCATATCGTTCGTAGAGAGCTCAAACCATTGCATCCTTGCATCATCTTTATTGGTTCTTGTTTGGTTCTTCTCCTTGTGAGAGTTGGAGCTTTTTGTCATTTTCATGACAAGCTTGAGTTCATCGAAAACGGAGTTCACATGCATCTTCTATGATGTTTTCGATGTTGGAGGTTTTGCCGGTTCTTCTCTATTGGAGGTTTCTCTCCTCTGTTGGAGGTTTTGATGCTACTCGTTGTCTTGTATCCAACAAGCTTGAGTTTGCTCAATTCGGAGCTCATTTGCAGAAGTTATGGCAGTTCTGGTTTTATTGTTACCCTCTGTTGTCTTCTCTGCAAAATGAAGGACTCCTAGTGTTGCTGATCTGGGGCATGCGGTAGTACTACTCTCCGGAGCGGTAGTACCGCAGGCCCTTGCGGTAGTACCGCTCTGTGGGAGCGGTAGTATCGTGGCCTCCGGCCAGGCGCAGCTACTCGAGCGGTAGTAGGGGCGGGTGTAATTTTTTACATCCGCCCTACGCGGTAGTACCGCGCCGCGAGCGCGGCAGTACCGTGGGCTCTGGCCAGGCTTAGCAGCATGAGCGGAAGTAGGGGCGGATGTAATTTTTTACATCCGCGCCCTACACAGTAGTACCGCTCTTCGTGTGCGGCAGTACCGTGCCGGAGTTTTGCACAGGTCCTCCCTCAGCGGAAGTAGGTACGGAAGTAAGTTTTTATGTCCGTGCTTTCTCTGCGCCTAGTGTTGCCTGCCTTACGGTAGTACCGTAGGGGCGCGCGGTAGTACCGCTCCGGCGGTCCTACCGCTCATTGCCCTGTGCAACAGGCCTTCATCTGGCCAGAGCTGCACATGCGGTAGTACCACAACCTGCAGCGGTAGTACCGCAGCCAGCCGTGGTAGTACCGCAGCTCCCTGCGGTAGTACCGCGTCGTGCAGGCTGAGTGAGGGGATAACGGTTGGTTTTTCTCCCCACCTATAAAAGGGACTCTTCTTCCCCATTGAGACTTATCCTTTGAGCTCGTGTTCTTCCCCCATTGTTGACCTTCTTTGAGCTTGCTATCTCTCAATCCCTCCAATGATTCTTGCTAGTTCTTGAGGGAAAAGAGAGAGGAGATCTAGATCCACGTTTCCACCAGTCACTTTCTCCTCTTAGTGAGGGGAACCCCTTGGATCTAGATCTTGGAGTTCTTCGTGTTCTTCTTTCGTTCTTCCTCTCATTTTCCTCCCTAGCATTAGTTGCTTTGGTGGGATTTGGGAGAGAAGGACTTGGGCACTCTGTGTGCCCTTGCCATTGCATTTGGTGCATCGGTTCGAGTTCTCCATGTGATACGTTGAAGTTACAAGTTGAGAAGCTTATTACTCTTGGGTGCTTGGTGCCCTTGAGCTTGTTCCTCTTGGGTGCTTGGGCGCCCTAGACGGTTGGTGGTGTTCGGAGCTCAATCATTGTGGTGTAAAGCTCCGGGCAAGCGTCTGGGTCTCCAATTAGGTTGTGGAGATCACCCCGAGCAATTTGACGGGTACCGGTGACCGCCCCCAAGGGTTGCCAAAGTGTACGGGTTCGGTGACTGCCCCCAAGGGTCGCCATTTGTACGGGTTCGGTGACCGCCCTCAAGGGTCCCTTAGTGGAATCACGGCATCTTGCATTGTGCGAGGGCGTGAGGAGATTACGGTGGCCCTAGTGGCTTCTTGGGGAGCATTGTGCCTCCACACCGCTCCAAACGGAGATTAGCATCCGCAAGGGTGTGAACTTCGGCATACATCATCGTCTCCGCGTGCCTCGGTTATCTCTTACCCGAGCCCTTTACTTATGCACTTTACTTTGTGATAGCCATATTGTTCTTTGTCATATATCTTGCTATCACATAGTCGCTTACCTTGCTTAGCATAATTTTTTGGTGCCCATAGGTGAGCCTAGTTGTTGTAGGTTTTGTGCTTGACAAATTAACCGTTAGGTTTATTCCGCATTTGTTCAAGCCTAAACCGTAATTATTTCAAAATGCCTATTCACCCCCCCTCTAGGCGACATCCTCGATCTTTCAGTTATAACATAGGGTGAAACAGAACTAGCTCCAGTTCATAAATGTAATGTAGGCATGTATTCCGAATATACTCATACGTGCTTACGGAAAAGAACTGGCATGACATCTTCTGTCCTACCCTCCTGTGGCAGTGGGATCCTAATGGAAACTAAGGGATATCAAGGCCTCCTTTTAATAGAGTACCGGATCAAAGCATTAACACTTAGTGAATACATGAACTCCTCAAACTATGGTCAACACCGAGAAGTATCCCGATTATTGTCACTTGGGTGTTGTCGGATCATAACACATAATAGGTGACTATAGACTTGCAAGATAGGATCAAGAACTCACATATATTCATGAAAACATAATAGGTTCAGATCTGAAATCATGGCACTCGGGCCCTAGTGACAAGCATTAAGCATAGCAAAGTCATATCAACATCAATCTCAGAACATAGTGGATACTAGGGATCGAACCCTAACAAAACTAACTTGATTACATGGTAAATTTCATCCAACCCATCATCGTCCAGCAAACCTACGATGGAATTACTCATGCACGGTGGTGAGCATCATGAATTTGGTGATGGAGGATGGTTGATGATTATGACAGCGATGAATCCCCCTCTCCGGAGCCCCGAACGGACTCCAGATCAGCCCTCCCGAGAGAAATTAGGGCTTGGCAGCGGCTCCGTATTGTAAAACGCGATGAAACTTTCTCTCTAATTTTTTCTCCGTGAAAGCAAATATATGGAGTTGGAGTTGAGGTCGGTGGACATCCAGGGGGCCCACGAGGCAGAGGGGTGCGCCCTAGGGGAGGGGGCGCGCCCCCCACCCTCGTGGGCAGGGTGTGGGCCCCCTGATGTTGATTCTTTCGCCAGTATTTTTTATTAATTCTGAAAAGTTGCTCCGTGGATTTTCAGGTCATTCCGAGAACTTTTATTTCTGCACAAAAATAACACCATCGTAGTTGTCGGTGTCAAAACCGGCGGATCTCGGGTAGGGGGTCCCGAACTGTGCGTCTAAGGCTAATGGTAACAGGAGGCGGGGGACACAATGTTTACCCAGGTTCGTGCCCTCTCGATGGAGGTAATACCCTACTTCCTGCTTGATTGATCTTGATGAGATGAGTATTACAAGAGTTGATGTACCACGAGATCATAGAGGCTAAACCCTAGAATCTAGCCTATGATTATGATTGTTGTTGTCCTACGGACTAAACCCTCCGATTTATATAAACACCGGAGGGGGCTAGGGTTACACAGAGTCTGTTACAGAGAAGGAGATCTACATATCCGAATTGCCAAGCTTGCCTTCCACGCAAAGGAGAGTCCCACCCGGACACAGGACGAAGTCTTCAATCTTGTATCTTCATAGTCCAATAGTCCGACCAAAGTATATAGTCCGGCTGTCCGAGGACCCCTTAATCCAGGACTCCCTCAGCAGTTCTGCTGAAAACAGCGTCAGTCCAGGTTAGTTCCATTCAAATCATGCAAGTTAGAGTCCAAAACAAGGGCAAAAGTGTTTGGAAAAGTAGATACGATGGAGGCGTATCACAAGCCCACGGCCTCAGATCCGCTTCCTCGCACCCTCATCCAACCTACCGGAGGAGCTTCTAACGCCCCGTCCACGGCCGCAGATCTGCATCGTCGACACCATCCTTAACCCAATCACCAGAGCAGCTTCACCTACGCCCTCGTCCACGGCCACAAATCCGCTTCGCCTACACCATAGTCCACCCTACCGGAGCCACTCCACAAACACCCTACTCGACGGTTCTAGATCTGCTTACCGTCCCCGACAGCCAGCGCAGCGTCATCACCCTTGACATTTCTAACCTGATTCCCACTGTCTGGCAAGATGCCAAGCACCCGCCACGGCCTAGGTACTTGTCACCTTTAAACCTATCAAGCATCACCTGCCCGATGTACTTCAAATATACTAACAAGTTCCTGTTACCTATTATGCAGCTAGAAAAAACTACAAGGACGATGTTTCTTCTGGATCTAGCAGCTTGGCTAACCAAGATCCTGGACTGAGGTATGGCTATGATCTTGTAAGTGCTTCTCTCTCTCTCTCTTGTATTGTTCTATGCCTTCCTGCGTGCTTTGCTGGGGTTTTCCACCAGTAATCCCTTTGTGCAGACAATAATTTCTACTACTGGCTGCTAAATTAGATATGTAGATGTCATACATGATACTACCTCGTCCCTTCATTCCTAAATATAAGTCTTTCTAGAGATTCCATTATAGGCTACATACAGAGCAAAATGAGTGAATCTACACTCGAAAATGCATCTATATACATTCGTATATGGTCCATACTGGAATCTCTACAAAGACATATATTTAGGAACAGAGGCAGTACATTACACAAAATCGTAGGTGGCATGTAAGAATTCCAGTGCACTACATTAGGCTCCCTTAGAGTGCTTGCTAGTCCAGCACACAGAGTCATGGCTAGTTTATGCTATGCACACAATCATTAATTGGTGGTTTAAATATGCGCAAGGGATATGCAATGTATTATCATGTAGAGATGTCCGAAATTAGCTGCGTCAACTTGCAGATAGGGTTACACAATGAAAAATTACAAGATGTATGTGGCAATTTTATGGAACATCGCAAAAAAAGGAGAGGCAGCGGCGAGCCTATACAGTGTGCTATGGTACGCCACTCCTCCATTGCAATCATTGTGACATGTTATTTGTATGTCAGTTCTATTGGCCAAGTTTCTTAGGGACAGTTATTACGAGTTATCCTAAGAAAATAAGCTCCATGTAATAAGCCAACCAATTCTTTTCATTGCCTTCCTTTTCAGCTTATCTTTGGTATGATTAGTGAAAAGTCTAGATTGCATTATATTTTTTCATTTTGCTGCCCATATGAAAATTAATTTGACTTGCAAACGTCACAAATTGAACCCAGTGCAGTAATTAATATCATAGGAAAATAGACCATCACTATTTGTTCAAAATGCAAATACAAAGATATCATGTACTTGGCACAATCTACTTTGGTTAATGTTTTCCATAGAGATCCCATTGCCTAATTTAAACGAAGAATGCATGACCCACATTTAAATGAAGAACAATTATTTATTGAAATCTGATGGTCCAAGTGGTTGGTTATTATCATATAGCAGCACCACCTGAAAGCATCATATAGCAGCAGCAGCTCATAGGAACTCATGATACAATAGCAGCAGCAGTGTGCAATTCATCATATACCAGTAGCAGCTCATAGAAATTCATCATATAGTAGCAGCAAGAGCAGTTCATAGCAATTCATCATATAGCAGCAGCAAGAGCAGCTCATAGCAATTCATCATATAGTAGCAACAGGAGCAGCTCATAGCAATTCATCATATAGCAGCAGCAGGAGCAGCTCATAGCAATTCATCATACAACAGCAGCAGGAGCAGCTTATGGCAACTCATCATATAGCAGCAACAGCTCATAGCAATTCATCATATAGCAGCAGCAGCTCATAGCAATACCAGTAGCAGCAGCTCATAGCAATGCATCATATAGCAGCAGCAGAAGCATCTCATAGCAATTCATCGTATAGTGGATCAAAATGAAAATTTGGCGAAAAATCAAAGGAGATCCTCACCTTGTTGGATGAGCTCATCCTTCAACAGCACCTCAATGCCACGGCCTGGGAGGAGGGGAGGGGGAATAAGGTGCCTTCTGCCTACTTTACAGGCCAATAAGACACCGAAAGTGTTATGGGCCAGAGGAGGACCAATTTGCAAACTAGGCTTTAAACAAGACGAAAGTTGCGTTGGGATGAAATGATGCCCTGTGGAACGTGGGCCCCTAATGGACCTAAAGTCAAAGGCCCAACTGTTGTGCGGGCCGTTAGCAGGCCAAGGGACAAAATGGGCTAAGAGTTGGCCCATTTACCGAATGGGCTGAGGACAGGCCTAAAGTCACAGCGGGCTAGAATTGGCCCAACTGCAGAATGGGCTGAGAAAAGGCCGAAAGGCGTTCCGGGCCGTTAACGGGCTGGAACTGACAATGGGCTGCTAACAGGCCGAAAGAAGCTTGGGCCGCAATTGGGACCAAAAACATAGCGGGCCATTAACGGGCTTAAACCGACGATGGGCTGGAAATTGTAGAATCTAGAATGGGCCTTTAATGGGCTAATTCTATGTAACTTGTATGGGCCGTACTTGTAAATGGGCCTGACTAAACTAGGCTACTAATGGGCCGGCCCGCTTATTTTGACAGGCCCAGCCTTTTCACCGGAACGGGCCTCTGTTGGGTCGTGCCACGTGTCGACGTATCATAGGCGGCTCCTGTCCAATGAGTTGATGACATCTGTCCCAACGGTGAGGCAACACATGGTTCCTCCGGCCAATGAGAATTTTACACGTGGAAAATCCCCATTGGTCGTGGCTGTTAGCGGGTTATCGGATCCAAAACCGGACCCGATAGCTTAACGGTGTTCCGTTACGGTGGATGCCACGTGTCGGTCACCCTTGACGAAAGCACTTCTATGACACGCGATTTATCGTCATGGAAGTGGACACTTCCGTGATGATAATTTTGGTAATGTCATGGAACACTTCTACGACATCACAGGTATGACTATCTTGATTCTGTCATGAAATCGTCATGGATGTACATGCATGACAGAAAACGTGACCTACTATGACAAACATGTATCATCATGGAAGTGTATTTTTTTGTAGTGTATGATTAACTGATTAGTAAAAATTGAGACATAGTTGATAGTTTTTAGTTGATATAAGCCTCTGGTCATATACACTTTGATATAGGATAGTTTCTAGTGTTTTTGTCTTCCTCACAGTAAGTAATTTTTTAGCCTATTTTTTGGTGTTTTGAATAGAATAGGAAATTTTAGGTCTTTTCATTAGAAATTTTCATAATGGGAATTTTTAGTTGGTAGAATTTGAAAAAATGTTCTGTACTTGTTATATTGTGAACTTAGGGCATATTTTTAGGGTTTAGTAAAAGAAATAGTAATAGTGGATGATGATGTAGATGTTTTAGGTATAGAACATTTTGAATAGATGATGATGTAGATTTCTTAGTACAACTAGTTTATTTAGTGTTGCTCAAGAATTGCTCATATGATGTAGATATAAACATGTATATCTAGTGTTGCTCAAATAGGATATGTGCTTGCCCAAGTGACCATGTTTGCACGTAACAGCTCCGAGTGGCCTATGTTTTGCCGGAGTGTTGATTAATTTCCATTCCGGCAAATTTCAGGTGGTCGATATGTCCTTTTTTAGCAAAGGGCATGCCGGATTTTTCCTCTAAAGTGGATCGTTAATCCTTTTCTAATATTGCTTTAGGAAAATGGCGACACCACCACCACCAGAACCACCATGTCGACTGTGCAAGTCAAGATGAGCCAGCAGCCTTGCAACTGACACGTTGGTCGGCATCTACTTCCAGCTGAGTTTTCTTCCTGCGACGGTAAAAAAATATATGAAACTTGTAACAACTATTTCGTTTTTAGTGTTATTGGCATTAATACATTGTGTATATACCATTGTGTATACACAGATCGTCCCATGCAATGTGAGGTTGGGATTCAACAAGCTGACCGGAGACACTGTGTCCTTTGAGGCTCCTGGGGGCCCCTACACTATGGAGGTCGAGAAAGGATGAAATATGTCACAGATCGGAGGATATGGATGGAACCATTTCATCTCCCACATGGGTATCACTGGCGGTGAGTTGATCAGCTTCTCCTTCAGAGCAGAAAGACCCAAGCTGGCCATTATTTATCTCAACCCGGATGAAGATGATGAGGACCCACTTGATGAAGTCATCTACACTCAAAGAATAAGGTTGACCGAGGACGAGGTGTGGTACGTATGGGACATAATTCCGCCACGTGCTAACTTTGTCGGGGTGCCATTGGTGACCCGCCTGACAACTATCATGGTTGATCGGCATGTTATGGTATGTTATACTTAGTGTACAATCTGATTACATGCTTACTTAGTAGAATTCAAGCTTAGTAGAAATGTAGTACTGTTTTTGATAGTGTAGAAACCTATACTTAGTAGAAATATATTTGCAAGAGTATGTGAGAGGCTACTTATTAATTGATATGTTTTTATTATTCATAAAATTGCCAAAGAGCCTATCTGTGAGTTGTGGTATTGAGCCTGATGAAGAAGGCTCTGCTGGAATACGCCTTACCGCAAGGGGCTCTGTCACCACCTGTGCGTACAGTGTGGACACGGGCGGTCGCACACACTTCAGCTCGGTTGGGTGGAAGAACTTCCTTGTTGGCAAGAATCTTCGTGTTGGACAGGCCATCCTAATTAATATCAGGAACACCCACCGCCATGGATTGAGGATGATGGTCGTCGTTGATAATGCTTAATGATATTGTATGACTACTGTATGACAATATGGTATTGTGGTTAATGATATTGTTTTCTGGTATATGTGAAATTGCAGTTTATTGAAATGGGGTAATGTTCTAGATCAATAGGAAGCAGGGAAAAAATGTTGAAAGATATAGCAATAGCGCGGGCAAAGAAAAGCGCTACAGCTACTTATTAGTAGCGCTTGCTGGAAAACCGCTACTGATATAGTCAATTCTAGTAGAGCGTGTACATAGAGCGCTACTACTATATGTTAGCTGTAGCGCCTTATTAGTAGTGCGGCCACTCGCGCTACGGATAGTTTTAAAACGCGCGCTACTACTAGGGTTTTTCCCTAGTAGTGAGAGAACATTGGAAAAAATTCAATTCAACACAAACTGCATACAACATAGTTCAATTACATTTAAAGGGATCATCCCTAGTAGGAAAGCACGGTGCAAGAGAAAGGTCACACTTGATGTGGTCTTCGGAGCTCCCGATAACTATCGGTCCGAGGAGTTAACCTTCCATGTCATACCCTTCTGACGTCGCTATCACGCCCTGCTGGGGAGAGAAGTGGTTATAAAAATCCACAGGGTACCCCATTACAGGTATATGAAGCTCAAAATGTCCGTTCCTAGTGGAGTAATAACGGTCACAAGCAACCCAGATAGGGCACTCAGGGCCGAAAACTAAACGGCTTCACTAGCCTTCGAAATGTTAGCAGAGGCATTTGCGACCGAGGAGCTTATTGCACTTCGGGCCACAATCAACTCGGACGGTGTCATCTACTACCACTATAAAAGGAAGAGAGGGGCAATATCCAAACAATCAAATCCATCCATGATCAATATCTGATGGCCCTTAATCCTCCGATGTTTAACACTCCAAACCATGCATTAAACCACTACCAAGCACGCCTGCAGCCACACACGACCTCTCGCCCCCTCCTCTCCTCCTCCCGCGCCGTTCGCCGCCCCCGCAGCCATTAGCCGACGCGAGAGCCGTGCCGCTGGAGCCGCCGCCCCTTTCGCCGCATGAGCCGCCGCCCCTTCCGCCGCATGAGCCGCCGCCCGTTCCGCCGTGGGAGCCGCCGCCCCTTCGCCGCGGGAGTCGTCGCCCCTTCCTCTCCTGGAGCCACCGCCCCTTCGCCACGGGAGCCGCCCATCTCCCTTCACCACCCGAGTCACTCAACTTGGCCTCTGCCTCGCTGCCCCTGGTCCTCTTCTTCTTCAAGTAAGTTTCTTTTAACAAGAGTTTGTGCTTACCTTGTTTGCATCATTTAAGAATTGATCTTCTCAGTATCTCCTACTTACAAAATATTCCATCTTACATTCTTTTCTTTATTCTATGCATCTTAAATTCTGTGAGATATACACGTACTCTACATTTCCACTAGGCATATAGAGGTCGATCCTCAATTCTTTATTTTATATTTATAATAAACTAATTGTTGATGCTTTAAATTATCTTCACCACTCTATCTATACCCTTCTATATATTGTTTTCATCTAGAGAACACTCCCTGTTTAAGGACCTAAGAAACAAAACTATGGATGGTAGTGCAAATATAAAGCATAATCCAACTGATGATCCTAAAAGGAGAAGTGTTCAATCATGGAATTGGAGAATGCCAAATGAGAAGAAAATTGAATACAATGTGAAGCGCTGTATATTCTGATAATAAAAGAAAGTTGCAGCTCTAGAGTGTGTTAACCAGGACCAATTATCACAAACATGTGTTTCTCCGTTGCTATGGTTCAGCTCTGTTCAACAATTCTCATAGCTAACATCAAGATTCATGTGTTTCTAATTGCAGCTCTTGGTCAGGTCCCACTTGTTTCTAGCGATCCTTGTTTATAATAAAATGCAAGAGCTTGTGACAGCAATGTAGCAAAAATTTACCGCAAAATGGGCTACTCCCTCCTGATGCTCTCATGGTGCCATGCCAAACCCTTTTCATGCTGAAGGGCTTCTCAGGTCCAAGAAAATACTCTCATAATTGCCTTAACATTTATCTCCTTGAGTTATAACAACAGTTCCACGACAAGGTTGCTTGCAATATTTTTGAAAACTATATATATTCTAGACATTTATATTAGATGACAATGAATTTGGCTTGAAATGCTCCTGATGAGGCTTAAAAGTTCTTGAAGTGTGTTAAGACCCACTATCATATTCAAATTTATTCACTGAGGGAGTCCCGGATTAGGGGGTGTCCGGATAACCGGACTATAACCTTCGGCCGGACTCCTGGACTATGAAGATACAATATTGAAGACTTCGTCCCGTGTCCGGATGGGACTTTCCTTGGCGTGGAAGGCAAGCTTGGCGATACGAATATGTAGATCTCCTCCCATTGTAACCGACTCTGTGTAACCCTAGCCCTCTCCGGTGTCTATATAAACCAGAGGGTTTTAGTCTGTAGGACGAACAACAATCATACCATAGGCTAGCTTCTAGGGTTTAGCCTCCCTGATCTCGTGGTAGATCTACTCTTGTACTACCCATATCATCAATATTAATCAAGCAGGAGTAGGGTTTTACCTCCATCGAGAGGGCCCAAACCTGGGTAAAAACATCGTGTCCCTTGTCTCCTGTTACCATCCGCCTAGACGCACAGTTCGAGACCCCCTACCCGAGATCCGCCGGTTTTGACACCGACATTGGTGCTTTCATTGAGAGTTCCTCTGTGTCGTCACCTTTAGGCCCGATGGCTCCTCTGATCATCAACAACGATGCGTCCAGGGTGATACTTTTCTCCTCTGACAGATCTTTGTATTCGGCGGCTTTGCACTGTGGGCCAATTCGCCTGGCCATCTGGAGCAGATCGGAAGCTACGCCCCTGGCCATCAGGTCAGATTTGGAAGTTTGAACTACACGGCTGACATCCGCGGAGACTTGATATTCGACGGGTTCGAGCCATAGCTGAGCGCGCCGCACTGTCACGATGGGCATGATCTAGCTCTATCGTCGAACAGTGCCCAGGAGGCCGCCCCCACTGTCCGCTCCGACCCTTAGATCGGAGCCGACTGCGCCAATCGAGGACAGGTGGCTGGACACCGCCTCGGGGGCTGCAATCCCTACAGCGATCGAGCCGAACACCATCCTTGTCCTTTGCGAAGCTCGTGACTCCAAGGTACCGGACTCCTCTCCGGACTCCGAACCTTCCGCGCCCCTGCCAATCGAACCCGATTGGGCGCCGATCATAGAGTTCGCCGCCGCAGACATCTTTCTGCACTCGCCCTTCGGCGACATTCTGAATTCACTAAAGTCTCTCTCTCTCTTTATCAGGAGAGCCCTGGCCGGACTATGGTCAGCAAGGTTGGGATGCGGACGACAAAGAAATTCAAAGCCCACCCACCACCCACTTCGTAGCCACTGTCAATGATTTAACCGACATGCTCGACTTCGACTCCGAAGACATCGATGGTATGGACGCCGATGCAGGAGACGACCAAGACCCAACGCCTATAGGGCACTGGAAGGCCACCTCGTCATACGACATATACATGGTGGACATCCCAAAAGAGGGGAATGGCGATGGAACAACGGAGGACGATCCCTCCAAGAAGCAGCCTAACACCTGCGTCAGCGGCGCCGCTCTAAATCCCGCCAAAGCAAAAACGGTGATTCCGGCACGGGAGATAATAACACCCCGGATAGTGCCGAAGACAAACCCTCCAACAGGATTCAGCACAGGAGGAGGGAGAAGCCAGCCCTCATGAGAGAGCAGCAGACAGAGAGGTAGAGGACGATAATTACATGCCTCCTCCGAAGACGAGGCAAGCCTCGACGACGATGAATTTCTTGTGCCTAAGAATCCCGTCGAACAAGAGCGTTTCAAACGCAGGCTTATGGCCACGGCGAGCAGCCTCAAGAAAAAACAGCAACAACTTAGAGCTGACCAAGACCTGCTAGCCGACAGATGGATTGAAGTCCTTGCGGCCGAAGAGTACGAATTTGAACGCCCCTCCAAGAGCTACCCAAAGCGCAGGTTGCTACCCCGACTAGAGGAGGAAGCACCTAAACCTACATCACCAGCGCACGACGCGGCCGACCGACCACCTCGTGGCCGCGACGGAGAGGCGTCTCGTCCATCCACTCAAGCCGCACCCCGGCATCGCTCAAAAAATACCAAGGCACGGGGAAATGAGCCAGACCAGCGAGAGATATTGGAGGACAAGGCAAGGCAAACAAGATCGATCTATGGATCGCGTGGGTGCCCCACGACACGTGACGATAACCGTCATGCCAGATACGGCAAATACGGCCAGGCCGAACACAGCAGACAAAGCTCATTTGAGCTACGTCATGATATAGCCCAGTACAAAAGCGCCGCACACCCACTATGCTTCACAGATGAAGTAATGGATCATCAAATCCCTGGAGGTTTTAAACCCGTAAACATCGAATCATACGATGGCACAACAGATCCTGCAGTATGGATCGAGGATTATCTCCTTCATATCCACATGGCCCGCGGTGATGATCTACACGCTATAAAATACCTCCAACTCAAGCTCAAAGGACCAGCTCGGCATTGGCTTAACAGCTTGCCAGCAAAATCAATTGGTTGTTGGGAGGACCTGGAAGCCGCATTCCTCGACAACTTCCAGGGCACCTATGTGCGACCACCAAACGCCGATGACCTAAGCCACATAATTCAGCAGCCAGAGGAATCAGCCAGACCATTCTGGACACGGTTCCTAACCAAGAAAAATCAAATAGTCGACTGTCCAGACTCTGAGGTCCTAGCAGCCTTCAAACATAACATCCATGACGAATGGCTTGCCCGGCACCTAGGATAGGAAAAGCCGAAATCCATGGCAGCCCTCACAACACTCATGACCCGCTTTTGCGCGGGAGAAGACAGCTGGCTAGCTCGTAGTAATAACATGACCAAGAGCCCTGGTAATTCGGATACCAAGGACAACAATGGTAGGTCGCGTCGCAACAAGCACAAGCGCCGCAGTAACGGTGACAATGCTGAGGATACGACAGTAAATGCCGGATTCAGAGGCTCTAAACCCGGTCAGCGGAAAAAGCCATTTAAAAGAAATACTCTGGGCCCGTCTAGTTTGGACCGAATACTCGATCGCTCGTGCCAGATACACGGCACCCCCGAAAAACCAGCCAATCACACCAACAGGGATTGTTGGGTGTTCAAGCAGGCAGGCAAGTTAAGTGCCGAAAACAGGCTCAAGGGGCTGCATAGCAATGACAAGGAGGAGCCCCGGCCGCCGAACAATAGGGGACAGAAGGGCTTTCCCCCACAAGTGCGGACGGTGAACATGATATACGCAACCCACATCCCCAAAAGGGAGCGGAAGCGCGCACTCAGGGACGTATATGCGTTGGAGCCACTCGCCCCGAAGTTCAACCCGTGGTCCTCCTGCCCGATCACTTTTGATCGAAGGGACCACCCCACTAGCATCCGCCACAGCGGATTCGCCGCATTGGTTCTAGACCCAATCATTGACGGATTTCACCTCACTAGAGTCCTCATGGACGGCAGCAGTAGCCTGAACCTGCTTTATCAGGATACAGTGCGAAAAACGGGCATAGATCCCTCAAGGATTAAACCCACAAAGACGACCTTTAAAGGCGTCATACCAGGTGTAGAGGCCAACTGTACAGGCTCAGTTACACTCGAAGTGGTCTTCGGATCCCCGGATAATTTTCCGAAGCAAGGAGTTAATCTTCGACATAGTCCCATTTCGCAGTGGCTATCATGCCCTGCTCGGACGAACCGCATTTGGAAAGTTCAATGCGGTGCCGCACTACGCATACCTCAAGCTCAAGATGCCAGGCCCTCGAGGAGTCATTACGGTCAATGGAAACACCGAATGCTCTCTCCGAACGGAGGAACATTCGGCGGCCCTCGTGGCGGAAGTACAAAGTAGCCTCTCAAGGCAATTCTCCAGTCCAGCTATTAAACGTCCGGACACCGTCACGCACGCCCGGAGTAACCTACAACAAGACCGCCTGGCACGTTCCGAGCAAGCGTAGCAGTGCGGCCCAAACCCCAGCCCTCGCGAAATTGCGAAACCAGTACCACGCGTACATAATTACGCTCTGGAAATACCATGGGCATAAGGGGAGGGGCACAACCACGGCACGCCCGAAATGCGGCTCAACCGCACTAGGGGCTCCCGATTTTGTCATTTCTTTTTTCTTACTTTCAGGACTCCACTCTCCGGAAGGCATGTCCGGCAGTACAATCGCCGGACACACAACGCAACAGCCAGGGAGGTAGCAAGCTACGTCGAATGTCTAGGTGGTCTCTATTACGAGCTAAATACCTATCTTACATAAAGTTCTACAGCTTGCCCCTGGAGGGAGACATGTCAAATAATCCCATCTCTTGCTTATCGCACTATTTGTATCGTTCTGCTTTCACAGCAGCCTTTTAATAAACAATACATAGCTCTTGTCTATTATTGCATTCATTTTTATGTAAATATGTTCAGTTATGACATTATTCAACCGTATACTTTGGTACGGCCAATACACCAGGGGCTTAAGTACCCCAGAATATGGTGTGAGAAGTCCGAACACTCTCATGAGTGAGGCACCCCGAACTTATAGCATTATATGCATCGGCTCCGAGTCATGTCTTGGGTCAATAGTTGGGTTTGCCCGGCTCCCATGTTTTGGTACCTTACGTTCCGTTATATCGGCTAAGGTAGCGCTGGGAGAACTATTGCGATTGTGCCCCAGTTGAGCTGGGTTAAGCACCTCATGATAGGGCGAGAGTCGGTCGCTGTTCGAGAGGTTTCGAGTCCCTAAAGACTTATGCCGCTTAGAGCGAGGAGCTAGCTTTGTCCGGCCTAGGCGTGGATAGCGCCCCGAACTCGGTCTTCCGAATACTAGGGGCTTCGCCGAAATTTAAAATTATAGAATTCTATGGCTAAGTGAGAGTGATAAAGCATTATAGTTTGATTACCTTGTTTGTTGTGCTGAGCGCCTCCCTCGAAGGACCCAAGAATGGGAACAAGAGCGCTCAGGTTTATCCCGAACACCCAAGCACTAGTGGCATGGGGGTAGAAGCCGACGACTCGCCATCTCTCAGATTTAATAAATGGCCGCACAGAAGGTAATATTTTAAATTCAACAAGCGTTGCTTAGCGCATATGAACAAGTTTTCAGCACACAGGATAACACGAGCGAGTTTACTCAAAAATTACATCCTTGGAACACTCACCCTCCACAAGACGGGCACCCTTCAGGATGCCCTCATAATACATCTCGGGCTTGCAATGCTCCTTCCCCTCCGGTGGCCCATCTGTCACCAGCTTCTCAGCATCCATCTTGCCCCAGTGTACTTTAACATGGGCAAGGGCCCTACGAGCGCCTTCGATGCATACAGAGTGCTTGATAACCTCAAGCCATGGACAGGCATCCGCCAGCTGCCTCACCAGCCCAAAGTTGCTCCCAGGCATGACCTCCCCAGGCCATAGCCAGACTATAAGGCCCTTCATGGCCTGTTCGGCTGCCTTATGGAGCTCGACCAGCTGCTTCAGCTGGTCGCTCAAGGGCGCCGGGTGTCCGGCCTCACCATACTGGGACCAGAACACCTTCTCCGTCGAGCTCCCTTCCTCGACTCGGTAGAATGCGGCAGCGTCGGACACACTACGGGGCAGATCTGTGAATGCTCTTGGAGAGCTCCGGACTCGGGTAAGTAACAAGTAATTCACTTTCACGTGCTTTGCTTTGCATAAAGAATGCCTTACCCGCCGCTATCTTCTTCATCGCCTCAATTTCCTGGAGGGCCTTTTGGGCTTCGGCCTTGGCAGATTTGGTGCTCTCAAGGGCCGAGGCAAGCTCGGACTCTCGAGTCTTTGAGTCAAGCTCCAACCTCTCGTGTTTTTTCACAAGAGCATGGAGCTCTTTCCGCACTTCCACTACCTGCGCCTCCTGCTTTTCTCGCTCGATGCGCTCCACGGCCGCATTGTCTTCGGCCTTGGACAGCGCTTCCTTCAGGGTCGTCACCTCGGTTGTGGCCCCTGTAATACTCACGTTGGTCCTATCATTATTTGCAACCAGATCTTTTTATATATACTTATATAAGGTACTACTTACCTTCCTTGTCCTCGAGCTGCTTCTTGGCAAGGTTGAGCTCGTTCTCGGACCGCTCGAGGCTCTGCTTTAATGCATCGACCTCCGCAGTCAGTGCGGCAGATGTCAGCAGCGCAGCCTGCATTCCCATATTGACATACTTATATTAGACTCCTGCGTATATCTTTTTAGATCCTCAGTCTGGTTTTTCTTTTCGAACACCAAACTAAGCATCAGGGGCTACTGTCTATGCGGTAATATTTTTACATATCTCAAATACATACCTCAAAGCCTGTTAGAAGGCTGGCACAGGCTTCCGTCAGCCCGCTCTTGGCGGACTGAACCTTCTGGAGCAGCGCACTCATAGTGTGGTGCTCCTTGTCAATGGAGGCGCCGTTAAGCACCTCCAGCAAATTATCCGGTGCCTCCAGTTGGACGGAGGTCACCGGCGTCATAGGCTTGCCCTTCTTGCTAGGGGGCCACCTGCCGGACTCCGGAATCGTTGAAGGTTCCGGTGTGGTGTCCGGCCCAAGGCCGGACTTAGAGCCCTTTGGGGTTTTGTCCCCTTGGCGCCTGGAGTCCGGGAGGTCGCCTTGCGGCGCCCCCAGGGCCACCTCCTCCTGGCTTGGCCCCTTTCGGGACTCCACCTCAGCATCGTCCGTAGGGCGAGGGGCGGTAGCGGTTGGGAGTGAAAGACTATTCACATCCGACGAATCCAGGGAGCCGCTCGACGAAGCGTCGAGCTGGACCTTGGGCGGACTGCATAATTATATTCGGTGTCAGAAGACACCGTGCAATAAAGGAACGCCATGAGTTATTCTGGTATCCGGATACTTACGATTTTGCCAGGGGCTTGGCCCTGGACGGCCACTCCTCTTCACCGTCGTCGGCGTCGGCGGAGTGGACCGGAGGAAGGGTCCTTCCCTTCTTGGACCCTCCGGCCCCCCTAGTTGGGGTAGCCTTCCTTTTCTTTCCTCCCCCCGCTGGAGGGGGAGAGGCCTCTTCTTCCTCCTCCTCGTTTTCGTGGGAGGAGGGCGCTTCGGAGTCATCGGATGATGAATCCGACACCACCTGGCGCCGGGAACTTTTTCAAGTTCCCGTGGCCTTCTTCTTGGCCTTCTTCTCTGGCACCAAGTGAGGTGCCGGGACCAGCAGCTTCGCCAAGCGGGTATCTGCTGGGGCTTCGGGCAAAGGAGCCGGATAGTCGATTTGTCCGGACTTCTTCTGCCAGTCCTGTCAAAGGAACGGGAGCTTAGAATCCCGCATAGAGTCAAACTATGAAAAACAAGTATCCCGTAAGGGGTAAAACAAGCTTACCACGCTGGCTTGCCGCTTCGCGCAGAATCCGTGATCCTCGGTAATGGGAGGGGGAACCTCGGCGCCCTTGAATAGCACCTTCCAGGCATCCTCGTGCGTTGTGTCAAAAAGCCTGGACAAAGTTTGGTGCTGGGCCGGGTCGAACTCCCACAAGTTAAAAGCCCGTCATTGACACGGGAGGATCCGGCGGAAGAGCATGACCTGGACCATGTTGACAAGTTTAACCTTCTTGTCCATCAGGTTTTGGACGCAGGTTTGGAGTCTGGTCAGCTCTCCCGAATTACCCCACGACAGGCCCGTCTCTTTCCAGGAGGTGAGCCGTGTGGGGATGCTAGATCGGAATTCGGGGGCCGCTACCCATTCAGGGTCACGCAGCTCGGTGATGTAGAACCACCCCGATTGCCACCCTTTGATGGTTTCCACAAAGGAGCCCTCGAGCCATATGACGTTGGGCATCTTGCCCAACATGGCGCCTCTGCACTCCGCTTGCTGGCCACCCACTACCTTTGGTTTGACATTGAAGGTCTTCAGCCATAAGCCGAAGTGGGGCTTGATGCGGAGGAAGGCCTCCCACACGACGATAAACGTCGAGATGTTGAGGATGAAGTTCGGGGCCAGATCATGGAAATCCAGGCCGTGGTAGAACATGAGCCCCCGGACACATGGGTGGAGTGGAAAGCCCAATCCGCGGAGGAAATGGGGAAGGAACACCACCCTCTCATGGGGCCTGGGGGTGGGGATAAGCTGCCCCTCGTCTGGGAGCCGGTGCGCAACGTCGTTGGACAAGTATCCGGCTTTCCTCAGCTTTTTGGTGTGCCCCTCCGTGACGGAGGAGGCCATCCACCTGCCTCCCGCTCCGGACATGGTTGGAGAAGGTTGAGGTGGGAAGTGCAGACTTGGGCGCTGGAGCTCGAGTGCGCGGAAATGGATAAGCGAAGGAGGAAGAAGGAGTAGATGAAAAAGGTGGATCCTTATCCCCTTATATGGGCGGACGGAGCTATGTGCCCCCACCAGCCTGGTAAAACTCGCTTATCTCCCAAGCGCCGTGATTGATGGCACGGTTGGGTTACCCACGCCCGTATTGATGAGAGTCCCAGAATAAGGGGACATGATCTCTACTTTGACAAGACGTGCCAAGGAAACCGCCTCGCTAAATGTGCTGAGGTGGGATAGTAAAACGATTCGAATAAAGGCTTGGCTGTGGCGTGATGTAACGCTGCGGAATACATCAGCAGATTAGATTTGTGCAAATATTATTCTCTCTACGATGGTATGTGGAACTTATTTTGCAGTGCCGGACACTATCCTCGTGTTCAAAATCTTCTATGAAGTATTCGGAGGAGGAACCCGCCTTGCAATGCCGAAGACAATTTGCACGCCGGACTCATCGTCATTGAAGCCTGGTTCAGGGGCTACTGAGGGAGTCCCGGATTAGGGGTTGTCCGGATAGACGGACTATAACCTTCGACCGAACTCCTGGACTATGAAGATACAAGATTGAAGACTTCGTCCCGTGTCCGGATGGAACTTTCCTTGGCGTGGAAGGCAAGCTTGGCGATACGAATATGTAGATCCCCTCCCATTGTAACCGACTCTGTGTAACCCTAGCCCGCTCCGATGTCTATATAAACCGGAGGGTTTTAGTCCGTAGGACGAACAACAATCATACCATAGGCTAGCTTGTAGGGTTTAGCCTCCCTGATCTCGTGGTAGATCTACTCTTGTACTACCCATATTGTCAATATTAATCAAGCAAGAGTAGGGTTTTACCTCCATCGAGAGGGCCCGAACCTAGGTAAAAACATCGTGTCCCTTGTCTCCTGTTACCATCCGCCTAGACGCACAGTTCAGGACCCCCTACCCGAGATCCGCCGGTTTTGACACCGACATTCACCATTAAATTTCTATAAAGGGATTTGCCAAACCCTTTCACCCATACCAAAAAAAGTGTTTCCAGAGAGCATGATAGGTGAAATGCATTTTTCTTCTTAAATTTTAACCTTTGGGCAGGAGTGCTTTGTAAAACACGACACATGGTGATGAAAATTACTTCTTACAAAATTAATTTATAATGAGAAGTTATGTTCTAATTTGCTCTAGCTGTAGAATTAATGAAGGTGGGTTAAGAGTTGTGCCTATTTAATTAGCATGAAACTTCTATGCATGTGGCACCTTCGATCATAAGTTCATTGATCTTTCATATGATGGTGACACAGGCGGATCATCTTGAGGTGAAAGTCGTAAATTATGTTTTGGCGTTGTTGCTTTGTTTGAGGTGTTTTTGTAACCATGAATGATATAAGCATATCTTTGCAATTTTACCTTGATGCACTCAGTCACCAGGCAGAAAATTTCACAAGCTGCAACTCAAGAATTCTCCATGATAGAAGTGGTGTGCAATATGTATTATCTCATTCAAGCGACATTGTAGCTTATTTACATAAATTTCACTCCTGTCTGGATATAGTCTTTATTATGTCTGCCTTGCTACTCTGAGCTGGAGTGATGTTCTTTTATTGGTATCTATGCAAACGAATAGATGATAGTAGATCAAGTGTCTTAATATCTGTATTGCGACTAATATTTGAAGTTTTGCTTTTGTCGAAAATCTCAAAGGTGTTGCATGCAAGCTTTAGAAAATGCATTCAGATTTCAGAGTTGATCAATCCATTGAAGTGTAAGGTGTTGCATGTGAGCTTTAGAAAATGCATTCAGATTTCAGAGTTGATCAATCCATTAAAGTGTAACTGCAGTTGGAGTGACCATATACACATGCAACATTGTAGTTTAGGACCTAGAAACAATAGCCTGGCAAGTTCTTATCCTAATGTCAGCTCCTGTGTCTTGAGTAAGCGTTAGTGGCATCCCTATGCCCAACAACAATCATACGAGCATTATTTTGGCAAGTTTAGGTTATTTCTGGTACACATTTAATTTTTGCAAGTTGTGATTTTATTTTTGACATGAAGTTGTGATTTTGTTTCCACAATTGGAAAGCATCTCTATTACCTCAATTATATTTTTGTTCATTTTACTGATATATTTTCTCTCTTGATCACACGATATTACATGCGTTGCAGATGCACGATTACTATTTGGGGTAGTGTGTAGTATCTTCATAGTTTCAAACATGGCTATTTCTGGCACAACTATCTCTTGCGTGAATGTCCTCCTGGTTTCCATGTTGGTGCCTACATCAATGTTCTACCATGATGTTATCAGGAATTGTCCATTGGCTAGTTATGAACTGCTATATCTATTAGTAAATAGCTGGCATATTAGATAGTGGGCAGTCTAAGTTTGTATCATGACATACAAAAGAGCATTCAGAAGTGTATCATGGTTTTTCATGAAAATAATAATTTTATAATACCACAAATTCGAAAGTTCTATACTAACATGAAAAAATGATGGACAAGATTATATGTCATAATTATATTAACTATGGGATCCTCTATGTGTATTTGATTGGTCTCGGGTTAGATTTTTGGAGGCAAAATTTTGGTCTCTGATACCTAGATAATTTATTGCAGTGAACGTGTAGATTGATCAGTTGTGGTATTCTTTCCCTGTGCAGAAGATCAAACCGAAGAAAGACAACACTCAGCGCAACATGCTCGTGTCGTTGATGCCAATGCAGAGGAAAATTATGAGGATGATCAGTGAGAGCAGGGACGTGCTTACCAGCGAGCACAGGAGCATTTGGTGGAGCCAATAGATCCCCAGGAGGAGTAGGCGGGTGTACATTGTCCAATTCTTATGTAAAAAATGTCACTCGACACAATATAATTATTCAGAACAACACACATGATATACTCGACTAATCATCCTTTATAAATCAACAGGCTGGTACAAGATATTAAAATTTGTTCCTATTTGTCTACCATTATTCTTCTATTTTAGAAGTGTTAATGTCATTGATTTCTTACTTACATGTATATACTGATTCCAGATTTGCTAGAATTTCACTTTGCAAAACCCATGATCCAATCCATGTTTTGTCCTTCCAAATAGATAAATGCGTGAAGGGATTTCGATAGCTCCTGCAAATGCTTACTTGTTGTCAGCACTAGATGGTGATTTCGCAAGTAACTATTTTTAAAAATATGGATAATATGACGTAGTAGTCTTGCTTCTGCACCCCATCTCTCTCTAGCCTCTTATATGCATTGGCATGTTTGAGCAAACAACCTAGGTTGAGTAGATCATATGAGCTGGTCGTTAGCACCCTCTTTGATCTAATTTTTTGACCCAAAGCCTCAAGCAATTTTTGCCCTAGAAAATAACATGGAAGATCAAAATTTGCATTTTAAAAAGATTCTTACAAACTGAAATTTATCGATCCCACATTCGTGATAATTTGTCAACTTGTGTTTGGTTCCAGACGCATTTTTGAATAGGAAAGTCCTTTAGCATGATAATAAGCATATGCATTCTTTTTTGAATATATTTTTGATATGCCTCTATTGTTAAGAGGATTTAATTTAATTGGAGGCATTCCAATTGTTTTGTTCAGAGGTTGTATTTCCTAAGATCCTGCTAGTCGTGAGGTCAATGACTTGATGTATGCATCTTTGCATTCATGGATCTAGTCAGAAGTCTAATGGACATCAATGGTAGAAGCACATGGATAATATGAAAACAAATATAGATAATAAATGATTTACTGGTGTAAGCTACATATGTTACATAATAAATTGATCTTTAATCTATTTGCAGCTTCTTCATTTGCCAATGTGATTTGCTTTTTCTTCCACCCGAACAAACACTATAAAGTGGAAACCTATGTAAATAGGAGTATTAAACAAACATTTTGATAGCAATTTGATTACACTCGAGACGTGCATTGCACGTGCAAGCTTACTAGTTTTAGAAAAAGATCCAAACCAAGTTCGTTCAAACCAGCCGATGAGATCGTCAAGTTTCAACTACACCCAACGGACCCGAACAAAACAACATCCATCGGCGCCGAGCTGGACCCAGAGATTGACGAGGCACTATGAAATTTTCTTCGAGAAAACTAGGACATCTTCGCCTTGCACCCTTCGAATATGACAGGGATCCCAATAGATAAAGCCGAACACAACCTAAACATTCTTAAAGGCTCAAAACCAGTTAAACAGGCACTTCAACGATTTTCTGAGCCCAAGCGTCAAGCTATGTGCAATAAGCTGGTTAAACTACTTGAAGCCAGATTCATTCGTGACATTAAGCACCCCAACTGGTTGGATAACCTGGTCATGGTACTTAGGAAGGACAGATCATGTCGCGTTTGTGTCGATTTCAAAGACGTCAACAAGGCTTGCCCTAAAGACCCTTCTCCCTTACCATGCATTGACCAAATTATTGATGCCACTACGGGACATGACTCATTGCAACAACTTTCATAATGCCATGCGGGCCATTTTGTTTCAACACAATGTCATTCGAATTAAAAAACGCCAACGCAACCTACCAACACATGATTCAAACATGCCTATAGAACCACATCAACAAGACAAATGAGGTCGACGTAGACGACATGGTTGTCAAAACCAAAGATGTCTGCTAACTCGTCAAAGATTTCCGTGACATATTCAGTCTTTGGGTATACCAGATCAAGCTAAATCTGGAGAAATGTGTCTTCGAAGCACCAACAGGAAAACTGCTCGGGTTCATCATTTCCAATAGAGGAATCAAGGCTAATCTGACCAAGATCCGAGCCCTCGCGGCGTTGGCAGTGCCTACCGAACTCAAGCACGTTCAAAAGGTCGCCGATTGCGGTGGCCGTCCTCAGCCGATAAATACCATGGTTGGGGGAAAAGGCCTTGTCGTTCTACAAACTCCTTAAATAGACCAAGAATTTCAAATGGACCAGTGAAGTAGGAGATGCCATGGAGAAAATCAAAAGGCTCCTAGCCACCAACACTTATACTCGCACCACCAGGAAGAGGTGAGCCGATGTTGTTATACATCTTAGCGACAAACCAAGTTGTCAGCGCGATACTAGTAGTCCAGCATGACACTAAAGGACATAAGTTCCAGGTGCAGAGGCCCGTTTATTATGTTTCCGAGGTGCTAACCCCATGTAAAACAAGGGATTCTCATTATCAGAAAATTGTGTATGATGTGTTCATGGCATCTCGGAAGATGCGACACTACTTTTAGGAGTGCTCCATTACAGTTGCATCAGAGATCCCTCTTGGAGACATCATTAACAACATAGACGCGACTGGACGCATCACGAAGTGGGTAATCGAGCTACTACCCTTCGAAATCGTGTTCCACGCACACCGAACTATCAAGTCTCGGGTGTTGTCAGGCATTGTGGCAGAATGGACAGAGGCTGAGCTCCATAGGGATTATAGTACATATTCACCTTGGACGATGTACTTTGACGGCTCCAAGATGTTGACCGGACTGGGGGCTGGAGTAGTTCTCACGTCACCGATAGGAGATAATATACGATATGTGCTGCAAATTATTTACACAGATTCAAACAACATGGTCAAATATGAAACTCTATTCCATGGATTGCGGATTGTGGCATCCATGGGAGTTCAGATACTGGAGGTATGAGGGGACTCTAATCTAGCAATATCATAGGTCAGTGGGGAATTTGATGCCAAGGATCCCAAAGTGACTGCATATCAAAACATTGTTGTAGCCATTTCTGCCTGCTTTGAGGGCCTGGAGTTCCATCATGTGCCACGAGACAACTATCAAGCTACAAATGTCCTTGCGAGGATGGGTGGTGATGACCCACAAGTATAGGGCATCTATCGTAGTCCTTTCAATAAGTAAGAGTGTCGAACCCAACGAGGAGTAGAAGGAAATGACAAGCGACTTTCAACAAGGTAATGTGTACAGGCACTAAAATTGTCGGTAACAGATAGTTTGGTAGCAAGATAGTTTGTAACAAGCAACAAGTAACAATAGTAGCAACAGGTGCAACAAGGTAGCTCAATCCTTTTTGTAGCAAATGACATGCCGAAACTTTCTCTTATAGCAAGTAATACGTTCTTGAGGACACATGAGAATTTCATCTAGTCACTTTCATCATGTTTGTTTGATTCGTGTTCGCTACTTTGATAATTTGATATGTGGGTGGACCAGTGCTTGGGTGTTGTTCTTACATAAATAAGCTGCCCACAAATGATTACCCCCTCCCGCAAGCATCCACAACTACGAAAGAAGAATTAAGATAAATCTAACCATAGCATGAAACATATGGATCCGAATCAGCCCCTTACGGAATAGCGCATAAAGTAGGGTTTAAGCTTATGTCACTCTAGCAACCCATCATCTAATTACTACTCCACAATGGATTCCCTTAGGCCCAAAGATGGTGAAGTGTCATGTAGTCAACGCTCACATAACACCACTAAGGGAATCACAACATACACATCATCAAAATATTGAACGAATACCAAATTCACATGATTTCTTATGACAAGACTTCTCCCATGTCCTCAAGAACAAAAGAAACTACTCACAGATCATATTAATGTTCAAGATCAGAGGGGTATTGAATAGCATCATGGATCTGAACATATCATGTTTCCACCAAATAAACCAACTAGCATCAACTACAAGATGAAATCAACACTACTAGCAACCCACATGTACCAATCTGATGTTTTGATACAAATATTGAATACAAGAGATGAACTAGGGTTTGAGATGAGATGGTGCTGGTGAAGATGTTAACGAAGATTGGTCCTCCCACGATGCGAGGATCGGTGGTGATGACGATGGCTTTGATTTCCTCCTCCCGGAGGAAAGTTTCCCCGGTGGAATCGCTCTACCAAAGTGCAAACGTGCTCCTGCCCAGGTTCCGCCTCGAGATGGTGGTGCTTCGTCCTGAAAGCTCTCTCTATTTTTTCTAGGTCAAATGGGCTTATATACCAGAAGATGGGCCCTGGAGGCCTGCCAGGCTCACCACAAGATCAAGGGGCGCGCCCAGGGGGGTAGGGAGCGCCCCCAGGCTTGTGGCTGCCTGTTGGGTCCACCTTTGGTCTTTATTTCACCAATATTTTTAATATATTCCAAAATAATTCTCCGTCAATTATTAGCTCATTTGGAGATTTTTGGAAAAGTTGCCACCTTTATAGTCCTCTCCTATCCAGAATTCCAACTGTTGGCAATCTCCCTCTTCATATATTCTTGCATAATGAGAGAGATAAGGCATAATAATTGTATTATAAAGTGAAATAATAGTCCATAATGCAATAAATATCAACATGAAAACATGATTCAAAATGGATATGTCAACTCCCCCAAGCTTAGACCTCTCTTGTCCTCAAGCGAAAGCCGATATCAATAATCATGACCACATGTTTAGAGATAGAGGTGTCGATATATTATACGGACATGAAGGCATCATGGTCATTAACATAACATCAATATACTATCATAAAACTTCTCATGTTGGAGTAACAATTCATTCAAAAGCTAAAGGATCAAACATAAACTTTATTGGAAACTAACAAACTATGTTTTCAGTCATGGAAACAATCTCAATCCATCATATTTTCAGAAAGAGTCTATGTAGGATCTTTAGCAAGCTCACATACTCAACTATCATTTAGTCTTCTATGATTGCTAACACTCAAGGCATATTTATAGAGCAAAAGTTTCAATCTGACACATAGAAAGATAGGGGCTTATAGTTCCGCCTCCCAACTTATTTACCTCAAGGGTAGTGTCAACAATAATAACTCATGATCACCTACATTCAACTGGATATATATGTCTGGATCTCTCTACCACATTGTGCTTGACACTAAATAGTACACAGAGAGGAATAGGGATTAACACTGATGATTCTTACATAAAAGTAAATACATGAAAGTAAAAGATATGCCCTTTCGTAGAGGGAAGCAGAGGTTGTCATGCGATTTTTGTTTTTGGATGTGCAAGCTCTAATGTAAAGGAACCTCACTTTATATTGCCCCTTGTGATAGCAACCTTTATTATGCAGTCCATCATTTTTATTTCTTTACCATCACAAGTTCGTACAAAGCTTACTTTCCCTTCCAATAAAACATCGTACATATTTATGAGAAATTTTTATTGCTTTTGCACCGATGACAACTTACTTGAAGGGTCTTGTTCAATCCCTAGGTAGATATAGTGGACTCTATTGACATGAAACTAGATTTAATGGTTTTGAATGCACAAGTAGTATCTCTACTTAATACAAATTTTTGGCTAGCAAAAGATCCTAGACAAGCACCACATGTTAGGAGATCCATAACAATATAACTTCTATGTGAATATAAACAACCCTAACTCATTACGTTGTCTCCCTTATCCAACATCAACAAATTGATATGAAATATTTGATGGGGATTCACAATCATAAAAGATTTCCAATATATTATTTTTATACGTGATACTTCTCTTTCTTTACCACTTTTTCATGGATTGCACCAATGACCAATGTTATGCTTGTTAACTTCCAATAAATTTTATCAACTATACTTCTTTTGTGTGAAGTCATTACTCCCCATGGGAGTAGCATATGATCTTTATTCTTTTATTTTCCACTGCTAAGATTGAAGCAAGAAAGCAAAGAAAAACTCAAACTACTCTTTATTATATATCTCACACACGATTACTTATATAGATAGATCACTAAGCAAACACTCAAAATATATCATACTAAAACTTTATTCTGCTAAATCACGAAACAACTAAGGATCAAACTAAGATAGATAATGATGATAAAAAGTATGATGATATGATATCGGGGCATGATGACCCACAAGTATAGGGGATCTATCATAGTCCTTTCGATAAGTAAGAGTGTCGAACCCAACGAGGTGTAGAAGGAAATGACAAGCGGTTTTCAGTAAGGTATTCTCTGCAAGCACTAAAATTGTAGGTAACAGATAGTTTTGTGATAGGATAATTTGTAACAGGTCACGAGCAATGAAAGTAAATAAAGTGCAGCAAGGTGGCCGAATCCTTTTTGTAGCAAAGGACAAGCCTGGACAAGTTCTTATAATGAGAAAAGGCGCTCCCGAGGACACATGGGAATTATCGTCAAGCCAGTTTTCATCACGCTCATATGATTCGCGTTCGTTACTTTGATAATTTGATATGTGGGTGGATCGGTGCTTGGGTGCCGTCCTTTCTTGGACAAGCATCCCACTTATGATTAACCCCTATTGCAAGCATCCACAACTACAAAAAAAAGTATTAAGGTAAACCTAACCATAGCATGAAACTAGTGGATCCAAATCAGCCCCTTACAAAGCAACGCATAAACTAGGGTTTAAGCTTCTGTCACTCTAGCAACCCATCATCTACTTATTACTTCCCAATGCCTTCCTCTAGGCACAAATAATGGTGAAGTGTCATGTAGTCGACGTTCACATAACACCACTAGAGGAGAGACAACATACATCTCATCAAAATATCAAACAAATACCAAATTCACATGACTACTAATAGCAAGACTTCACCCATGTCCTTGGGAACAAACGTAACTACTCACAAAGCATATTCATGTTCATGATCAGAGGAGTATTTATATGCATTAAGGATCTGAAGATATGATCTTCCACCGGATAAACCAACTAGCATCAACTACAAGGAGTAATCAACACTACTAGCAACCCACAGGTACCAATCTGAGGTTTGGGTACAAAGATTAGATACAAGAGATGAACTAGGGTTTGAGAGGAGATGGTGCTGGTGAAGATGTTGATGGAGATTTACCCCCTCCCGATGAGAGGATCGTTGGTGATGACGATGGTGATGATTTACCCCTCCCGGAGGGAAGTTTCCCCGGCATAACAGCTCCGCCAAAGCCCTAGATTGGTTCCACCAAGGTTCCGCCTCGTGGCGGCGGAGTTTCGTCCCGTAAGCTTGCTTATGATTTTTTTTCCAGGGTAAAAGTCTTCATATAGCAGAAGCTAGGCACTGGAGGGCCACCAGGAGGCCCACGAGGCAGGGGCGTGCCCAGCGGGGGTGGGCGCGCCCCCCACCCTCGTGGTCAGGGTGTGGGCCCCCTCTAGTACTTCTTTCGCTCAATAATTCTTATTAATTCCAAAAATGACTTTCGTGGAGTTTCAGGACTTTTGGAGCTATGCAGAATAGGTTTCCAATATTTGCTCCTTTTCCAGCCTAGAATCTCAGCTGTCGGCATTCTCCCTCTTCATATTAAACCTTGTAAAATAAGAGAATAGCCATAAGTATTGTGACGTAACGTGTAATAATAGCCCATAATGCAATAAATATTGATATAAAAGCATGATGCAAAATGGACGTATCAACTCCCCCAAGCTTAGACCTCGCTTGTCCTCAAGCGGAAGCCGATAGATAGAGGTGTCGATAAAAATAAAATACGGACATGAGGGCATCATGATCATTCTTATAACAGCAACATATATAGATTTTGTCATATGATTTCTTATGCTCAAGTAACAATCTATTCACAATGTCAAGTATGCATCATAAACTTCATTGGGAACTAACAAACGATAATCTCAGTCATTGAAGCAACTGCAATTTATCATAACATCGGAAAGAGTCAAGAATAGAGCTTTTCAGCAAGTCCACATACTCAACTATCATATAGTCTTCTACAATTGCTAACAATCACGTAATAATTATGGTTTTGGAGTTTTAATCGGACATAGAGAAAGATAGGGGCTTATTGTGTTGCCTCCCAAGGTTTTATCTCAAGGGTAATGTCAACAATAATAGTTCATGCTAACTTACATCCAATTGGATATATATATATATATATATATATATATATATATATATATATATATATATATATATATATATATATATATATCAGGATCTTTCCAACACGAGGTGCTTGCCAAAGGATAAAATGAAAAAGGGAAAGGTGAGGATCACCTTGACTCTTGCATAATGTAAAAGACATAAAGTAAAAGATAGGTCCTTCGTAGAGGGAAGCAGAGGTTGTAATGTGCTTTTAGGGTTGGATGCACAAAATCTTAATGCAAAAGAACGTCACTTTATATTTCCACTTGTGATATGAACCTTTATTATGAAGTCCGTCGCTTTTATTACTTTCATACCACACGATCATATAAAGCTTATTTTCTCTGCACTAATGAGTCATACATATTTATAGAGCAATTTCTATTGCTTGCAACATGACAACTTACTTGAAGGATCTTACTCAATCCATAGGTAGGTATGGTGGACTCTCATGGTAAAACTGGGTTTAAGGATATTTGGAAGCACAAGTAGTATATCTACTTGGTGCAAGGAATTTGGCTAGCATGAGGGGGAAAGGCAAGCTCAACATGTTGGACGATCCATGAGAATATACATTAACTAAGATGTGAGAAAACATAACCCATTATGTTGTCTTCCTTGTCCAACATCAACTCTTTAGCATGTCATACTTTAATGAGTGCTCACAATTATAGAAGATGTCCAAGATAGTATATTTATATGTGAAAACCTCTCTTTCTTTATTACTTCCTATTAATTGCATCGATGACCAAAACTATGTTTGTCAACTCTCAACAACTTTTATGTATCATACTCTTTATGTGTGAAGTCATTACTATCCATAAGATGAATATGAACTCTTTTATTTCTTTTTGTTCTTTCATTCTCAAGATCATAGCAAGATAGCAAAGCCCTTGAATCAACACTAATCTTTATTATATAGCTCACGGACTCGATTACATAGAGGGATCACAAAGCAAAACTCAAAACTAAATCATACCAAACTTTATCCTACTAAATCAAGATATTACCAAAAGGATCAAACTAAGAAAACAATAAAGATAGGAGTGTGGTGGTGATATGATACCGGGGCACCTCCCCCAAGCTTGGCAGTTGCCAAGGGGAGTGCCCATACCCATGTGATTATGTCCTCGGAGGTGGTGAAGAAGGTGGTGATGATGATGGATAGTCGCACATCGCGCGTAGAAGCTCCTCCAGTTTGCGGATAATGCCCTTGAGTGCGATTATATGCTCCTTCAACAAAATATTTTCTTGTGTGAGATACTTGTTTTATATATGAGCTAACTCAATCATCTTGAAAGCTTCAATCTCAGTTGGGGTAAATAGGTTAGGTAGAGGTTGAGGGATGTTTTCTTCTTCCGCCGTTGGAGCTTGATCCTCCATGGCCTTCTTGATCCCTTCATCCTTGTTGACCTCCTTCGGTTCTTCTCTTTTCAGCTCTATCTTCAATAGCCAAGCATCCTTCTCTTCATTGTTGGTGGAGGGTGACGTCATGATGCTCTAGATCTGTTAGAACAACAGCTCAAAACAAAGACAGAGGATATTTGTGTGACACGGTGGTCAAAACTTTCGGGAGATTATATAATAAATTTTTACCGACAAAAAGAAGTATCGTGCAAAAAAACGGAGTCGGGAGAGCACACGAGGTGCCCACGAGGCAGGGGCGCGCCCAGTAGAGGTGGGCGCACCCTACACCCTCGTGGACGCCTCGTGTCCTTCCCGGACTACTTCCTATTTTTCCTATTTTCTTAAATATTCCAAAACAGAGAAAAATTGCTATTAGAACCATTTTGGAGTCGGTTTACTTACCGTACCACATACCTATTCCTTTTTCGAGTCTGAAACATTCTGGAAAGTGTCTCTTATGTACTCCTCCGGGGATATGGTTTCAATAATATTAGTTTCAACATTTATAGGATTACCTGAGATAAAATGTTTGATCCTTTGACCGTTCACCACCCTCGGACTTGTGCCTTCGAAGTTATTGATTTTTATGGCACCGGAACGATAGACCTCCTCGATAACGTAAGGACCTTCCCATTTAGAGAGAAGTTTTCCTGCAAAAAATCTTAAACGAGAGTTGAAAAGCAACACATAATCTCCTACATTAAACTCACGCTTTTGTATCCTTTTGTCATGCCATCTTTTAACTTTTTCTTTAAACAACTTGGCATTCTCATAGGCTTGGGTCCTCCATTCATCAAGTGAGCTAATGTCAAATAACCTTTTCTCACCGGCAAGTTTGAAATCATAGGTGAGCTCTATAATAGCCCAATATGCCTTATGTTCAAGTTTGAGAGGTAAGTGACATGCTTTTCCATAAACCATCTTATACGGGGACATACCCATAGGATTCTTATATGAAGTTCTATAAGCCCATAATGCATCATCAAGTTTCTTGGACCAATTCGTCGTAGATCTATTAACAGTCTTTTGCAAAATTAATTTGACCTCTCTATTACTCAACTCTACTTGACCACTAGACTGTGGGTGATATGGAGATACAATTCTATGACTAACATCATACTTAGCAAGCATGTTATGAAAAGCACCATGAATAAAATGTGAACCACCATCAGTCATTAAGTATCTAGGGACTCCAAACCTCGGAAAAATAACTTCTTTAAGCATCTTAATATAAGTGTTATGATCAGCACTACTAGTTGGAATAGCTTCTACCCACTTAGTAACGTAATCAACAGCAACTAAAATATGTGTATAACCATTAGAGGAAGGAAAAGGTCCCATATAATCAAAGCCCCAAACATCAAATGGTTCATAACAAGAGAATAATTCATAGGCATTTCTTGATGTCTAATAATATTACCAATTGTTTGACATTCATCACAAGACAAGACAAACTTACGGGCAGCTTTGAAGAGACTAGGCCAATAAAAACCGGATTGCAATACCTTATGTGCAGTTCTATCTCCAACATGGTGTCCTCCATATGCCTAGGAGTGACACTTGCATAGGATCTATTCCTGTTCATGCTCAGGTACACAACGTCTAATAACACCATCTACTCCTTCTTTATAAAGGTGTGGGTCATCTCAGAAGTAATGTCTTAAATCATAAAAGAACTTTTTCTTTCGCTGGTATGTGAAACTAGGTGGTATAAATTTAGCACCAATGTAATTAGCATAATCAGCATACCATGGAGCAGTACGAGAAGCATTTATGACAGCTAATTGTTCATCAGGAAAGCTATCATCAATAGGTAGTGGGTCTTCAAGAACATTCTCTAATGTAGACAAGTTGTCTCCAACGGGGTTCTCAGCTCCCTCTCTATCAATAATATGCAAATCAAATTCTTGGAGCAAGAGGACCCATCTAATAAGTCTAGGTTTAGCATCTTTCTTTTCCATAAGATATTTAATAGCAGCATGATCAGTGTGAATAGTTACTTTAGAATCAACAATGTAAGGTCTGAACTCATCACATGCAAATACAACTACTAAGTATTTCAAATGCTTCTACACAATCATCTTCGAAGACAAAAGGAATATCTTTTGTAATAAATTAGTCAGAGGCCTAGAGATTTTAGAAAAGTCCGTAATGAACCTCCTATAAAAACCGGCATGACCAAGGAAACTTCTTATACCTTTAATGTCCATGGGACACGACATCTTTTCAATAGCATCAACTTTAGCTTTATCAACCTCGATACCTCTTTCAGAAATTTTATGCCCCAAGACAATGCCTTCATTAACCATAAAGTGGCACTTCTCCCAATTCAAGATGAGACTAGTGTCTTCACATCTCTGCAAAACTCGATCAAGGTTGCTCAAGCAATCATCAAAAGAGGATCCATAAACGGAGAAATCATCCATGAAGACCTCACAAAAGTCAGAGAATATAGCCATCATGCATCTTTGAAAGGTAGCAGGTGCATTACATAAACCAAAAGGCATACATCTATAAGCAAAAGTACCGAAAGGGCAAGTAAAAGTAGTCTTTGCTTGATCGTCCGCTGACACAGGTATTTGAGAGAAACCAGAATAACCATCTAGAAAGCAGAAATGTGTATGTTTGGATAGTCTTTCTAGCATTTGATCAATAAAAGGTAAAGGGCAATGATCTTTCTTAGTAGATTTATTTAATTTACGGAAATCAATTACCATCCTATAACTTGTAATAATTCTTTGTGGTACCAATTCATCTTTATCATTTGGGACTACAGTAATACCTCCCTTCTTAGGGACACAATGGACAGGAGTTACCCACTCACTATCAGCAACAGGATAAATTATACCTGCCTCAAGGAGCTTTAGTATTTCCTTTCTTACCACTTCTTTCATCTTAGGGTTTAATCATCATTGATGATCTCTAACCTGTTTGGCGTCTTCGTCCAATTTTATTTTGTGTTGGCATAGAGTGGGACTAATGCCCTTAAGATCATCAAGAGTATATCCAATAGCAGCACAGTGCTTCTTCAGAGTTTTCAATGATATTTCCTCTTCCTACTCTGAAAGGTTAGCACTAATAATAACAGGATATATCTTGTTTTGATCAAGATAAGCATATTTAAGAGTATCAGGTAAAGGTTTAAGCTCAAACACAGGATCACCCTTGGGTGGAGGAGGATCCCCTAGGATATCAACAGGCAAGTTGTGTTTCAAAATAGGACCATGTTTAAAGAATACTTCATCTATCTCCCTTCTTTCATTCATAAACATATCATTTTCATGGTCTAGCAAATACTGTTCTAACGGATCAGTAGGTGGCACGGAAATAGAAGCAAGACCGATAATTTCATCCTTACTAGGCAAATTTATCATGGGGTTGTCTATGAAACTTAGCAAAATTAAACTCATGAGACATATCCCCTAAGCCAATTGTAACAACATCCTTTTCGCAATCAATCCTAGCATTGACAGTATTCAAGAAGGGTCTACCAAATATAATGGGACAAAATCTATCTTGTGGGGAACCAAGAACAAGAAAATCAGCAGGTTGTTTAACTTTCCCACACAAGACTTCGACATCTCTAACAATCCCAATTGGTTAAATAGTATCTCTATTTGCAAGCTTAATAGTAACATCAATATCTTCTAACTCAGCGGGTGCAATATCATGCATAATTTCTTTATATAAGTAAATAGGTATTGCACTAGCACTAGCACCCATATCACATAAGCCATGATAACAATGGTCTCCTATTTTAACAGAAATAGCAGGCATGCCTACAACAGGTCTATGTATCTTAGCATCGGGTCTATCAATATTAACAGCTTCCTCAGAGAAGTAAATAACATGCCCATCAATATTATCAGCCAAGAGATCTTTAACCATAGCAATACTAGGTTCGACTTTAATTTGCTCAGGGGGTGTATATGTTCTAGTATTTCTCTTACGAACAATAGTTGAATCTTTATCCTAACAGGGGAAGGTGGTTTCTCAACATAAGTAGTAGGAACAATAGGATCAATATAAGTGATAATCTTTTCTTCAACTATAATAGGTGCAACTACTTTTACTTCAATGGGAGGATTATATTTAAACCACTTCTCCTTAGGGAGATCAACGTGAGTAGCAAAAGATTCACAGAAAGAAGCTACTATCTCAGAGTCAAGTCCATATTTAGTGCTAAATTCACGAAAAGCATCGGTGTCCATAAAAGACTTAACACAATCAAACTTAGGTGTCATACCTGACTCCTTACCATCATCGGAACCCCAATCTTCAGAGTTGTGTTTAATTATTTCCAATAAGTCCCACTTGAATTCAATAGTCTTCAGCATATAAGAACCAGCACAGGAAGTATCGAGCATGGTGCGATCATTGAGAGAAAGCCGAGCATAAAAATTTTGAATGATCATTTCTCTTGAGAGCTCATGATTGAGGCATGAATATACATTGACTTAAACCTCCCCCAAGCTTGAGCGATGCTTTCTCCTTCACGAGTCCAAAAATTATATATATAATTACGATCACGATGAACAAGATGCATAGGATAGAACTTCTGGTGAAATTCCAATTTCAATCGTTTATAGTCCCAAGATCCCATATCATCATGTATCCTATACCATGTCAATGCATTTCCCTTCAAAGATAAAGGGAAGACCTTCCTCTTAACAACATCATCGGGTATACCTGCAAGCTTAAATAATCCACAAACTTCATCCACATAGATAAGTTGTAAATCGGGATGCAATGTTCCATCTCCTGCAAAGGGATTAGCTAGTAGTTTCTCAATCATACCCGAACGAATTTCAAAGTAAACATTTTCAGTAGGTTCAGTAGGTTGAGGAGCAACTCTTTTCTCTACTGGTCGGGGCGAAGATGCCCCGAACAAGTCCCTCAAAGGATTAGTTTCCATAGTAACAAGTGACAGTAAATTTCAGCACACTATATAAATGTTTCCTTACTAAGTTCCACTCACCAAAGGCGCTTCACTCCCCGATAATGGCGTCAGAAAAGAGTCTTGATGACCCACAAGTATAGGGGATCTATCATAGTCCTTTCGGTAAGTAAGAGTGTCGAACCCAATGAGGAGCAGAAGGAAATGACAAGCGGTTTTCAGTAAGGTATTCTCTGCAAGCACTGAAATTGTAGGTAACAGATAGTTTTATGATAAGATAATTTGTAACGGGTAACGAGCAATGAAAGTAAATAAAGTGCAGCAAGGTGGCCCAATCCTTTTTGTAGAACGGGACAAGCCTGGACAAGTTCTTATAATGAGAAAAGGCGCTCCTAAGGACACATGGGACCTATCATCAAGCTAGTTTTCATCATGATCATATGATTCGCGTTTGTTACTTTGATAATTTGATATGTGGGTGGACCGGTGCTTGGGTGCTGCCCATTCTTGGACAAGCGTCCCACTTATGATTAACCCATATTGCAAGCGACCATTTGGTACTGTCACTAGTTCGGCATACTATAGAAACCCTTTGGTATAGGTAGACGTGCTTTTTCTACAAAAGGGCGGGAGCATAAAATGTAGGTGAGTCAATTGCGTGTGGCCTTCAAGTATTTCATATTGTAACAATATTAGATCGACATCCAAACAAAGGTGCATGCACGGGGCCAGCGGCCTTTCAGGGTACATCTTAAAAAGGTCACACTTCAGAACCAGTAAAGGGCGCAGTCAATTGCTCATTCATTGCCTGAGATACTTTCCGAGGAACTGTCAACAGAACGAACATCCTCCATTCTTTCAGTACCTTCAGCAGTCCGTTGAGAGAGAGCCCTTCCACACGGGACTCCCGGATCACTATGGCCGACTTTCATCTCTGTTCGACCAGTCGGTCTCACAGTCAGGCAGGCCCAACGGGTTGGATTGCTCGTGTGTCCATGGGACAAATCCCATTTGAAATGGATGGTGTGAGTTTGTCTCGAAACGGCCGGCTTTGGTTCAGCTCTCGGGGCCACCTTACACACTAATAAAATCGTCAGCTTCCTTCCCCATATACAAATAAACAAGATCCGGAAGAGTTTCTGCTTTCGCACGCACCTCGACCGCTGGATTATGTTGAAGAGTCAAAATCCTTTATTTCAGGGGATTTACCTTTTCTTTCCAAATGAATTTATGCTTAGTCTAAAATTGGTAATTAAAAAAAGAGTGGGGTAGCTCAGTAATTCTGAATCTTTTCTCTTCCAGCCCCCGGCCCCTCTTTGATAAGGAAAGTTTTCATTTCTAAAATTAAAAATTAGTCTCCTTTTAAAAGGAACTGGCCAATTCACTTCGAAAAACTACGTTCTAAGGGGACTGCCCACATTCATACATTTCATTCATTTTTTTGAAAGCTTTTCATTTCATTCATTCATTGTTCTGTTGTGGATTCGAACCACTAGCACAAATTTGATTTCGTGTCAAAGGGGGACAGCTTTGGCCTGCAACCGTTTCCACTTTACGGCCCACAACTTGTGTTCTTCGGTATTAATTCGGTTTCTGTTTGTTTGGAACTTTAGGACATCCTTGGGGAAATGCACCTGGTGCAGCAGCTAATCGTTGCTTCAGATGTGTATGAGAAGGAAGCGTCTCACATGACTCTTAGATAGAAACCAACATAGTCTATGAATTAGCACTGGGTCACAGGCTCCTTCGAAGCAAACATTCGCAGCGCTCCTCGCATTCAAGCTCTTGCTTTGTCCTATGGCCTGCCCTCTAAGCAAAAGCCGACCCAACTGAGACCTGAGGATGAGGCTCATTAGGCGCTTAAATGTGGCGCCGACATTTATCAAACCGAAGGGCATCCGCTTGTAGCAGAAGGAAGGGGCGATAAAACTCGTTTTTTCTTTGTCTTCCTAGGTCCTCAAGCTTGCACCCGCTCGACGCCTTTTTCATTGTTCATTCTGAGGTGGATTCGAATCACTCTCTCCGTTTGGATTTCGAGTCCAAAAGGCCCGGCGAAAGAGGATTTTCAGTCCTATGCCCGCTGCCAGCCAGAATGGCTCTTTATTGTTATTGCGATGGTGACGAGGAACAAAGGGCCAGGGAGATCATCGAAATTACCTCTGGCCCCCATCCGCGTGAGAGGCATCGCTACCGGGCCGGGCCAGTACCAAATGTGACAACCTTCAATTCAAGTTACAAAACCTTGAATTTGAAACAGACTTAAGCTGAAGCCTTAGTAGATGTCGATGGAAAGGTGAGAAGAGCTGATCGAACCTACCAAGCAACGGTTAGTTGTGCGGGGGCAGGGCGTTTACTTGAAAATGACAACCGCCTGTTCCAGCAGCGGGAGCCATGCCATGGATTCTCTTTTCTGGGCTAGCTCTATACCATTTCCATAGTAATACTGCCGTGGTGAATCCCTTATCTTGCTGCAGCAGGCTAAATTGGTTTTGCCAGCGTCATACAATGTGACTAAGTTTTGTGACTAGTTTCTGGGCCCGGATTCTCCCAGGACCGAGCGAGGAAGCTTACTTACCAGGGATGGATACCAATTCAGATGGATTTCCGTATTCACTTATGAGGCTCGAATCTCCTCTTCCACACTGGCAGCACCTAAGTCAATTCGTTTGAAATGAGACAAAGAAAAGAGTTTAAAGACGACTCAAAAATTTTGGAAGGATTTTCCCTTTGAAGTCAGTACGAATTTGTCGGATTTCGGGTTCTGGCAGACCCTCAAGGTTCAAACTCTGGGGTGCGCGCGGAGATCGCACCTCCTACCTACCTATGTCTCGTCGTCTCGCAAGGATCTAAACTACACGAAGAACAACACAAGGGACACGAGGTTTATACTAGTTCGGGCCACCATTGTGGTGTAATACCTTACTCTAGTTTGTGGTGTGGTAGATTGCCTCAGGGGCTGGTGATGAACAATACAAAGGAAGAACTGCCTCGCGAGGGGAGGAGTTCTTGTGGTGGTGGTGCTTCTTGGGAAGGATTGAATCCAAATCCCTTTTCGATGTCTCTCTCTAGATCTGTGGATGGATGCCCACATGCCCTTCCACTGTGGTGGATAGTCCTATTTATAGAGCGAGGCCTTGGTCCTCTTCCCAAATATTGAGCGGGAAGGGCGCCAACAATTGGCCATTTGAAGGGGAACATCTAGTACACTTATCCTATCTAAAGTCGGTCCTCGCCTGCCAAAGACTCTGACGGTGACGTCGGCTTGGGCTCCACGATGACCTCCCTCCTGCCGTTCTGCTGGTCTTGGTCTTGTTGCACCGAAATGGTTGCCTTTGCTTGATACTCTTGCCTGCGCTTGCCCCCTTTGCACCAAAGAGGAAACAAGGACTCTGTGCAGGCCAGCGCCCGCCTGGCTGCGGTCGTCATGGCTTGCGTCATGAGCACCTCGTGAGGTACCCCGCCTTGATCTCTCTGCCTCCTTGTGAACCAGCCTGATGAGGCTGTGCCGAGGAAGCTTCTTGTCGTCTGCCCCGCGAGGCTTGGCCCCTCGCGAGGGTCTTGAGCATGTGTTGATGAAGATGGGCTATACTGGGCCACTCCTTGAGCCACGCCACAGGCCGCAGGTAGGCAAGTCTGGGTACCCCCATTCCCAGAACGCCGACAGTAGCCCCCGGGCCCAAGGCGCGCCTGGACTTGGCTTAGCAGAGAAGCGAAGGGGCAAGTGCGAAGCGCCGCGGGCCCCAACAGCCTGCGGCCTTGGGCGCCGCGTGGCGGTTGATTGGACGCAGGCGTCCTTGTTTCCCCAGGCCTCCTTATTTTGCACCTGGCTAGGCGGACCCGCAGTTGCACACAGTCATCCCTCTTCTCGCCGCTGGCGCATCCCCTGCTCTTCCTCCCCTTGAGCTTCAACATCCGCTTCCAATCGAGTCTTGAACCCTCCCCTTCCTGTCGCCATGGCGCCAACGAATAAGGGAAAGGGAAGAATCCTGTGCCCTCGCCTCGCTCGCCGCTGTCGACGGCTCCTGCTGTCGACCAGTCGATCATACTCAATCTGGAAGCCTTGGACAAGGTCAGTTCCGCCCTTGCCACCACCTTCAACGAGTGTGGGAGGACGACGGTCTGGCCCGCGTCTCACTTCTCCATTGACAGAATAGTCACCGAGGTCCGGTACTTCGCTGATGCCCTGTGGGCGGGACTGGTTCCCCCCTTTTCTGATTTCTTCAACGCCGTACTTTCCCATTACCAGATTCACATGATGCATTTGGGTCCTGAATCCATCGCTCTCCTTGCCGTCTTCGCTTTTGTTTGCGAGGTGATGATGGGCATTCCTTCTTCGGTTGCCTTGCTACGCCACTTCTTCTCTTTGCGCCTCAGCGACCCCAACCAATGTTCGGGGTGCGTGAGCTTCCTCCCCGCACCAGGAGCGGAAGCCTCGGGGATTGATTTCAGCCTTCCTCCACCTGCGACTGGGTTCTGAGAGCGGGTGGCTATACATGGATGTCGGAGTGCCCAGCCCCCTACTCTCGGAGCCAACCTTGCCCGCTGTCCCCAACTCGAGCTGGGGCCATGAGACGCTCATGAGCCCCTGGCTCGCCTTCGTCTAGCGTCGCTTCGGGAACTTGAGGGCGCTTGGTGTGACGGCACCCAAGGTGGTGAAGGAGTTCCTCCAGAGCAGCATTGCCCCTCTCCAGTGTCATTCCCGTCGGATGTGGACCTTCGGGGGGCGTGAAGACCGGATGAGGCTCCAGAAAGAAGATCTGGCGCCTGAAGTGCTGAGGAAGGTTCTCATGATTCTGACTGGGGATCCTTCCCCTGGCAGCCTCCGGCAAGGGGGTGCCTTGTTGTACCTTTCCTCAGGCAGGGCTGATTTCGTGAAGCAGATGCCCAGCTTTGATGGATGGGGGCTGCGCCCAGCAGGCCTCATGGGATCTCGTGAGAACCCAGTTGCGGTGGTTTCCCTCCCGGTTGCCCACGGCGGTCCTTCCTCGAGTGGTGGAGCTGGGAGGCAAGGGCCACCGGGGGCTGAGGGGGCTGCTGTCGGGATAACGATGCCGCGTGGAACTCTTGAGGTGGCAGCTTCTGAGGCCTACCCTGCGGCGGCCGAAGGCATTGAGCTGCGGCCTGCGGCTTCCGTGGCAGAGGCTCCTGAGGCCCCGGCCACCCTCAATGGGGCGGCGTCTAGCAGCGTGCGCCAGGGCAATGTCCCTGATGCCGGTCACCTTGGCGCTTCTTCCTCGCCGCAGACTGACCCTTGCACCGAGCTACTAGGCCGCTTTCGCGTGGACTTCGAGGCTCTCCAAAAGAGAAGGGAGGCCTTGGGTGGTGATGATTACCCCTGTCTCCTATTGAAGCGCGGGAAGTACTTCGCCATTGATGATTAAGCCTTCTCCTTTCTTAATCCTTTACTTTCCCGTTGCTTCAACTGACCATTGCCCTGCAGGGCCCTTCCTGCCGAGTTCATGGAGATGGCCGAGGAGCCATCTCCCCAGGCCTCGCCCTCTCCACCGACCCCAATCGTCCCGAGCTCGAGTACTACCCTTGTTTTGAGGTCAGTTGGAGAGGTGAGCATCCTGCGGTGCATCCTGATCCTGTGCTCCTCGTGACCCTCCTTCGCGAGCCCTCCCGGGGCACAGCCAGCCTGCCCCGGGCCTTGGTCATGGACGATGACTGGCTGAGGTCGATCTCGCATTCTTCCTTGGAGGACGAACCGGCTGTGGGCCAGGCTTCTGGTGCGGCGCGCCCGACCATCACGAGGGCGCCAGCCCCCAGCCCCCTGCCCAGAGGGGGCGTGCCGGTTCGTGTCCCTCCGCGCGCGCCAGGGGCGGAGGACGATGCGGAAGACGTGCTTGAGCGCGCTCAGGAGCGTCGCGCCCTTCGCCAAGGGTTTCTCCAGAGGGCGGCTGACACAGTGAGCCAGCTCGGTGTAGAGCTTGCCGTTGAGGACGCGTGCCTTGAGGCCGAGGGCCTGGGCCTAGCTGATGAGAGGCACAAGCTGAAGGTGGCTGTTGCCCTTGCGCGCCACCAGTGTGACCTCGACAATGCGAAGGCCGAGGCATCGCTGGCGGCTTCTCGGGAGGCCTGCGCCCAAGTCGTCGAGGAGGCCAAGGAGGCTGACCAGTGGCGCAAGGCTGCAGAGGAGCGGGCGCGGGAGCTCCAGGCCTGGAGTAGCTCCCTGGAGCAGCAGGTGGAGCTGCGTGAGGTGGCCCTTGCGTCGATGAAGGGAGCTTCGGTCGACCAGGCGGAGCTCTAGAGACATGAGGAGGTGCTGACGCTGGAGGCTGCCGAGCGCACCCGTGACCTCGAGCGGTTGGAGACGAGAGAGCGCCTGGTGGCGCAAGCGGAGGATGATGTCGCCGTGCGGGAAGCCCGAGCCCTAGAAGAGGTTGATCGCCGGGTGGCGGAGGCCCGCTCGAACCTCGAGTGCGAGTACGAGGGGAGGCTGGAGCTGACCAGAGTCGAAGCAGAGGGCAGGACCGCCGCCCTGAGGGCCAGGCTAGATGAAGCGACGCATCATGCGGACGCTGCCGGGGCCGCCCTTGGCGCAGCACAAGTGGAGCTGGCTTCCTCCCGCGCCGAGTTGCTTCTTCTCCATCAAAGGGTTGACGTGGCTGAGGCCGTTGCGTGGTGGAACAAGGACAAGATACGCCAGCGGCAGACCTTGGAGCACATGCATGGCCCTATGCTCCGCACGCTCCGGGAAAGAGCTAACACGGCCTTGGGCAACATCTGCGAGGCAGCCGTTGGGGAGCCTCATGAGGTCAACTATGCTGGTAACCTTCAGTTCTTCACTGGTGTGGTGATGCAGCTAGAGGCTCGGTCGGGCAGAGCCAACAGGTTGGAGGAGGAGAGGAGCCATGCCCTGCTTGGGCATGCTTTTTCTTGCGTCTTCAGTCATCTTCAGGACAAGGACCCCCACTTTGACTTTGATGCCGCCATCACCCCGGTACCCCTGGCCATCCGAGGCGACCTGGCACATTGGGTGGAAGACAACGTGGACGCCCTTGTCAGGGCCTTCACCGCCGACGACGACGGTGTGGTTGCTGATGAGGGCGGCGTGGTGAATGGCCCGTATGCTAATGATGGCGATGTAGAGGGCGATGGCGAGGCCAGCGAGGCCAGTGAGGACTCCGGAGGTGCCCTTGAGGATGCATTGGGGGATTTATCCGATTGACCACGCGCTGTTCCTGCTTTTTACCCTGCGCAAAGAGAGTTCTGGCTTGGCCCTGAAAGTTGTAAGAGCATTTTGGGAGGGGGAGACCCTCATGTAAAAACTTGCAGTTAGCGTATTTGTAGACATGATGTCGCCTGCATGCCTGCACCGAGCGATTGGTCTCGCGACGAGTCAATTGGCTTGTTTACCTTCGACCCGCGTGGGCCCTGAGCGAGCCTGCGGGGGGGCGTGGTGTCCTGAGTGCCTCCTGAATGAACCCATTGAACCAGTAATGAGAACCTCCTGAGAGGGCGCGGCGACGGTAGTCCGGGCAGCGCGCATGCTGGGCCTAGCCCGACTCACGAGGGGCTCACGAGGGGAGGCAGCTGAAGCTGGATGGACGCAAAGCGGTAGCCAGAACACGAGAGATTGCTTGAACGAGACTAAACACCCCTTCCCCGAACACACGCAAGTCTCAAGCTCAAATCCAACTTAAATTCAAACAGGGGGAAAACGACAACCAAGGGAAAGGCAAAAAAAGCAGAAAGGTCGCGTCCGCCACCTAGTCTAGTCTTTGACGTCTTCTCACCAGCGCGGAGCTAAGTGCTGCCACTGGGCGTGGGCGGGAGCCCCCGAGGCCCGAGGGCGGCTCTCTGGAGACTCCGGGGCGTGTACAACCCCACTCATTATTACGTGAGAGTGTCACGGGGCGGCGAACTTCACAGGCACTGGGCCTTCTTCACAGGTACCGGCCTTGCTTCATATCGCCAGACGAGGGCCCCGCCTTGCGCCACACTCTATTGCCATCGACGACGGCCGGAGACCGAGGAGGCCGCCGATGGGATAGAGCGGTCACCAGCGGTTCCCCCGATGACCATGGGTCCTCTGTCTAGGGTAGGCCCTGAGGCACCTCCCCGACAAAGGGCCTACCTCCTGAGGACGCCTTGCTCCGAGCATCGCGGGGGCGAGTCCGGATCTCGGACCCTTTCCTGCAGCCCCCGGTGCCCTCCTCCTGAGGGGTAGGAAGCTGCTGGATTGGGGAAGCCATCCGTCGCGACGACCTATACCTCATGTGGTGCATGGTTAGCGTATGCCTGCTCCTGAGAAATTAGCGGTACCCGATAGTCGCTGCCTCCAGCGCGGTCGACGAGGCTTTCCCGGGGCTCCTGAAAGAGCTCATCTTTGGGTGTCTCCTCCCCCCAGCCTGGGCTGAGGAACGAGCCATGGTATTCTTCGTGTGTGTGCCCTTGATCCACCATGTGGGGCACATACGCTTCCGGGGCCGCCGCCCCGAATGCCTCGCCGTACTGCCCCGTGTGCCACGTTGTCCTGCTTGGGGTGCCAACCTGGGGGTGGTAGCGCGGCGGCCCACTGGGACCATGGGCTATAGTGAATCCCCCTTCGCTGGTCGGAGGCGGAGGCGGCACTGTTGGTAGCCCGACGCTGACGGCCAGGTTGGCGTTGGGGCGGCATTGGAACCCGCTCAGAGTAGCGCGGGCGCGTGTGGGGACTCCGTGCAGTCCGCCTTGGACCTGAGGCGGCGGCTGGGTGCAGAAGGGGTGAGCCCCCGAGGCGGCGGAGCCCAGGAGCTCTGCCACCCGCTCCAATAGCACGTTGTGGCCGCCCTCCGGCAGCCTGCATTGTAGCAGCTCTCGCGCCACCGTGAGCGCGGCCCTTGAGTTCGCCTGCTCCCGCCGGGTGTACGGCGCCATGGTCATGGCGTTGCTTGAGGCCCGTGCTGCCGACCGTACCTACCGCGGCGTGAGAGCTGGTGCCGCCTGACCGCGTCGCCCGCGGCCCGCAGCGCCCTGCGGACCGCGGGCCGCCTGGGGCACAGGGCTGAGGTCGCCCTGGGCGAGCGGCTCAGCGTGGGCGGGCCAGGCCGCCCAGGGATCGAGATTGCCCGTCGAGTCGCCGGACATGATGATGACGATGTGACGGTACGCGAGGTGGTGGGAGAAGGATTCCGGCGCACCCCTACCTGGCGCGCCAAATGTCGGATTTCGGGTTCCGGCAGACCCTCAAGGTTCGAACTCTGGGGTGCGCACAGAGATCGCACCTCCTACCTACCTACGTCTCGTCGCCTCGCAAGGATCTAAACTGCACAAAGAACAACATAAGGGACACGAGGTTTATACTAGTTCGGGCCACCATTGTGGTGTAATACCCTACTCTAGTTTGTGGTGTGGTAGATTGCCTCAGGGGCTGGTGATGAACAATACAAAGGAAGAACTGCCTCGCGAGGGGAGGAGTTCTTGTGGTGGTGGTGCTTCTTGGGAAGGATTGAATCCAGATCCCTTTTCGATGTCTCTCTCTAGATCTGTGGATGGATGCCCAGATGCCCTCCCAATGTGGTGGCTAGTCCTATTTATAGAGCGAGGCCTTGGTCCTCTTCCCAAATATTGAGCGGGAAGGGCGCCAACAATTGGCCATTTTGAAGGGGAACATCTAGTACACTTATCCTGGCTAAAGTCGGTCCTCGCCTGCCAAAGACTGTGACGGTGACGCCGGCTTGGGCTCCACGATGACCTCCCTCCTGCCGTTTTGCTGGTCTTGGTCTTGTTGCACCGAAATGGTTGCCTTTGCTTGATACTCTCGCCTGCGCTTGCCCCCTTTGCACCAAAGAGGAAAGAAGGACTCTGCATAGGCCGGCGCCCGCCTGGCTTCGGTCGTCATGGCTTGCGTCATGAGCACCTCGTGAGGTACCCCGCCTTGATCTCTCCGCCTCCTCGCGAGCCAGCCTGACGAGGTTGTGCCCGAGGAAGCTTCCTGTCGTCCGCCCTACGAGGCTTGGCCCCTCGCGATGGTCTTGAGCATGTGTTGATGAAGATGGGCCATAATGGGCCACTCCTTGAGCCACGCCATAGGCAGGCAAGTTTGGGTACCCCCGTTCCCAGAACACCGACAGAATTGCATGGCTGCATGCTGCCTTTATGAACAAACAAACTTTGCAGAGCCGTTTCACCTAATCGATTCTGTCGGGGGGCAGAAACGGGCAAGAATCTCTTCTGTCGTAGAGGCCTCGTTGAGTGCTTCCGCTATGGGGCATTCACTTCTCTTCAAGCTCGGGACTAGCAAAACATGGATCCGATGCCCATCTCTTTTTCCACTTTGCAAGGCTGCGGAAAGCCAGAAAGAGAATTTCCTCCGATTTAAGAACCGAAAGGAGTTTATCCAGATTTGGTACCAAACCCGGGAAAAACCCTAAATGTTGTCTTAACACCCTCTCCTCCGGTGAACCTGCGATCGCCGCCTCTAACTGACTGCTCAACTGAGGTCGTCTACAACAACCTTAACCGCACAAGCCTGGGCTAGGAGAAATCCAACAAGAAATCGATACGATCCACATCATAATCCATATTGGATTCCCAAATTTATTAAAGAAAAAAGGAGCAATCGAAGAATTAGAGAAAGATCTACAAAAGGAAATTCTGCGATTAGGAAAAGAATAGCAATAGCTAAATGATGGTGCGCAATATCGGTCAGCCAGAGACCATCGGTTACTGGATCTAGTCCTCCATGAAAAGTCAGAAATTCTGCGTATTTGGACCAATTTAAAGTGCCGAGGACCGGTGTTGGCGCTCCTGGTTCATGGGATCCTAACCGCGATAAGAATTTGAAAAGTAATTATCAACTTTAAGGATCCATAGGTTGATTCACTTGTGAACTATGGGATGGGACAAGATTCAAAAGTACCAAAAGTAAGTTAAGTGGGATGCTGAGTTCATTGCTGCGATCGAGGGTCCAAAGCCAGCCAATTTGATGACCGGATCGCTTCTGCTCTGGGCCGTATGATCTTCGGGATGCAGAATAGGGGATCGCTTGTAAAATGGACCAGCTCCATTTTCCATTTATTTAGTTAGTTTTTCTTAATGAAATTGAAATTATTAAAGAGGGCAAATAAAAATAAAGAAACAACTTTGCTGACCATGATATATTTTTATCTAGGCGGAAGAGTCCTCTTAATATTTATTGGATTCCATTTTCAAATAAAGACATCTTGTAGTTAGAAATCACCTTTAGAATCATCAGCCTCTGTCCCTACACTGACTCGCTTATCCGCGATCGATCAAGTCTCTTCCCTCTCGTATGACTGTCAAAGTGGAGTTCCTTCTCTATAAGAAGAGCTGGTCTAGAGTGTGATGGTATAACTCTAGCCAGCAGGTGGGAGGGAACGAAGCTCTTTCCCGATCTTGAGCTAGAATCCCTAGAGCCTCCGGTATCAGAGCCGAGACAACGACGGGTTCTCCACCCATACGGGGATGGAGCGAGAGACTTTAGGCAAGTGGTTCTGGTAGCTCAGCTGGTTAGAGCAAAACAAGCAACGGATTGAGCAACTAGCGCGAAAGCCGTTGTGTCGCCGCAAGAGCAAGAGAAGAGAAAGGGCACGACATCTAAGCGAGTGCGAGGCGAGACTTGCGAAACCTCGAGATATCCTTTGATTCACTTTAAGGATCCGGGAGCCATATAAGGATGAGTTAGCCGTAGGATATGATTCATTCTTGGGAAGGGAATAAGGGGATCAAGAATGATGCTTCCCGAGATCGATCGGTATCCATCGCTCAGAGAGCTCCTTTCTCCCCGATATCGGTATCTGCTTTCGGACGGCCAAACAGGATTTCTCGTTACTCATGTCAGCATTCTCACTTCTGATATCTCCAGGTCTTGTCACCAAAAACCTTCCCCGACTGACAGAACGTCCCGCTATCCGCAACTACAAGAGAAGTATTAAGGTAAACCTAACCATAGCATGAAACTAGTGGATCCAAATCAGCCCCTTACGAAGCAACGCATAAACTAGGGTTTAAGCTTCTGCCACTCTAGCAACTCATCATCTACTTATTAATTCCCAATGCCTTCCTCTAGGCCCAAATAATGGTGAAGTGTCATGTAGTCGACGTTCACATAACACCACTAGAGGAGAGACAACATACATCTCATCAAAATATCGAACGAATACCAAATTCACATGACTACTAATAGCAAGACTTCACCCATGTCCTCAGGAACAAACATAACTACTCACAAAGCATATTCATGTTCATGATCAGAGGAGTATTAATATGCATTAAGGATATGAACATATGATCTTCCACCGGCTAGACCAACTAGCATCAACTACAAGGAGTAATCAACACTACTAGCAACCCACAGGTACCAATCTGAGGTTTGGGTACAAAGATTGGATACAAGAGATGAACTAGGGTTTGAGAGGAGATGGTGCTGGTGAAGATGTTGATGGACATTGACCCCCTCCCGATGAGAGGACCGTTGGTGATGACGATGGTGATGATTTCCCCCTCCCGGAGGGAAGTTTCCCCAGCAGAACAGCTCCGCCAGAGCCCTAGATTGATTCCGCCAAGGTTCCGCCTCGTGGCGGCGGAGTTTCGTCCCGTAAGCTTGCTTATGATTTTTTCTAGGGTAAAAGACTTCATATAGCAGAAGATGTGTACCGGAGGGCCACCAGGGGTCCCAAGAGGCAGGGGCGCGCCTAGTAGGGGTGGGCACGCCCCCCACCCTCGTGGATAGGGTGTGGGCCCTCTCTGGTACTTCTTTCGCTCAATAATTCTTATTAATTCCAAAAATGACTTTCGTGGAGTCTCATGACTTTTGGAGCTGTGCAGAAGAGGCTTCCAATATTTGCTCCTTTTCCAGCCCAGAATCCCAGCTGCCGCCATTCTCCCTCTTCATGTTAAACCTAGTAAAATAAGAGAGAATAGCCATAAGTATTGTGACATAACGTGTAATAATAGCCCATAATGCAATAAATATCGATATAAAAGCATGATGCAAAATGGACGTATCGGGGCACCTCCCTCAAGCTTGGGCACAAGCCAAGGGGAGTGCCAATACCCATGTACTCAAGCTTCTTCGTTTGGTGATGATGGTGATGAAGTGGTGGGCTTGTTCTCCAGCCTTCGCTTGAGGACATTATTCTCCTCCTTCGACTTGCTGACCTCTTGTTCAAGCTCCAATACTTTCTCGCATAATCCTTTCTTGTTTTCCTATAGGAGACAAAAAGGGATAAATTGAAGCTTAGGTTCTTTTACTATGTTTGGGAGGCTTGATTTCTTGAATTCCACATGCATATCCCCTGGTTGAGGAAGAGGGGCTTCATCTTCTTCCGAGCTCATATCCTATTTCCCTTGGATCAACATCTTGCTCCCCTTAGTGGACCAATAATAAGGGTCCACATCTCCATACATCTTTGTATTTGCAACATAGTAGGAAACATAGCTTTCTCCATCTGAGTCTGGTGACAACATACTTCCAGATCTGTTAGAAAAATAACACGAAACAAGAACAAAGGAGATTTCTGTGATACAGTGGTCAAAACATCCAAGAGTATATATAATGATTTTTTTTCATGCAGGACAAGTATATAGAAGAAAAATGGAGTCAGGAAAGTCCGCGAGGGGGCCACAAGCCTGCACTACAAAAAAGACACATCCATGACATTTTGAGCCGAACGGAATTTTTTCTGTCATGCTTATGACACTTCTATGATGATAATTATGACAAAACTCGGTATCATCATAGATGTGGTGGGATCCTACTTCTATGACAAAAAATCATGACAGAAAATGGGATTTTCGTCCTAGCCGGGTCGGAGACGCAGCTGCATGACATTCTTTGGGCCGTCCATGATAGAAAAGACCATGGTAGAAGCAAGGGCGAGGAAAATATCGGGGAGTTCCCGGTTACCGTGGGTGGTCGGGGCCGAGCGATGCACAGAGGTTTCTGCATTTCTCTCGTGTATGCGCATATGTGCGAGGCGTTGGCTAACTGAACCCAAGCGATTGCACGTTACTGAACCGGAGTGATCGATCCCTTGGCTGTTAACTGAACCCGAGCAATTCATTTGCTGCTGACTAAACCCGAGTGATTCCTTCGCTGATGCTGCTAACTAAACTGAGCGATCAACCACTGCTGCTGCTTACTAAAGCCGATTGAGCCCTTGTGCGAGACGTAGCCAGCTGGTGTTGGGTTGCCTCTCGATGAACAATGACTGTTACTACCATGCCCGCGGTACCTAGAACTAGTCAAGATGTGGTGAGTCGACCGGTTGGTTGGCTATGGATGAACAGTTCCCGGTGGGGGGTGATACGTCTCCAACGTATCTATAATTTTTGATTGTTCCATGCTATTATATTATTTGTTTTGGATGTTTTATATGCATTTATATGCTATTTTATATGATTTTTGGGACTAACCTATTAACCTAGAGCCCAGTGCCACTTATTGTTTTTTCCTTGTGTTTGAGTATTGCAGAAAAGGAATATCAAACAGAGTCCAATTGACCAGAAAATTTACCGAGATTATTTTTGGACCAGAAGAAGCCCACAGAGCATCGGAGATGGACCAGAAGAGTATCGAGGCCACCACGAGGGTGGAGGGTGCGCCCCCTGCCTCGTGGACCCCCCTGACTTGTTCCCGATGCCAACACCTCTTATATATCCCCAAACTTCCATAACAGAACCGAGATCGGGTGTTCCATTGCTGCAACCTTTGTAGCCACCAAAAACCAACCGGGACCCTGTTCCAGCACCCTACCGGAGGGGGGAATCATCACCGGTGGCTGATGACCCACAAGTATAGGGGATCTATCATAGTCCTTTCGATAAGTAAGAGTGTCGAACCCAACGAGGAGCAGAAGGAAATGACAAGCGGCTTTCATTAAGGTATTCTCTGCAAGCACTGAAATTGTAGGTAACAGATAGTTTCGTGATAAGATAATTTGTAACGGGTGTTGGGATCTAAACCGGCGGATCTCAGGTAGGGGGTCCCGATCTGTGCGTCTTAGGCTGATGGTAACAGGAAGCAAGGGACACAATGTTTATCCAGGTTTGGGTCCTCTCGATGGAGGTAAAACCCTACTTCCTGCTTGATTAATATTGAAGATATGAGTAGTACAAGAGTAGATCTACCACGAGATTGTAGAGGCTAAACCTGTCACGCCCAATATGCGATACTATCCTAAAGAGACTCGAAGGTCCCACCAAGGATAGAACCGCATATTGAAATGCTTTTGCAAGGTGGATATCATTACATCAACATTACATAATAGATGGGGATACATGCAAGAGGCATACAATGCCACACAAATACAACATCATCTTACATAAGAGCACCATCCGACTACGGATGAAACACAAACAGAAACTTAAACGACATCCACCCTGCTAGCCCAGGCTGCCGACCTGGAACCTATCCCCTGATCGAAGAAGAAACAGACCAAGAACTCCAAGACAAACAAGCATCGCTCTCGCGTCATGATCATCGCATAACCTGTACCTGCAACTGTTGTTGTAGTAATCTGTGAGCCACAAGGACTCAGCAATCCCATTACCATGGGTATCAAGACTAGCAAAGCTTAAAGGGAAGGAAGGGGTAAAGTGGTGAGGTAGCAGCAGCGACTAAGCATATATGGTGGCTAACATACGCAAATAAGATCGAGAAGAGAGCAAAAGGAATGGTCGTGAAGCTAGCAATGATCACGAAGTGATCCTGAACTCCTACTTACGTCAAACATAACCCAAAACCGTGTTCACTTCCCGGACTCCGCCGAGAAGAGACCCTCACGGCTACACACGAGGTTGATGCATTTTAATTCGTATCTGGTGTCAAGTTATCTACAACCGGACATTAACAAATTCTCATCTGCCGCATAACCGCGGGCACGGCTTTCGAAAGATTATACCCTGCAGGGGTGTCCAAACTTAGCCCATGATAATCTCTCGTGATCAACAAAGGATATACCTTCTCCCAGGAAGACCCGATCAGACTCGAAATCCCGGTTTACAAGACATTTCGACAATGGTAAGACAAGTCCAGCAAGACCGCCTGATGCACCGACAATCCCGATAGGAGCTGCACATATCTCGTTCTCAGGGCAACACCGAATGAACACTACGTACAACTAAAACAAGACCTCAAGTTTCCCCGAGGTGGCGCTGCAAGTGGCTCTGGTTCGGACCAACACTTAGACAAGCATTGGCCCGGGGGGCTAAAATAAAGATGACCCTCTGGTTGGCCGACCCAAGGGAAGGGTATAGGTGGTGGTGAGGCAAATGGTAAAACCAAGGTTGGGCCTTGCTGGAGGAGTTTTATTCAAAGCGAACTGTCAAGGGGGTCCCATAAATCACCCAACCACGTAAGGAACGCAAAATCCGGGAACATAATACCGATATGCCAGAAACTAGGGCGGCAAGAGTGGAACAAAACACCAGGCATAAGGCCGAGTCTTCCACCCTTTACCAAGTATATAGATGCATTAATTAAATAAGAGATATTGTGATATCCCAACATAATCCTGTCCACCATGGAGAAATCTTCAACTTCACCTACAACTAACAACGCTATAAGAGGGGCTGAGCAAAAGCGGTAACATAGCCAAACAACGGTTTGCTAGGAAGGGTGAAAAAGATTAAAGGCTGACATGGCAATTGGGAGGTTTGAAGAACAAGAAAATAGGTAGCGCAGCAAAGCGATAGAACGAAGCAACTAGCATAGCAATGATAGTAGTGAGATCCAAGGTGACGGTCATCTTGCCTGAAATCCCGCAAGGAAGAAGAACAAGTCCACGAAGAAGATGAAGCCATGAAGACGAACCAAGCGTAGACGAACGAATCCTCACGATCGCAACGAAATGGGAACTATCGAGAGAAGCACACAACATAGTAAACACACCACACATGGACATGACATGATGATCAACCAAGTATGATGCAAGACAAGACTACATGAAGCTACTCATGGCAAGAGATGATGCATACAAGAGCAACACATCAAGGCAAGTTTAAATGAGGCCGGGAACAACATATAACAATTCCGGTAAGCCCTCATATGCAAATTTCGAAATTGGTCCAGATCTGAATAAACCTTATGTTTAAATTGTTAAACAGCAAGTTAAGATGCACCAAGATGATCTACACGAGATTCTAGTCAAGTTACATATAAAGTTCGTTTAATTCGGAGCTACGGCCTATAAGACATGAGCAAAACAAGTTAAACATGGCATTGATGCAAAATGCACCCAAACATCAAGCAAACACCTCATAGAACATGACATGAATCTACTATGCTCATGAATCTACTATGTACACAAAGAACTTATCATGGCAAAAAAAGGCATGACATGAATCTACTAAACTCATAAAACAAAAGTCCTTTACTGACCATGAGCCAAAAAGGATCAGAAGATATGATGGCACCCATGTAAACATGGCAAGTTATATGACAGATTCATACATGGCAGAAACAACAATAAGTAGGCATATTGGTGAGCTTGTACCACTCACCACAGAGCAACACATGGCATTAAAATGTGACCAACAGTAAGAATACATGTTTATGAAGCTAAGCATGGCAATAGCAAGTTCATAGGGTGCATGGATCACTCACAAAACACATGGCAAAACTGCACTTAATGTTAACAGGCTGACAGCAGCATTATTTAGCAATTTGAGAGCAAGATTACAACAAGCTACAGCAGGCTATAAATGCAACTAGGGGCATTGATAGATAGAGCATGACATTTATAACAAAACATCCTTAGTGAACATCTCCAGATTATGCATATAATGACTTGTAGCAGCAGGTTTACATAGCATCACAAAATAACAGATTCAGCCTAGCAACACAGTAACAGCAAGTAGCCTACTTAACAAGCTTGATGAACTCACTACGCAACTCACAAAAATACATGGATGGCACCCCTGTAAATATGGCATGATGTAGTTAAAAACACATGTAGAGCTCATGCTCATAGGATGCACACATCAAATGCAACAAAAATGACAAATCACCAAGTTATAACAGTTTCAGCAGATTAACATCATATAGCACTCTTGCAATGATGATTCAGGAATCAAGATGGACTCAAACAAACATGGCCCAATGGAATGAAATGAGGAGCATCTCATTGCGAACATTTTGATATATTACACGCACGAAATGGAGCAGTATGAATAGAGTTATGGCAGGTCAAAGTAGCACACATGAGATGAAATATTTCGGGGACCTAGCAGAAAATCACCTCGCGAAAAAAAACTGGCAGCTCGGGGTTGGCTGCTTCCCTCATACAGAACGTAGGGCATGGAAGTCAACGCCGGCGGGGAGGGGGCGTGGGACTCCGGCGAGCGCCGGGAAGGCCCTGAATGGGTAGATCGGGCACGGGGCAACCCCTTCCCGGCGTTGAGGCGGCTTGGGGCGGCACAAGTGCGGAGATCGGGCAGCCATGGAAGCTCGTGTGAAGGTGAGATAGAGATGCGTGAGGGAGAGAGAGAACGAGAGAGAGAGAGAGAGAGCAGAAGGGAGGAGAGATGGCTGGCGGGGCTGGCCTGGACGGCGCGGGTGCTCTAGCGACGGGGCTTGCCGGCGGGAGGCGGGGTTAGCGAGGGGAGAGAGATTGTGGTCGAGGGGCTCCTCCCCTCAATCCAGGTCGGGAGTGCACGAGGGCGGCGCACGGGCGGGCTCCTGCGGGAGGGCGGCGGCGGCTCGGGCCCGATTCGGCCCGGGGTGGGCTCCCCGCGGGCCTGGCGGGCCGCGACGGCTGGAGCGCTGGAGGGGGACAGGTGGCGGCTTGGGATTGGTCCGGGCGCGGTGGTGAACGCGTCCGGTGGCGGCGCGGACATGTCCGGCGGCGAGAGAAGGAAGAAGCTAGGGTTTCATCCACGAATTTGGACGAGGAGCACATATTTATAGGTAGATGGAGGTAGGAGACTCCAAATGAGGAGCGGTTTTCGGCCACGCGATCGTGATCGAACGGCCGAGAGGATGGAGGGGGTTTGGATGGGTTATTGGGCTGTTTTGGAGGGGTATTGGGCTACACAAAAAAGAGGCTTTTACGGTTACCCGGTTAACCGTTGGAGTATCAAACGGACTCCAAATGGCACGAAACTTGACAGGCGGTCTACCGGTGGTGTACCAAGGCCGCTTGGCAAATCACGGTCCATTCCGAGAATGTTTAACACCCACTCACAACAAGAGACAAAAGGGGGACGCCGGAGGACATAGGAGTGTCGGATCTCAAAACGGACAATGGGGAAAATGCTCGGATGCATGAGACGAACACGTATGCAAAACAATGCACATGATGAAATGCAACACGCAAGCAAATGACACGGCAACGACGGCGAATAACTGGCGGACACCTGGCGCAATGAATCCGGGGCGTTACAAAACCCTAGAAGCTAGCCTATGATGGTATGATTGTAATTATGATCGGCCTTCTAAGGACCATCCTCTCCGGTTTATATAAACACCGGAGAGGGCTAGGGTTCACATGCAGTCGGTTACAAGGAAGGAAACACAATATCCGAATCGCCAAGCTTGTCTTCCACGCAAAGGAGAGTCCCATGCGGACACGGGACGGAGTCTTGAGTCTTGTATCTGCATGCTCCAATAGTCCGGGCGATGTGTATAGTCCGGCTGTCCGGATACCCCCTAATCCAGGACTCCCTCAGTAGCCCCTGAACCAGGCTTCAATGACGATGAGTCCGGCGCGTAGTCTTGTCTTCGACATTGCAAGGCGGGTTCCTTCTTCCGAATACGCCAAAGTTATTATCAAACACGTGGACCGTGTCCGGATCTGCAAAAGTGATCTTTACATACCATCGTAGAGAGAATGATACTTCAGCTGACAACTTTTTAGACGACGTGATATGTCATTACGGCCGGGTCATTATTCGAACCGTTTTCCCACAACCAGCCACAGCGCATATTGCGAGGCGGTTTCCTTGACCCGTCTTGTCAAAGCAGAGATCGTGTCCCCTTATCACAGGATTCTCATCAATACGGGTATGGGTAATCCCACCGCGCCATCAATTGTGGCGCTTGGGAAGTAAGCGATTCTCAACGGGCAAGTGGGGAGGCGCACCGCTTTCGTCGCCTCTATAAAGGGATAAAAGACCCTCATTTTCACCCACGCCCTCTTCCTCCTTTGCTCATCCTTGCCTCCCCGAGCTCCAGCGCCCTAGTCCAAGTCTTCTCCGTAGAGCTAAACATGTCCGAAGCAGGAGGCAAGTGGGTGGCCTCCACCGTGAGGGAGAAGCACATCGCGAATCTTCGGGCGGCCGGATACTTGGCCGCAGACATAGCGCACCGGCTACCGGACGACGGGCAGGTCATTCCAACCCTAGGACCCCACGAGAGGGTCGTGTTCCTCGCCCACTTCGTCTGTGGACTGGGATTTCCGCTTCACCCCTTCGTCCGCGGGCTCATGTTCTACTACAGGCTAGATTTCCACGATCTAGCCCCAAACTTCGTCCTCAACATCTCGGCGTTTATCGTCGTATGCGAGGCCTTCCTCCACATCCAGCCCCACTTTGGCTTGTGGCTACAAATCTTTTGCGTGAAGCCAAATATCGTGAGCAGCCAGCAAGCGGAGTGCGAAGGGGCCATGGTGGGCAAGATGCCTAATGTCACCTGGCTTGACGGCTCCTTCGCGGAGACCGTTAAAGGGTGGCAATCAGGGTGGTTCTACATCACCGAGCCTCGCGACGCCAACTGGGCAGCGGCCCCCGAATTTCGATCCGGAACCCCCATGCGGCTCACCTCCTGGGAAAAGAAGGGCTTGGCCTGGGGTGAACCCGCAGAGCTGATCGGACTCCGAAACTGCATAAAGAATATGAAGGACAAGAACATCAAGCTTGTCAACGTGATCCAGGTCATGCTCGTTCGCCGGATTCTTCCATGCCAAAGGCGGGTGTTTAATCTGTGGGAGTTCGTCCCTATCGAACACCAGACGCTGCGAAAGCTCTATGGCATGAAGCACAAAGATGCATGGAAGGCGATGTTCAAGGCCTCCAAAGTACCTCCTCCATTATCCAAGGACCGTGGACTTCATGCCGCACGGCCTCCTTGTCAGGTGAGTTTTCTGACAACCACTGGATTCAGTTCTTCCAAGGTATTCGTGGGGGAGTGTCGGTGTCAAAACCGGCGGATCTCGGGTAGGGGGTCCCGAACTGTGCGTCTAGGCGGATGGTAACAGGAGACAAGGGACATGATGTTTTACCCAGGTTCGGGCCCTCTTGATGGAGGTAAAACCCTACGTCCTGCTTGATTAATATTGATGATGTGGGTATTACAAGAGTAGATCTACCACGAGATCAAGGAGGCTAAGCCCTAGAAGCTAGCCTATGGTATGATTGTTGTTATGTCCTACGAACTAAAACCATCCGGTTTATATAGACACCGGAGAGGGCTAGGGTTACACAGAGTCGGTTACAATGGTAGGAGATCTACATATCCGTATCGCCAAGCTTGCCTTCCACACCAAGGAAAGTCCCATCCAAACACGGGACGAAATCTTCAATCTTGTATCTTCATAGTCTTGGAGTCCGGCCGATGATGATAGTTCGGCTATCCGGACACCCCCTAGTCTAGGACTCCCTCAGTAGCCCCTGAACCAGGCTTCAATGACGACGAGTCTGGCGCGCATATTGTCTTCGGCATTGCAAGGCGGGTTCCTCCTCCGAATAATTTATAGAAGATTGTGAACACCAGGATAGTGTTTGGCTCTACAAAATAAATTCCACATTCCACCGTAGAGAGAATAATATTTACACAAGTTTAATCTGCTGACGTATTTCGTGGCGTGACGTCACACGACAACCAAGCCTTTACTTGAATCGTTTTTGTTATACCACCTCAGCGCGTTTAGCGAAGCGGTTTCCTTGGCACGTCTTGTCGAAGCAGAGATCGTGTTCCCCTTATCCCGGGATTCTCATCAATACGGATGTGGGTAACCCAACTGCGCCCGTTGCCACGCCCCCTCCATCGAAGGCAAGTTCCAAACGGTCACGGGGATGGCTCTTGGTATTCTCCTTCTTTATAATGAGACCAAGGCTCGTTCCTTTTCTTCAATCCTCAATCGAATCCGCCCCTTGCCCCGAGTTCCAACACCCAGGGCTCCAGATTCGGGCACTTCGGACCTTCGACAGTGTCCGGCTCCGACCTACAGGGCCGGTGGATGCCCTCCTCCGTCACGGAAGAGGACGTGCTAAAGCTGAGAGACGCCGGGTACTTAACCTACGAGATTTCGCATAGGTTGCCTGCCCAATGGCAAGTCATTCCTATTCCTGAGCCTGGCGAGAGTGTCGTGTTCGTGCCTCACCTCCGTCGGGGTTTAGGCTTCCCAATGGATCCCTTCGTGAGGGGGCTCCTGTTTTACTATGGGCTGGAATTCCACGACTTGGCTCCGGAGTCTATCCTCCACATCTCATCATTTATTGTCGTCTGCGAAGCCTTCCTCCGCACTACCCCTCACTTTGGTTTGTGGCTCAAACCTTCAACGTGGAGCCGAAGATGATTGAGGGGCGTCAGGCAGAGTGCGGCGGGGCGGTTATAAGCAAGAGGGCCGATGCTCCATGGCCCGAGGGCTCTTTTCAGGAGGAGCTCGGCTTGTGGCAACAGGAGTGGTTCTATATCACCGCTCCCGGGGGCAGCAGGCAGAGGCCGCCGCCCGCCTTTCGCTCGGGCCCTCCATAACGTCTAACGTCGTGGGTCAACAAAGGGTTCGACTGGGGGCCATCCAAGGACGTACCCCTATTGCAGGGCCGGATTCGAGACCTCCAAGAGAGGGAGATCAATCTGGTCGTAGTGATGCAGGTTATGCTGATTCGGCGTCTTCTGCCCTGCAAACGTCGCCCCCTCCGCTTGTGGGAATTCAATCTGGAGGGACCACGAGCTCTCCAACACTTCATGGGTACAAAACCCGTGGAGATGTACAAACTGTTCTTCGGATCACAAGAAGTGTGTCCGGACTTGACCGAGGACGCTGGCCTAAGCTGCAATCGCCCGGATACTCAAGTAAGTAGCCCTGTGTTCGGACATATCATCCATTTATTTATCATGGATTTGCCTTTTAACCGGCTATCCCTTGAACAGGAGTGGATAGCGCAAGCAAAACTGATATGGTGTCCGGCCCCCCTCCCTGAGACCACGCCGGATCCCGTGTTAATCAAAATGTTGGAGGTAGCGCCTTCGGAGGAGGGCGAAGGGGGGAACAGGGAAACTACCACCTCTGTTAAGGAGGCTCTCAGTAAGGGGGGAATCAAGAATCCCTCCCTCCACGGGGAGAAGAGGACCGCTTCCGAAAACCCGGAGGCCAAAGCCTCGAAGCGGGGAAAGAAAGCTGCACCGGAAGGTCCTATGCCGGGAGGAGTCCCAGCCGCACAGTCTCCCCAAAGGAATCAGCCCTCCAGCGAGCCGTAAGTAGAACAAAGGGAAGTTTTGTAATAAGGGACATCCCTATTTTATTTCTAAGGATAACCGAAGTTTTTACCTTGTAGTTCGGATCTCAGCCCTTCTCAGCAAAGCTCATCCTCGGGGGACCTTCGTCCGGAGATGATGGAGAGCGAAATGCCTCCATTTGCCGCCCCGTCAGGCGGGGCGGATGACCCTGAGGTGTTGTCACGGAGGGTCTCCCCGAGTCCGACGGGGCCAGGGAGTTCGGCACCCACTGGAGTACGGCCGGTGGAGCTGCAGGGTTTGCTCGAGAGGGCGTCTCTGTCAGAAGATCACTGCGCATTAATGAGTACGGTGATTGAAAGGATCTCATCCGCCGAGAGCGGGTTGCATGAGGCCGTCAGAATTTTACTGACAGGGTTTGAGGTACGCTAAAAATGACATACCTTTTGACAGTTTTGCACATAGAGTGCGCCCTGTATAGATAGTAGCCCCTGAGACTCGGTATGTTGTCGAAAGCGACAGCGTGCCGAGGATCATAATCTTAGTTACAAAATGTCGCCTTTCCTATGCAGGTGGCGGAATGTTCGGTGGCCAGACGGACTGATAGAGTTGCCGAGCTGAAGCGGCAACTCGACGTTGCGGATGCGGACATCGCGCTGGTCAACAAATGACTTGACGAGTCACAAGGTAGGTGGTTTCTCCGCGGTCACCTGGTAAGGGAGCTGATGCCCACTCCTTACAACATGTATGCTTGATGTAGATGGTGCCGCTGCTGTGGAAGACCTTCGGGCAGAGCTTGCCCGAGCCAAGGAGCAAGCCAGAAAAAGTGATGCGGCTGCCTCGAAGGCAGCGGAGGAGCTAAAAGCCGAAAAGGCTGCTCACTGCCGAAGTAGGGAGGAAATGGCCGTAATGGCCGTGAAATTAAAAGATGCTACCGACCGCTATGAGGTTCTTGAAAGAGAATGCCAAGCGGAGCAGGAGGGCCTGAAGAAGGCCACCACCGAAGCCAAGGATGCCCGTTCTGCAATGCGGGCTATAAAGGAGGAACTGCGTCAGGCCGAAGACATTGCGGCTGGAAAGGCCTTTCTGTTGCGTAGGAAGTTCACAGATCCGAAGTATGCTCAGTTGGGCCAGTTGTGGAGTGCGGAGGATCCTTATCTGGATTTGGCGGCGAGTGCGGCGGACGCAGTTGTGCACTTCGGAAGTCAGAAGGATCATGAAATGGAAGAGCTTTTTTGGTCTCAATTCCATAGTCCGGAGCGTCCACTTCCGTTGACCGATCGGTTGGCTGAGTGGGCTGAGCTGAATAGATTGTCCGGACTTGCCATGACGGATGTGGTGGCTCATCTGTGGCCGGAAAGGCCCAAGCCGAAGAGTTATTTTGACTTATTGCAGCAATTCCTTGGGGCGGTGCCGCATATCAAGGCGATGAAGCGGTCGGCATGCATAGAGGGTGCACGGATGGCTCTTGCCCGTGTTAAGACATACCGGGCGGGGATGAATGCCACCGATGTTGCGTCCCAGGGTTCGGATGAGAGCCGATTACCCGCCGAGCACTATTTTGAGGAAGTCCTGTCGGGCGCTCGTTTAATAGAGTCGCAGTGCTCAAAAAATGTCATGTTCAAATGACATGTATGATTTGTGAGATCATATTTATAATGTAATGGCTTTTGTACTTGTGCGTTCAAGTATTGAAATATTTCCTGTGCGCCCTTAATGTATATGTATTTATAACCTGAAAGATGGCAGTCTTTGGCTTCAGCCCCCACGCACATGGTGCAGGGGTGTTTGCAAAAAAAAGCACATTTTCACACTTAATCCAACGTCTTGGTCCTTTGAAGGAGGTGATAGCATAGCAAACTAGGCAACGGGACTATAATGCTTTATCACTTTCACTTAGCCATAGGAGCTCGATGGTGGGGCTACTATATAGCCCCTAGAGGCACCGCGCTCTCCGAACTCGGGGTGCGTGTGTGCCTGACCGGGAAGCGGTCCTTCGTCAAAGCGGAGGAATTCTAAACATTCCAGTAGTCGATCGAGTGGTTGACCAGTCTCTCGCTATATCATGACAGTCAGTTTTCGGCTTTCTCTACTAAGGTGCTCGCCCGGCCGAACCGGGGCACAATCGCAGTAGTTCTCCTAGTGCCGCGTTAGCCGATGGAGCGGAACGTAAGGCAGCAAAACACAGGAGCCGGGCAAACCCAACATTTGACCAAAGACATGATTCGGAGCTGATGCATATAAGGCCTAACTCGAGACGTCGAACACTCCCTAAGGTATTCGGACTTTATGATAACGGGCAGAACAATGCCCTAAGCCCCTAGTGTCCAGGTACAGGCGAAAACTTCTGACGCGGCCGATGCCAAAACGCCAGCCTCCTCCTTGGTTATGGTAGGAAACCGGGGGATGAGTATCAACAAGAGAGAGTAAGAAAGGTTTACGCAAGGTCTTAATCTGAAAAGAATCCTTGCAACGGGTCCCTGCTGCACGTCTGCGCCTGTGTCTCCGTTGTGCTGTATCCTGGACGGGTGTAGCACGTGGTTCATCTGTAAAACAGAAGAACTTAGTTTGGAAAAAATATCGTGCAAAAAATGTATTGAAAACAGAGTACGATTTGGAAGATGAATAAAATTGAGCTTTATTGGCTCTCATTGTTTATACGTGCAGCCCCTTGTAAAGAGGTATGTGGCTGGGAAGCCCCTTGTTTATTTATGCCGGACTCGCCTAACCGTGTCCGAGGTCTAAATGACCTGTTTTTAGGGGCTTTGATCAGCAAGGTTGGATTAGTGTGTGGCTGTCAAGGTAGTCTCACGTTTTCCATAGTCGAGGAACACTCGGAGTTACCCTTTAATGAGATTATGCCGCGTGGACGGGGCATTTTGAGTGTAAGAGACGCGTAATGCGGTATTGCTTTAAAGCGGGCGAACGCTTCGCGTCCCAGTAGTGCTTGATGGCTACTTTTGAATGGGGCGATATGGAAGATTAGCTTTTCGCGACGGAAGTTGTCGGATGAACCGAACAAAACCTTTAGTAGTACAGAGCCTGTACAATTGGCATAAAGGCCTGGTGTCACTCCTTTGAAGGAACTGTTGCTATGGCGAATTTTGGTAGGGTCTATCCCCATTCTGTGGATGGTGTCCTGGTATAGCAGGTTTATATCGCTTCCGCCATCCATTAGGACTTGTGTGAATTGTAGTCCGTCGATTATGGGATCCAATATCAAAGCAGTCCCTCATGTGTTTCGAAGACTTCTGGAGTAATCCTGATGGTCGAAAGTAATTGGGTTTGACATCCAATTTCGGGGCTCCGCTTGGGTGGATCGTGCGGCGCATGTTTTAGTAGTTGCCGCACTATTTATCACATGAAGTGAGTTCACTGTTTTAACTTCTAGTGGGAAAGTCTTCTGTTTTCTGGCCTGCTGCTTGTGGGATTCGTCATCGTCTTTGCTTGGTGTGTCGAGCCCCTTCTGTTCGGCGTTAAGTCGGCCGGACTGCTTGAAGACCCAACAATCTCTGTGGGTATGGTTTGCAGGCTTCCCGGGGGTACTGTGGATTTGACATACCCTATCCAAGATTTTGTTTAGGTTGGATAGCTCGTCACTGTTGTCCTTAAGGGGCAGTGTTTTGTTATTCGGTCGAGAGCTTTTGAATCCGGCGTTGACCGCCGTGCTATTTGGGCCGTTTTCCTTATTTCGGCGCTGATCTTTTCTGCGTCGTGATTTCCCATTTCCATCCCTGACCTCGGATGTACTTAGGGATGGCAATGGGTCGGGTTTGGGGCGGGTGGAGCTGGTCCAAATCCAACCCATGACCCATCTTCCTACCCTCTGCCCATCCACCAAATTATCCATGGGCACAACTTGTGCCCATGCCCAAACCCACTGGATACCCACATACCCATGGAGCTCCATGGGCATAGAAAAGTCAGCATGAAGCCTTCCCAAAGATCAAATTAACTCATCATCATTCACTCACAAATGACAACATAATCTACATGCATAAGTAGGCAACAAGTAATACGATGAGTCCTTAAGTGTGACATACCAGAGGTTGATTCTGCAGCATATAGATCATGGCACAAGTTGCATATTTCCTGTCATTTCCCATTGATTCGCTCTTTCTACTATCCTGGCGTATGACCGCACATGTCATACGGGTATCCATTGGATATCCAAGGAGCACAAACTATAACCATGCCCAATCCGGCTGTTCATGGGTATCCATATCCACGGACCCATGGGCGAAAATGTGCTCCATACCCTTGCCCAACCGGGTCGGGTATACATGGGTATCTAGATCCATGGATAAAATTGCCATCCCTAGATGTACTCGGGTCGCTGGTGCTGCATCTTGCTAGCCAGCTATCTTCCCTCGCGCAAAAGCGGGTCATGAGGCTTGTTAGCGCGGCCATTGTTCTTGGTTTTTCCTGGCCGAGGTGTCTAGCGAGCCATTCGTCTCGGACGTTATGTTTAAAGGCTGCTAAGGCTTCGGCGTCCAGACAGTCGACTATTTGGTTATTTTTGGTGAGGAACCTGTTCCAGAATTTGCATGCTGACTCCCCGGGCTGTTGAGTTATGTGACTTAAATCGTCTGCATCCGGAGGGCGGACATAAGTTCCCTGAAAATTTGCTCGAAATGCATCCTCAAGCTCTTCCCAACTTTCGAAGGTATTTTCTGGGAGGCTTTTGAGCCAATGCCGAGCTGGCCCTTTGAGCTTGAGGGGTAGGTATTTTATGGCGTGGAGATCGTCTCCTCTAGCCATATGTATGTGTAGGATATAATCCTCAATCCAGACTCTGGGGTCTGTTGTTCCGTCATATGCCTTTATGTTTACGGGCTTGAATCCCGTTGGAAATTCATGATCCAGTACCTCATCGGTGAAACATAGTGGGTGTGCGGCGCCCCCTATTTAGGTGTGCCGTTATCTTCGAACACTCGGCGGGTTGTGTTGCTTCCTGGAGCCTTCTTTTTTGGCCCATAGATGGACCTGACCGGGCCATCCTTTTTGCGAGGATCCTTATGTGGATCGTGTGCCGGATTGTGTGAGGCGCCGCTTGCCGCTCTTAGCCTGTTATCTGGTCGTCTATCCGGCCAGGCGGCTTCTTTCTTTTTTGACTGTGGGGGCTCTACGGCCTCCTCGTCAAATTCGGGCAACAGCTTGCGCTTCGGGTAGCTCTTTGCTTGGTGACTATCGCCGTATTTATCTGCGGTCTTTAGTACTTTGCTCCATCTCATTCTGAGTAGGTCTTCTGCCGTTTTGAGCTTCCACTTTTGCTTCTTCAAACTTCTTGTAGTGGCGACGAGCCTTCTGTGAAGGTTCTTATGCTCCGGTGATGTGTCCGGCGTGAGATCGTCTGGACTATTGTTTTCGCCGGGAATGGGTTGCTCGTCCACTGGTTCGCCCTGCTCTACGGCTGGGTCAGTATGGGTGTCGTTGTTATCGAGGCGGGACTTCAGGCGGCGCTTGCGTTGCCGTTTTTGTTGTTTTTCGGGGGAATTATCCTTCGCCGCGTCCTGTTGTTCCTCGTTATTGCTTCCTTTTGGTGTATCCACCATGTATACGTCGTGAGTTGAGGTGGCTTTCCAGTGCCCAGTAGGCGCTGGTTCTTGGTCGTCTCCGACATCGTCGTCCATACCGTCGATGTCTTCGGAGTCGAAGTCTAGCATGTCGGTTAAATCGTCGACAGTGGCTACTAAGTGGGTGGTGGGTGGGCCTTGAATTTCTTTGTTGTCCGCATCCCAACCGTCCTGACCGCAGTCCGGCCAGGGCTCTCCTGATAACGAGAGATACTTTAGCAAACTCAGGATGTCGCTGAAAGGTGAGTGTTGAAAGATGTCCGCAGCGGTGATCTCCATGATCGGCGCCCAATCGGATTCGATTAAAGGGGCGTAGGAGGTTCGGAGTCCGGCAAGGAGTCCGGCACCTCGGAGTCACGAGCTTCACAAGGGACAAGGTCAGTATTCGGCTCTATCGCCGTAGAGGTTGCAGCCCCCAAGGCGGTGTCTAACCACCCGTCCTCGATCTGCATAGCCGGCTCCGAATCGAGGGTCAGAGCGGACTCGTGTGCGGCCTCCAGGGCACTGTCCGGCAGTAGAGCTAGATCATGCCCATCGTGACAGTGCGGCGCGCTCGGCTGTGGCTTGAATCCATCGAAGATCAAGTCTCCGCGGATGTCAGCCATGAAGTTCAGACTGCCAGATCTGACCTGATGGCCAGGGGCGTAGCTTTCGATATGCTCCAGATGGCCAAACGAATTGGCCTGCAGTGCAAAGCCGCCAAATACGAAGATCTGTCTGGGGAGAAAAGTCTCACCCTGGACCGCGTCATTGTTGATGATCGAAGGAGCCATCGAGCCTATCAGTGACGACACAGAGGAACTCTCAATGAAAGCACCAATGTCGGTGTCAAAACCGGCGGATCTCGGGTAGGGGGTCCCGAACTGTGCGTCTAGGCGGATGGTAACAGGAGACAAGGGACACGATGTTTTACCCAGGTTCGTGCCCTCTTGATGGAGGTAAAACCCTACGTCCTGCTTGATTAATATTGATGATGTGGGTATTACAAGAGTAGATCTACCACGAGATAAAGGAGGCTAAACCCTAGAAGCTAGCCTATGGTATGATCGTTGTTATGTCCTACGGACTAAAACCATCCGGTTTATATAGACACCGGAGAGGGCTAGGGTTACACAGAGTCGGTTACAATGGTAGGAGATCTACATATCCATATCGCCAAGCTTGCCTTCCACGCCAAGGAAAGTCCCATCCAGACACGGGACGAAGTCTTCAATCTTGTATCTTCATAGTCTTGGAGTCCGGCCGATGATGATAGTTCAGCTATCCGGACACCCCCTAGTCCAGGACTCCCTCAGGGAGTCTTAAGTAATTGTGCATATTTGACCAGGATTACATAGAGACAGTGGAGCGGATTGACTGTCCGGCCTCGCTGCCCGAAGGCCCAGCCGATGCTCTCCTGACGGAGATGCTAGTTCCGGCGCCCTACAAGGCACCGGAGAAGAAGGCCGAAAAGAAGGCCCCGAGGACCAGGAAGGGTCTCTGGCGTAAAGTTGTACCGGAGGCCTCGTTCGAAGACGACAAGGCACACTCCTCCCCTGAAGCGGGGAAGAAGAAGAGGAAGAAGAGGCCGCCTCATCCGGAGAGGATGAGGGGCCAGAGAAGGTGGACCAGTGGGCCAGGACAGGCTCCCGGCGCAAGGCCCTCATACCCTCGTCGTCCGACGATGACGAGGCAGATTCCTCCCGCGCAGGCGGGGGGATGCAAGAAGAAACTCTACCTCCCCGTACTGGGGGAAAAAAAGAGGAAAGCCGCCCCAGAGGGGGAGGCTGGGATGTCCAAGAAGGGCAAAGTGTCCCTTCCAGACTACTCCGCCACCGCCGCCGATAGCGAGGAGGGGTGGCTGCCCAGGAAGAAGCCCCTAGTGCGATTGTAAGTATCCGCACTCTATCTTAATTTTGCTTCATAGTTTTGTTATAATGCCAAACTTGTATATAATCCGGCCAGGGTCCATCCCGAGGTGTCGTCTTCGGATAGGTCCTTGAGCGATTCAGCAATGAACTCGCTCCCGACGGCCACTACTCCTCATCCTACGGATGACACGGAGGTGTTGTCCCAAAGGCTCCCAGAGCGGGGGCTGGCTCTGGAGGCGCCCCAAGGCGGCATTCCAGACGTCGGACACGCAGGGTTCAAGATCCCCACGGATCGTGTTGATGAGAGCCGCAGTAAGCCGGGCTCTGAACCGAACACTGTTCCGGAACCTCCAATGGTTCCGGACTCAGGCAGGCAGCCCCTCGTTAGGGAGGGTGAGCCATCTGTGCCGAGGACTTCCGCTACGCCCGAGGCGTCGGATTGTCTGCTGGAAGCGCTTCGAGGCGCTTCCATGGATGAAGAGCACCGTACTCTTATGATTGCGGTGATTCAGAAGGTTTTGTCCGAAGAGGTCAAGCTTGCGAAGGCCCTTGCTAGTATAAAAGACGCCAAGGCCGAAGCCGAGAAGGCACAACTGGAAATCCAGGAGGCCAAGAAGATAGCGGCGGGTAAGAAATTCTTTATGCAAAGCAAGCATGTGGAGGAGGTGTTTCTTTTACTTACCCGAATTCGGAGCTCTCCAGGGGCATTTGCAGATCTGCCACACAGCGTACCAGATGCCGCGGAGTTCTACCGTGCCGAGGAGGGGAGCGCGACGGAGAAGCTGTTCTGGTCCCAGTATGCTGGGGCCGAACATCCAACGCCTCTGAGTGACCAACTGAAGCATTTGGTTGAACTCCACAGGGCGGCCGAAGTGGCGATGAAGGATTTCATAGTCCGGATGTGGCCCGGTGAGCCCCTACCCACCAGCTACTTCGGCCTGATCAAGCGGATGGTGAATGCCTGTCTGCGGCTTGAAGTGATTAAACGATCCTTTTGCATTGAGGGTGCCCGCAGGGCCTTCGCACGTGCAAAGGTGCATTGGGGCAAGCTGGATGCGGAGAAGCTGGTGAAGGACGGGCCACCGGAGGGCAAGGCGCATCGCTGTCTCGGGAGATATTATGAAGGCGTTATGAAGGGAGCTCGTCTCGTGGCCGATGAATGTGCCAAGGACACAATTTTAGAATGAATTCACTTCTTTCATGTTTGTAATATAAGGACGAAGTTACTTGCTCTATGTAGCGCTTTTTGATTTAAAATATTACCTTCTGTGTGGCTATTTACAAAATTCTAAAAGTAGGCCAGTCGTCGGCTTTCGCCCCCACGCAACTAGTACTGGGGTGTTCGTGGAAAACCCAGACACTCTTTATCCAAATACTTGGTCCCTAAAGGAGGTGTCTAGCGCAGCGAACAAGGCAATCAGACTATGCGGCTTTATAACTTTCACTTAGCCATAGAAGTCTACAACTTTAAATTTTGGTGAAGCCCCTAGAGTTCGGAAGGCCGAACTAGGGTGCTATATACGCCTAAATCGGACGAGGCCGATTCCTCGCTTAAACCGGAGAAAATCTTTAAGGATTTTAAGACCTCTCGAACAGCGACCAGCTCTCGCCACATCATGCCGGTCAGTTTTCGGCTTTCTCTACTGAGGTGCTCGTCCGGAAGAACCGGGACACAATCTTAGTAGTTCTCCCTGCGCTACCTTAGCCAATATAACGAAACGTAAGGTACCAAAACAAGGGAGCTGGGCTAACCCTACTGTAGATCCAAGACACGATTCGGAGCTGATGCATATAATGCTATAAGTTCGGGGTGCCGCACTGTTGAAAGTGTTCGGACTTTGCTTGCCGCATTGCGGGGCGCCATAAGAAGCCCCTGGCAAAGTAAGCGTACCAAAGTGTACGAATGCAATAAACATTTATAGAAAAAATGTGCAAATAGGAATAATAAGCCGACGCTATATATGATCTCCCATTGGTGAATAATACGTTTAAGCGTATGTTTAGAATGGGTGCGTTTAAGCAAAAGTAAATAGGACTATTTAACATGTCCTACCCAAGGGCAGGCTGCATGTAGGTATATAAAACAGGTATAACGATCGTGAACAGATTCCACCTGGGTATTTCCTTTTGTGCGCAAAGCCTGTTGACTCCTTGGTTTTCTCTCCTATGTAAGTCCGACAATCCGGCTCTTCTGAAGAGGATGCTGTAAATCAGTGTCCTGAAAGATAAAAAGGGAGGGTTATGAAGGTATGTTGCAGTGATATGCACTGTTGACTGAGTCACTGCTGAGCCTCCGCCTGTGCCCATGGTATTTTGATTGCGTAATTGTGTACGCGTGGCACGAATGCTGCTTTCATAGGGCTTGAGCGGAGGCCGGACTGCTAGTCGCGCTCTTGGCGTGCCTGGTGATCCTGTTGCGGGGTGCTCCGGACTCGCTTGACGGTGCTCGAGGTTGTCATCGCCGGATTGGTGGTTTGTCGAAGGAGGCCGCATTGTACTTCCGCTGCGAGGGCTGCAGTACGCTCTTCTGTACGGAGAGAGCGGTCCATATTTCCATTGACTGTTATGACCCCGCGCGGTCCTGGCATCTTGAGCTTGACGTATGCATAGTGTGGTACCGCATTGAATCTAGCGAATGCGGTTCGTCCGAGCAGTGCATGGTAACCACTACGGAAAGGTCCGATATCGAAGATTAACTCTTCGCTTCGGAAGTTATCCGGAGATCTGAAGACCACTTCCAATGTTATAGAGCCCGTACAACGGGCCTCTACTCTAGGAATTACACCTTTAAAGGTGGTTTTGGTGGGCTTGATCCTTCAAGGGTCGATGCCCATTTTGCGCACCGTGTCTTGATAAAGTAGGTTGAGGCTGCTGCCTCCGTCCATAAGGACTTGTGTGAGGTCAAATCCGTCCAATCATTGGGTCTAGAACCAATGCGGCCGAACCGCCGTGACGGATGCTAGTAGGGTGATCCCTACAATCAAAGGTGATCGGACAGGCTGACCATGGGTTGAATTTTGGGGCGACTGGCTCCATCGCGTAGACGTCCTGTAGTGCTCGCTTCCGTTCCCGCCTGAGAATGTGAGTAGCATAGATCATGTTGACCGTTTTCACCTGGGGGGGATTTCTTCTGTCCCCCCGTGTTCGGACGTCGGGGTTCTTCGTCATCATTGCTGTGCAGCCCCTTGTCCTTGTTTTCGGCGTTTATTTTGCCGGCCTGTTTGAACACCTAGCAATCTCTATTAGTGTGGTTGGCTCGCTTGTCTGGGGTGCCATGAATTTGGCACGGGCGCTCCAGTATGCGGTCCAGATTGGACGGTCCCTGATTGTTTTGTTTGAACAGTTTCTTCCACTGACCGAATTTGGATCCGCTGAATCCGGCGTTGACTGTCGTGTCTTCGGTGTTGTCGCCGTCGTTCCGTCGCTTATGTCTGTTGCGCCGTAGCTTGACATTATTGTCACGGACGTCTGAAGTGCCAGAATGTGGCGTAGTGCTGCTGCGAGCCAACCAGCTGTCCTCGCCCGCGCAAAAGTGGGTCATTAGTGTCGTGAGAGCTGCCATGGACTTGGGTTTCTCCTGGCCGAGGTGTCGGGCGAGCCACTCGTCGCGTATATTATGCTTGAAGGCCGCCAGGGCTTCGGCATCCGGACAGTCAACTATTTGGTTCTTTTTAGTTAGGAACCGAGTCCAGAATTTCCTGGCTGATTCTCCGGGCTGTTGAGTAATGTGGCTCAAGTCATCGGCGTCCGGAGGTTGCACATATGTGCCTTGGAAGTTGTCAAGGAATGCGTCTTCCAGGTTTTCCCAACCGCCAATGGAATTTGTGGGCAGGCTGTTTAGCCAGTGCCAGGCGGGTCCTTTGAGCTTAAGGGGAAGATACTTGATGGCGTGTAGATTGTCTCCGCGGGCCATGTGGATGTGGAGAAGGAAATCTTCAATCCATACTGCGGGGTCTGTAGTGCCATCGTATGATTCGATGTTTATGGGTTTAAACCCTTCTGGGAATTCATGATCCATCACTTCATCGGTGAAGCAGAGGGGGTGTGCGGCGCCTCTGTGCCGGGCTATGTCGCGACGCAGTCCGACTAAGTCTGGTTGGTTGTGTTCGGCCCGGCCGGATTTACTATTAGTGTATCCGGTATGTCGGACATCGTCATGTGCTGCAGCGCGCCCCCGTGATCCGTAGATCGATCTTGGTTGTCCTGCGTTGTTATCCAATCTATCGTGCAGGTCCTGAGTATTGCCCCGGGCCGTAGTAAACTGGCACAGGGGTGCGGGCTAGTATTCAGGCTGATATGCCATTTTATCCCGACCTCGAGGTGGCCCGTCAGCCGTATGGCGCTCGAGTCCATATTCCTCGGCTGCCAGGACTTCTGTCCATCTGTCTGTGAGCAGGTCTTGATCAGCTTGAAGCTGCTGTTGTTTCCTCTTCGGGCTCCTCGCAGTGGCAATAAGCCGGCGCTTGAAGCACTCCTGCTCCGCGGGGTCCTCAAGCACGCCGAACTCGTCGTCGCGCAGGCTAATCTCATCTTCAAAGGGGGGCATGTAGTTGTCCTCCTCCGGATACCCGTCCGTCGCCTGTTCATCTGGGCTATCATGCCCATCTTCCTGCTCGGCCTGCTCGAAGGCGGGCTGATCGGGGTTGTATTCATCTTTGGCATCGTCCGGATTGTTTTTGTCTCCGGTGCTGGTATTGATGTGGCGGGGCTTGGAGCGGCGCTAGCGACGCCCATGCTTTGCTTTCTTCTTGGAGGGGTTATCCTCCATTGCCTCATCGCCATTGGTTTCTTTCGGAGTGTCCACCATATATATGTCATATGAAGAGGTGGCTGTCCATCGCCCCATGGCGGTGGTTCCTGCTCTTCTCCTAAATCGTCGTCCAAACAGTCGATGTCTTTGGAGTCAAAGTCAAGCACGTCGGTCAAATCATCGATCGTGGCTATGAAGTGGGTGGTGGGTGGGCAACGAATTCCTTCGTCGCTAGCTTCCCACTCGAGCCGGACATAGTTCGGTCGAGAGCCTCCTGACAAAGAGAGATACTTTAATGAGCTCAGCATGTCGCCAAAGGGCGAGTGCTGAAAGATATCCGCAGTGGTAAACTCCATAACCGAAGCCCAACCAGGCTCGGCGGGCTCAGGAGCGTGCGGACTGGAACCTACAACCGGATACGAGTCCGGGAGTCCGAAATCACAGGCGTCCCTAGAGGCGGGGCCTGGATTCGGCTCTACCGCCGATGAGTATGTGACCTGCGGGGCGGGGTCCATCCACCCGTCCTTGGGCCACGCAGTGTGCTCCAAATTTAGGTTCGGGGCTACTACAGGGGTGATATCCCGAGCATTGTCCGACAGCAAGTCTAGGCCATGCTCATCGTGACTATCCGGCGCTCCTGGCATAGGCCAGATTCCGTCAAAGATCAAGTCTCCGCGGATATCGGCCATGTAGTTTAGGTTTCCGAACCTGACCTGGTGGCCAGGGGCGTAGCTGTCGATCTGCTCCAGATGGCCAAGCGAATTGGCCCGCAGTCGAAGCCGCCGAACACAAAGATCTGTCCGGGGAGAAAAGTCTCGCCCTAGACCGTGTTGTTGACGATTGAAGGCGCCATCAAGCCTCGAAGCGACGACACAGAGGAACTCTCAATGAAAGCACCAATTTCGGTGTCAAAACCGGCAGATCTCGGGTAAGGGGTCCCGATATGTGCGTCTTAGGCTGATCGTAATAGGAAGCAAGGGACACAATGTTTACCCAGGTTCGGGCCCTCTCGATGGAGGTAAAACCCTACTTACCGCTTGATTAATATTGAAGATATGAGTAGTACAAAAGTAGATCTACCACGAGATCGTAGAGGCTAAACCCTAGAAGCTAGCCTATGATGGTATGATTGTAATTGTGATCGGCCTTCTAAGGACCATCCTCTACGGTTTATCACTACAAGAAATATGTCAACTAGTGACCTTCTGTCAGTGACCCTGGAAGAATTGGTCATAGATCTATGACCATTTCAGACCAATTGGTCAAAAGCTGTTCGGGGGGCTCCAAACCCTAAACCATTGCAACCATTTTGGTCAGAAAGGTCGTAATTTCCTTACACGAAATGGTCACAAAGCAAACAGTGCTAGTCCGCTGCCTTTTTTCTAGTTGTTAACGACCAATATAGATGGTCATAGCCTTGTAGATTGTGATGGGTTGTGATTACTAGGCGCCATCTCATCAGTTTTGCCTATGTGTCATGTCCATGTGGCAGTTTTTGCCCTAGGTTGTGAAGCAACCTATATTTCTGTTATTCCAAAAATTCCCAAAAAATTCTCATAAATGTTTTGGATCATATCTTCATCAAATATGTCAAAAACGTTCCTTGCCTAGTTCAAAAATAATTCAAAAATATTCATTTTCCTATTCTGTTCAGAGCAGCACTTTGTGAAGGAAGTACCACTTTGGCATGTCCAAATGGTATCCATTTTCTACAGTGCTTTCCTATGCCCAAATAACCATCCTCCACCAAATGCCAGCAAAATCCATTCATTATTTTGAGCCTAGCTTCAACATTCGTATCTATGTCCAGTGTGGTACTTTGTAAAGCAAGTACCACCTAGGCTCCTCCTTTTGAGGTGAAAATTTGTGAAGACGGTCTTCTTAGTAACTGATCATCCTCAGCCAAAACTTATGCCCATTAGCCATGTGCATTTCCCGTACCACAAATCAAACACTTGGCTGCTTATTCATGTTTGAGCATCGATCGGTCTCTTCGTGAGAATCTTATGTTGTGATTTTCTTCCTAGCACCTACCTGGGGAGTGCCCAGCCCACTAGACATGCCTAGGCCGCCCAGAACACATGGCAACGCCATGGTCACGCGGTGACCACGCGGCGGGCATGCGAGCTTACGCGCTCTGGAGTTGGGGCCCTCGGCCACCGTCCAAACCTCGATGTCTCGCCATCAAACCATGTATTTCTGATTAAATAGATAGTTATTTACCTAGAAATGATTTTTGGAAAAAATAAAGAGCAAACTATGAGACAGCTGCAATTCAAATTTGACCCGCTTCCAGCTGAATCGACGGGAATTTGTCTTTTTCACCAGAGGTGGATCAAAAATTTGACACCCAACCATTTTGTCAATTGTGCATTAAATATGGCCTAGTATTTTATAAAATTGATTAGGTCCAATTTTGCAACAAATATATGGTAGGTCCTTCAGAAAAAAAACTCATTTGAGGCACTCGAAAAATGGAAAATGGTTTTTTCGTCCAAAGAAAATGAAAACTTCCTTAGGCAACATTGTTTGCCATTCCAATATGCACCCTTGTGCACAATATGAGATCATTTGAACAAACTATGCCATGAATGTGGCCATAAGATTGATCATTTGGCTTGAAAGCCATGAATCTTCACACTTGATAGCTCATTTCTGAGAACACTTTTTTAAAATAATTACCGTATTACAAGTTTATTATTTTTCCTGGAAACTTGGTCACATATAATGACACAATTTGAAGGTTTCCCAATTTTTTGATTTTTTTTTGAATTTTTTATGCCCGTTTCAAAATGCGGTCATAACGGCGGGCTTGACCGTTCCTAGCTAGTGGTTGAATCTTGGAATTTTTTTGGTGTTTCTCTGATTAAATAGATACTTATGTACCTAGAAATGATTTTTGGAAAAAATAAATTTCAAACTATGAGGCAGCTTCAGTTCAAATTTGACCCGCTTCCAACTGAATCGGCGGGAATTTGTCTTTTTCACCAGAGGTGGATCAAAACTTTTTACACCCAACCATTTGGTCAATTGTGCATTAAGTATGGCCTAGTATTTTATAAAATTGATTTGGTCCAATTTTGCAACAAATACATGGTAGGTCCTTCACAAAAAAACTCATTTTGGGCACTACTCATTTTGGGCACTCGAAAAAATGGAAAATGAATTTTTCGTCCAAAGAAAATGAAAAGTTCCTTAAGCAACATTGTTTGTCATTCCAAGATGCACCCTTGTGCACGATATGAAGTCATTTGAACAACTATGCCATGAATGTGGCCATAAGATTGATCATTTGGCTTGAAAGCCATGAATCTTCATGCATGATAGCTCATTTATGAGAATATTTTTTTAAAATAATTACCGTATTACAAGTTTATTATTTTTCCTGGAAACTTGGCCACATATAATGACAAAATGCGGAGGTTTTCCAATTTTTTGATTTTTTTGAATATTTTATGCCCGTTTCAAAATGTGGTCAAAACGTCGGGCTTGACCGGTCCTAGTAGTGGTTGAATCTTGGGAATTTTTTGGTGTTTCTCTGATTAAATAGATACTTATTTACCTAGAAATGATTTTTGGAAAAAATAAAGAGCAAACTATGAGGCACCTGCAGTTCAAATTTGACCCGCTTCCAACTGAATCGACAGGAATTTGTCTTTTTCACCAAAGGTGGATCAAAACTTTTGACACCCAACCATTATGTCAATTGTGCATTATATATGGCCTAGTATTTTATAAAATTGATTAGGTCCAATTTTGCAACAAATATATGGTAGGTCCTTCACAAAAAACTCATTTTGGGCACTCGAAAAAATGGAAAATGAATTTTTCGTCCAAAGAAAATGAAAAGTTCCTTAAGCAACATTGTTTGTCATTCCAAGATGCACCCTTGTGCACGATATGAGGTCATTTGAACAAACTATGCCATGAATGTGGCCTTAAGATTGATCATTTGGCTTGAAAGCCATGAATCTTCACACATGATAGCTCATTTCTGAGAACACTTTTTTAAAATAATTATCGTATTACAAGTTTACTATTTTTTCGGGAAACTTGGCCACATATAATGACACAATGCGGAGGTTTTCCAATTTTTTGATTTTTTTTGAATTTTTTATGCTCGTTTCAAAATGCGATCAAAACGCCAGGCTTGACCGGTCCTAGCTAGTGGTTGAATCTTGGGATTTTTTTGGTGTTTCTCAGATTAACTAGATACTTATGTACCTAGAAATGATTTTTAAAAAAAATAAAAAGCAAACTACGAGGCAGCTACAGTTCTAATTTGACCCGCTTTCAACTGAATCAGCGGGAATTTGTCTTTTTCACGAGAGGTGGATCAAAACTTTTTACACCAAACCATTTGGTCAATTGTGCATTAAATATGGCCTAGTATTTTAGAAACTTGATTTGGTCCAATTTTGCAAAAAAATAAGGTAGGTCCTTCACAAAAAAATTATTTTGGGCACTTAAAAAAAAGGAAAATTGTTTTTTCGTGCAAAAAAGATAAAAAAATCCCTTTGTCTATATTGTTTACCAATCCAAGATGTAAACTTTTGCAGAGTATGATATCATTTGAACAAATATTTGGTAGGTCTTTTACAAAAAAACTCATTTTGAGCACTAAAAAATGGAAAATGATTTTTTGTGACCTATTTGGAAGGTCATAAGGTCTTCAAATTGTCTGTTACGTTCCTATTGGTCCATAGGCATATCACGCGGATCATGCATCAGACACCGTCGGATGCTCCCGGATCCAACGGCGGACCTCATCCCCTCACCCTCTCACCCACGTAGCCCTCTCACCCCCACACCCCCTCACCCATGCAGCCCCCACGCCCCCCACTCCCCACCGTTCCAACCCTTCTCTCCCCCGCACCCGCTCGCCAAACCCTAGCCGCCGCCTTCCCCGC
>NC_041385.1:686247220-686283356 GCF_002162155.2 Triticum dicoccoides | reverse complement strand
CCTTCCACCACCTGAACCCCACCTCCTCCTTCCTCCAGCTCCATCTGAGCCCTGCCCCACCCCTACCTCCTTCCTCCAACTGTCGGCGCACCCCGCGGCGATGGCGGGATCCGGCGGCCACTGCCCCCTGGCGAGGCCTCCTCCACCGGATCCGGTTGCGGCGGCCATCAGTGCGGGCCCAAAACCGGCAGATCTGGTAGCCACCGACCCCCTGACCGGCCTTCTTCCAGAGGCCCTGCGACGCGCTGCCCCACCCGCCCCGCAACCTCCTGCCTGCACCACCCGGTCCACGGCGACGCTCTAAGGGTCTGGATTTTGGCGGGGCGGCGGTCATCCATGCTACTGCCTCCAATGGTATGCACGCTCCTCCTCCTGCCCTGCTTTGTACATTAGTATATTTCAGAAAAACCCAATCAAGGTTCATGCTGTTGTGCTGTGCACACATCTACTATATGCATGATATCATGGCTAATTGGTGCTGGTGCTGGCTTGCACAGGTCGAGCACACAGGCGTATGGTTCCACCTCAGCGACTCCATGGCCCTCCAGGATGCTTTCCGGTTCCACGGGGCCAAGCAAGCATGGCACCTTCAAGTAGATGCAGCTCTGCCTCCAATACTTAGCTAGATGCAGCTCTGCTTGGTTGGTGTTTCTCTGCTTGGTTGGTTGTATTCTCTGATTAAATAGATACACTTGTTGATGCTGCTGAATGAATGAATGTGTGTGTGGGTGGGTGCAGGAGGTGTCTGTGTAGCATAAATTTCTAAGCCTGCCTACCGTGTCAATGGTCTGTCCACGACGGGGTGGTTCTCTGTGGACTATAACAACATTGACCTGACCAATGTAACTTGTAAGTGCAAATGCAGCCTGCAGCTCTAATGTTTTGAGCATCTTCATTGCATCTTTCTCTTGCTTGATTAGCATTGTTGCCTTTGCTTGTCTAACCCAAACTTACTATTTGCTATAGTGTTGTGAGAAATCTTGTCTTGTACAGATAGGTTTGATGGAAGCTTCACGCTAGTTCAAGTTGAAGTTGTGTTGTCGCAATATAAGGCCCCTGCTTGGTTGAATGTTCAGGTACATCAAACTTTGATTACTTTTAGTGCACTACAATTGAAGTGATCTTCTCTTATAGTCTGTCTTGTTTGTGCAAAACTCAGCATGACAGTTTCTACAGCCAGTTTAATCTGAGCATGAGAACCTATATCATGTCTTGTTTGAGAGCTCTGTAAATTCCTATGCACTACAAATACACTGTATATAAGTGAATACATTTCTTCTTGTAAGAGGGTGTTTGGTTGGACGATAAACTTGTTGCGCAACTGGACCAGAAAACTGCTATTTATCATGAATCCTGCTAGTTCAGAAGTGCATGCTATACTGTTGCTTACTAGGCCAGAAGTGTTTTTTTATGCTAGAAGTCATTAGTAGATCATGAATCCTTCATTTTGTGTTGCGTTCACCAGAAAACTGCTATTTATCATGAATCCTGCTAGTTCTGGATAATTTGGTGACTACAAACTAAGTCATGTACTGCTATGTATTGTTTCATGCCAGGGGAGGACCAGTGCTTATTTGTATAGCACAAATGCTGGAATCGACGCGCGCAGAGAAGCAGAGGAGGGTTGGAATCGACGCGCAAGGCAGTGAGGTCCTCGACCACCGGGAACAAGTCCAACAAGGCCTCACTCGGCCAGGCCCAGCGTGCAACCAGGAATAACAACTAGGCGGCCCAACTCCAACGATTCATTGATACCCCTAAAAAAGGTGATTCATTCATGGTTCATTTCGTCCGTTCGATCCATGTGGTGATCTGACATGCTGTTGGTGCTATGAATTCAAGACTGATATGATATCCCCTATCTGTTTGTCTGTCATGATGCTGCTGTTGCTGCTTGTTTTGCTACTAAAATATGGATCGAATTTTATGCAAAGTTTTGGTTCCAAGCACCATGTTTCCTCCTTGAATCTTCCACAATTGTGGCCCTTTTTATTTCACAAGATACAATTAAAATTCTACGCACTAACATGATTTGTTTCGCATATTTTGGTATACTTGCTATTATGAAGCACTAGTATCTTTTGTTGGACTGCAGCAACAGTTGCAACTATGCCGTAATAATTTATACAAGATGCCATCTTGCCTAAACAATCAAACTCAACTGCTGTAGCCTCTTGTGTCACCTACTTCCTGTATGAAATATGAAATAGATGAGCTTAGTTCTGTGGACTTTCTTTTAGTGTTAAGGTTGATGTGCTTTCAACTTTATTTCTGGTAGATGAAACATCAGATTTTGACTTAGTTGCACAAATATTCAACACCCAGATTTTATCTAACTCCTTGCATCCCCTTGCTGCTATTGCCTCAACCTGCTGCTTCTCTTCTTCCACGCAATCTGCTGCTCTTCTTACCCCCAAGCTCCTGCTTCTTCTTCTTTTCTGAATCCCCAAACGCTGCTGCTGCTCCCTTCCCCTCAATCTCGTGTTGTTGCTTTTCTCCTTCCCTTGCTCTGCTTCTCTCCCTGCCTTACTGCTACTCTTCCTCCTTACCTCCTCTGCTGTTACCTTTTATTTTTCTCCCTTGTTGTATTCTCTGAATTTTCTGTAATAGAAGATGTGTAGTACATGTAATATTCAGATTTGAGTAGTGCTAGCAGCCTGTTATTTGTCCAGTTCAGACTTCCTGTGTGTGATAATTAGTTAAATTTGTCACTTGTGTACTGCTCTTGCTGCATATTCGTGTTTGTTTAATTTGTAGTTCCTGTGTTGCTCAAGTAGCCGTGACATATATGTATGTGGTGTGGAATCTATATGTCCCAGTACCAAACTACTTCTGCATGTTCAGTACTATGATATATCTTTTATTTCTAGTTCTTATAATCATTATATGTACTTGTGATATATACATGCTTGTGATGTGAATCACTTCTGCCCTTTTGCTTACATACTTTCTAATAATAGATGTCTCCTTTTATTGTAGATTTCCTTTTGTAGTCTATGTATGCATGTGTTAGCGTTTTATTGTCTCAAGTAAAACAGAAATACCAAAAAGACATGAGTAAAATCTAAACTTCCCTATGCTATTTTGCATTTTATTTTGTCAACGATCTTCCAAAAAGACTTGTGCAGATTCTGCGCAAGGAAATGCACGATTCGTTCAGTCTTGAAGATCATCTCGCATAACAGAAACTGTCTTGACTCCTTCTGGGCATGCTAGATTATTGTGTGCAACAGCAAATTATTGTCCTTGTTTTGATTTCCTTCCTGTCAAGTTCATCCTTTAGGGCTAGTACTAGTGGCACATCAGTTCATCCTTTTGATTGTCCTTGTTTTTGTTATCACTTGATACATACTTAGCTTGTACTTGAAGTTGTGGGTTAATGCTGGTAATTTTGTTCTGCTTGTATGCATTGGTACCCCCATCATCGAGCGCACAGATGCAATAGTGGCAAGAAGATCATCCACCTCCTCACAGTGGCAAGAAGAGCAGGTGCCTAGTTTGTAATCGCTGTCGAAGGAGCTCCATGCTGAAGAACATAACACTCATAGAGCTTCTAAAGTACCATGTTATTGAACTTGTGGAGCATGTAACTGTGACTTCCACTATTGTACGTTAGAGTTATTTGTACAGCTTGCTACACTTGCTAAAGAACATAACACTTGTACAGCTTGCAAAGTGTAATATTTGTACAGCAGCAACACTGGCTGGTAATATTTGAAGTATTTTGTGTGTTTTCTATGCCAATTTAAATATTGTGTATTTATTTACATTAAATTGGAAAAAGAAGAATGTGACCCTGACAAAAAAAGAAAAAATGCTGTTGAGACAAAAAGGCCATGGGCCAAAAATAAAAAGGCTGCAATGAAGGCCATGGGCCAAAAATAAAAAGGCTGCAATGTTGGGCTTGGTCCATGAAGCTGACAAAAAATTCATAGGAAAAAAATATAAATGGGCTAAATTAATGGGCTCGACCCATATAAACACCGAATTGGATCGGGCTGATTCTTGTGCCACATCAGATTGCCACGCTGGATGCCTACGTGGCCTGGGGAGGTTGCTAGTGACCAAAACGCCATAGTAGACGTATTTTGGTCATAAACGTCTACGACCATTCCAAAAAAAGGTCGCTATGGTCAGTTTACGACCGCCAGCTTTTGACCTTATGTTTTTGGTCACAAAAAGGTCACAAATTGAAAACAGTGACCATTCAGTGACCAATAGTGCTAGTCACAAGTTGACATATTTCTTGTAGTGTATATAGACACCGGAGAGGGCTAGGGTTTACATGGAGTCGGTTACAAGGAAGGAAACACAATATCCGGATCGCCAAGCTTGTCTTCCACGCAAAGGAGAGTCCCATCCGGACACGGGACGGAGTCTTGAGTCTTGTATCTGCACGCTCCAATAGTCTGGACGATGTGTATAGTCCGGCTGTCCGGATACCCCCTAATCCAAGACTCCCTCAACGGGTACAAGCAATGAAAGTAAATAAAGTGCAGCAAGGTGGCCCAATCCCTTTTGTAGCAAAGGACAAGCCTGGATAAATTCTTATAATGAGAAAAGCGCTCCCGAGGACACGTGGGAATTATCGTCAAGCTAGTTTACATCACGCTCATATGATTCGCGCTCGTTACTTTGATAATTTGATATGTGGGTGGACCGGTGCTTGGGTGTTGTCCTTGAAGGAAATATGCCCTAGAGGCAACAATAAAGTTATTATTTATTTCCTTATATCATGATAAATGTTTATTATTCATGCTAGAATTGTATTAACCGGAAACATAATACATGTGTGAATACATAGACAAACAGAGTGTCACTAGTATGCCTCTACTTGACTAGCTCATTAATCAAAGATGGTTATGTTTCCTAACCATAGACAAAGAGTTGTTATTTGATTAATGGGATCACATCATTAGATGAATGATCTGATTGACTTGATCCATTCCGTTAGCCTAGCACTTGATCGTTTAGTATGTTGCTATTGCTTTCTTCATGACTTATACATGTTCCTATGACTATGAGATTATGCAACTCCCGTTTACCGGAGGAACACTTTGTGTGCTACCAAACATCACAACGTAACTGGGTGATTATAAAGGTGCTCTACAGGTGTCTCCGAAGGTACATGTTGGGTTGGCGTAATTCGAGATTAGGTTTTGTCACTCCGATTGTCGGAGAGGTATCTCTGGGCCCTCTCGGTAATGCACATCACTATAAGCCTTGCAAGCAATGTAGCTAATGAGTTAGTTACGGAATGATGCATTACGGAATGAGTAAAGAGACTTGCCAGATAACGAGATTGAACTAGGTATTGGATACCGATGATCGAATCTCGGGCAAGTAACATACCGATGACAAAGGGAACAACGTATGTTGTTATGCGGTTTGACCGATAAAGATCTTCGTAGAATATGTAGGAACCAATATGAACATCCAGGTTCCACTATTGGTTATTGACCCAGAATAGTTCTAGGTCATGTCTACACAGTTCTCGAACCCGTAGGTTCCGCACGCTTAACGTTTCGTTGACGATATAGTATTATATGAGTTATGCATGTTGGTAACCGAATGTTGTTCAGAGTTCCGGATGAGATCATGGACATGACGAGGAACTCCGGAATGGTCCGGAGATAAAGTTTTACATATGGGATAATAGTGTTTGATCTCCGGAATGGTTCCGGAATTCACCGGAAGGGGTTCCGGATGTTTCCCGAAATGTTTGGGTACGAGAACACGTTATTTGGGCCAAAGGGGAAAGCCCACAAGGTTTTTGGAAAGCGCAAAAAGGAAGTTTTGCGGAGTCCAGGGGCCAGACGCCAGGGTCCCTGGCGTCTGGGTCCAGACGCTGGGAACCCTGGCGTCTGGCCCTGGAGTCCGAGAAGGACTCTTGCCTTTCGGGTGAAACCGACTTTGTGGAGGCTTTTACTCCAAGTTTCGACCCCAAGCCTCAACATATAAATAGAGGGGTAGGCTAGCACCAAAGACACATCAAGAAACACCAAGCCGTGTGCCGGCAACCCCGTACCCTCTAGTTTATCCTCCGTCATAGTTTTCATAGTGCTTAGGCGAAGCCCTGCGGAGATTGTTCTTCACCAACACCGTCACCACGCCGTCGTGCTGCCGGAACTCATCTACAACTTCGCCCGTCTTGCTAGATCAAGAAGGCGAGGACGTCATCGAGCTGAACGTGTGTAGAACTCGGAGGTGCCATGCTTTCGGTACTTGGATCGGTCGGATCGTGAAGATGTACGACTACATCAACCGCGTTGATAAACGCTTCTGCTTAGCGATCTTCAAGGGTATGAAGATACACTCCCCTTCTCGTTGCTATACATCACCATGATGTTCCATGTGCGTAGGAATTTTTTTTTGAAATTACTACGTTCCCCAACAGTGGTATCAGAGCCAGGTTTTATGCCTTGATGTTATATGCACGAGTAGAACACAAGTGAGTTGTGGGCGATACAAGTCATACTGCTTACCAGCATGTCATACTTTGGTTCGGCGGTATTGTGAGATGAAGCGGCCCGGACCGACATTACGCGTACGCTTATGCGAGACTGGTTTCACCTTTACGAGCACTCGTGCTTAAAGGTGGCTGGCGGGTGTCTGTCTCTCTCACTTTAGTTGAACCGAGTGTGGCTACGCCCGGTCCTTGCGAAGGTTAAAACAGCACTAACTTGACAAACTATCGTTGTGGTTTTGATGCGTAGGTAAGAACGGTTCTTGCTCAGCCCATAGCAGCCACGTAAAACTTGCAACAACAAAGTAGAGGACGTCTAACTTGTTTTTGCAGGGCATGTTGTGATGTGATATGGACAAAGACGTGATGCTATATTTTATTGTATGAGATGATCATGTTTTGTAACCGAAGTTATCGGCAACTGGCAGGAGCCATATGGTTGTCGCTTTATTGTATGAAATGCAAACGCCCTGTAATTGCTTTACTTTATCACTAAGCGGTAGCGATAGTCGTAGAAGCAATAGATGGCGTAAACGACAACGATGCTATGATGGAGATCAAGGTGTCGCGCCGGTGACGATGGTGATCACGACGGTGCTTCGGAGATGGAGATCACAAGCACAAGATGATGATGGCCATATCATATCACTTATATTGATTGCATGTGATGTTTATCCTTTATGCATCTTATCTTGCTTTGATTGACGGTAGCATTTTAAGATGATCTCTCACTAAAAATTATCAAGAAGTGTTCTCCCTGAGTATGCACCGTTGCCAAAGTTCGTCGTGCCCAGACACCACGTGATGATCGGGTGTGATAACGGGTGCAAGCCAGTTTTGCACATGCAGGTGCAAGCCAGTTTTGCACACGCGGAATACTCAGGTTAAACTTGACGAGCCTAGCATATGCAGATATGGCCTCGGAACACGGAGACCGAAAGGTCGAGCGTGAATCATATAGTAGATATGATCAACATAATGATGTTCACCATTGAAAGCTACTCCATTTCACGTGATGATCGGTTATGGTTTAGTTGATTTGGATCACGTGATCACTTAGAGGATTAGAGGGATGTCTTTCTAAGTGGGAGTTCTTAAGTAATATGATTAATTGAACTTAAATTTATCATGAACTTAGTCCTGGTAGTATTTTGCAAATTATGTTGTAAATCAATAGCTTGCTTTGTTGCTTTCATATGTTTATTTTGATATGTTCCTAGAGAAAATTGTATTGAAAGATGTTAGTAGCAATGATGCGGATTGGATCCGTGATCTGAGGTTTATCCTCATTGCTGCACAGAAGAATTATGTCCTTGATGCACCGCTAGGTGACAGACCTATTGCAGGAGCAGATGCAAACATTATGAACGTTTGGCTAGCTCAATATGATGACTACTTGATAGTTTAGTGCACCATGCTTAACGGCTTAGAATCGGGACTTCAAAGACATTTTGAACGTCATGGACCATATGAGATGTTCCAGGAGTTGAAGTTAATATTTCAAGCAAATACCCGAGTTGAGAGATATGAAGTCTCCAACAAGTTCTATAGCTAAAAGATGGAGGAGAATCGCTCAACTAGTGAGCATGTGCTCAGATTGTCTGGGTACTACAATCGCTTGAATCAAGTGGGAGTTAATCTTCCAGATAAAATAGTGATTGACAGAATTCTCTAGTCACCATCACCAAGTTAGTAGAACTTCGTGATGAACTATAATATGCAAGGAATAACAGAAACGATTCCCAAGCTCTTCGTAATGCTTAAATTGACGAAGGTAGAAATCGAGAAAAACATCAAGTGTTGATGGTAGACAAGACCACTAGTTTCAAGAAAAGGGCAAAGGGAAAAAGGGGAACTTCAAGAAGAACGGCAAGCGAGTTGCTGCTCAAGTGAAGAAGCCCAAGTCTGGTCCTAAGCCTGAGACTAAGTGCTTCTACTGCAAAGGGATTGGTCACTGGAAGCGGAACTACCCCAAGTGATTGGCGGATAAGAAGGATGGCAAAGTGAACAAAGGTATATTTGATATACATGTTATTGATGTGTACTTTACTAGTGTTTATAGCAACCCCTCGGTATTTGGTATTGGTTCAGTTGCTAAGAGTAGTAACTCGAAACGGGAGTTGCAGAATAAACAGAAACTAGTTAAGGGTGAAGTGACGATGTGTGTTGAAAGTAGTTTCAAGATTGATATGATCATCATCGCACACTCCTTATACTTTCGGGATTAGTGTTGAACCTAAATAAATGTTATTTGGTGTTTGCGTTGAGCATGAATATGATTTGATCGTGTTTATTGCAATACGGTTATTCATTTAAAGAGAATAAACTGTTGTTCTGTTTACATGAATAAAACCTTATATGGCTACACACCCAATGAAAATGGTTCATTGGATCTCGATCATAGTGATACACATATTCATAATATTGAAACCAATAGATGCAAAGTTAATAATGATAGTGCAACTTATTTGTGGCACTGCCGTTTAGGTCATATTGGTGTAAAGCGCATGAAGAAACTCCATGCTGATGGGATTTTGGAATCACTTGATTATGAATCACTTGATGCTTGCGAACCATGCCTCATGGGCAAGATGACTAAGACTCCGTTCTCCGGAATAGTGGAGCGAGCAACTGACTTATTGGAAATAATACATAATGATGTATACGATCCGATGAGTGTTAAGGCACGCGGCGGGTATCATTATTTTCTGACCTTCACAGATGATTTGAGAAGATATGGGTATATCTACTTGATGAAACATAAGTCTGAAACATTTGAAAAGTTCAAAGAATTTTAGAGTGAAGTGGAAAATCATCGTGACAAGAAAATAAGGTTTCTACGATCTGATCGCGAAGACAAATATTTGAGTTACGAGTTTGGTCTTCAATTAAAACAATGTGGAATAGTTTCACAAATTCATGCCACCTGGAACACCACATCATAATGGTGTGTCCGAACGTCATAACCATACTTTATTGGATATAGTACAATCTATGATGTTTCTTACCGATTTACCTATATCGTTTTGGGATCATGCATTAGAGATAACTGCATTCACGTTAAAAGGGCACCATCTAAATCCGTTGAGACGACACTATATGAACTGTAGTTTAGCAAGAAACCCAAGTTGTCGTTTCTTAAAGTTTGGGGCTGCGATGCTTATATGAAAAAGTTTCATCCTGATAAGCTCGAACCCAAATCGGAGAAGTGCGTCTTCATAGAATACCCAACTGAAATTGTTGGGTACACCTTCTAGAACAGATCCGAAGGCAAGATATTCGTTGCTAAAAATGGATCCTTTCTAGAGAAGGAGTTTCTCTCGAAAGAAGTGAGTGGGAGAAAAGTAGAACTTGATGAGGTAACTGTACCTTCTCCTGAATTGGAAAATTGTTCATCACTGAAATCAGTTCCAGTGATTTCTACACCAATTAGTGAGGAAGCTAATGATGATGATCATGAAACTTTAGATCAAGTTACTACAGAACCTCGTAGGTCTTCCAGAGTACGGTCCGCACCAGAGTGGTACGGTAATCCTGTTCTGAAAGTCATGATACTAGACCATGATAAACCTACGAACTATGAGGAAGTGATGATGAGCCCAAATTCCGCAAAATGGCTGGAGGCCATGAAATCTTAGATAGGATCCATGTATGAGAACAAAGTGTGGACTTTGGTGGGCTTGCCCGATGATCGGCAAACCATAGAAAAATAAATGGATTTTCAAGAGGAAGACAGATGCTGATAGTAGTGTTACTATCTACAAAGCTCGACTTGTCGCAAAAGGGTTTTTCGACAAGTTCAAGGTGTTGACTACAATGAGATTTTCTCAACTATAGCGATGCTTAAGTCTGTCTGAATCATGTTAGCAATTGCCGCATTTTATGAAATTTGGCAAATGGATGTCAAAACTGCATTCCTTAATGGTTTTCTTAAAGAAGAGTTGTATATGATGCAACCAGAAGGTTTTGTCAATCCTAAAGGTGTTAACAAAATGTGCAAGCTCCAGCGATCCATCTATGGACTGGTGCAAGCATCTTGGAGTTGGAATATACGCTTTGATAAGTTGATCAAAGCATATAGTTTTAATACAGACTTGCGGTGAAGCCTGTATTTACAAGAAAGTGAGTGGGAGCACTACAGCATTTCTGATAAGTATATGTGAATGACATATTGTTGATCGGGAATAATGTAGAATTTTTCTGGAAAGCATAAAGGAGTGTTTGAAAGGAGTTTTTCAAAGAAAGACCTTGGTGAAGCTGCTTACACATTAAGCATCAAGATCTATAGAGATAGATCAAGACGCTTGATAAGATTTTTCAATGAGAACATACCTTGACAAGATTTTGAAGTAGTTCAAAATGGAACAGTCAAAGAAAGAGTTCTTTCCTGTGTTGCAAGGTGTGAAGTTGAGTAAGACTCAAAACCCGACCATGGCAGAAAATAGAAAAGAATGAACAGTCATTCCCTATGCCTCAGTCATAGGTTCTATAAAGTATGCTATGCTATGTACTAGACCTATTGTATACCTTGCTCTGAGTTTGGCAAAGGAATACAATTTTGATCTAAAAGTAGATCATTATAACAGCGGTTAAGAATATCCTTAGTGAGGACTAAGGAGATGTTTCTCGATTATGGAGGTGATAAAATAGCCAGTCGTAAAAAGTTACAACGATGCAAATTTCTTTTACACCAATCCAGATGACTCTAAGTCTCAATCTGGATACATATTGAAAGTGGGAGCAATTAGCTAGAGTAGCTCCGTGCAGAGCATTGTAGACATAGAAAATTGCAAAATACATAACGGATCTGAATGTGAAAGACCCGTAGACTAAGATTCTCTCACAAGCAAAACATGATCACACCTTAGTACTCTTTCGGTGTTAATCACATAGCGATGTGAACTAGATTACCGAATCTAGTAAACCCTTTGGGTGTTGGTCACATGGCGATGTGAACTATGGGTGTTAATCACATGATAATGTGAACTATCGATGTTAATCACATGGTAATGTGATCTAGATTATTGACTCTAGTGCAAGTGGGAGACTGAAGGAAATATGCCCTAGAGGCAACAATAAAGTTATTATTTATTTCCTTATATCATGATAAATGTTTATTATTCATGCTAGAATTGTATTAACCGGAAACATAATACATGTGTGAATACATAGACAAACAGAGTGTCACTAGTATGCCTCTACTTGACTAGCTCATTAATCAAAGATGGTTATGTTTCCTAACCATAGACAAAGAGTTGTTATTTGATTAATGGGATCACATCATTAGATGAATGATCTGATTGACTTGACCCATTCCGTTAGCCTAGCACTTGATCGTTTAGTATGTTGTTATTGCTTTCTTCATGACTTATACATGTTCCTATGACTATGAGATTATGCAACTCCCGTTTACCGGAGGAACACTTTGTGTGCTACCAAACGTCACAACGTAACTGGGTGATTATAAAGGTGCTCTATAGGTGTCTCTGGAGGTACATGTTGGGTTGGCGTAATTTGAGATTAGGTTTTGTCACTCCGATTGTCGGAGAGGTATCTCTGGGCCCTCTCGGTAATGCACATCACTATAAGCCTTGCATGCAATGTAGCTAATGAGTTAGTTACGGAATGATGTATTACGGAACGAGTAAAGAGACTTGCCGGGTAACGAGATTGAACTAGGTATTGGATACCGACGATCGAATCTCGTGCAAGTAACATACCGATGACAAAGGGAACAACGTATGTTGTTATGCGGTTTGACCGATAAAGATCTTCGTAGAATATGTAGGAACCAATATGAACATCCAGGTTCCACTATTGGTTATTGACCCAGAATAGTTCTAGGTCATGTCTACATAGTTCTCGAACCCGTAGGGTCCGCACACTTAACGTTTCGTTGACGATATAGTATTATATGAGTTATGCATGTTGGTAACCGAATGTTGTTCGGAGTTCCGGATGAGATCATGGACATGACGAGGAACTCCGGAATGGTTCGGAGATAAAGTTTTACATATGGGATAATAGTGTTTGATCTCCGGAATGGTTCCGGAATTCACCGGAAGGGGTTCCGGATGTTTCCCGAAATGTTTGGGTACGAGAACACGTTATTTGGGCCAAAGGGGAAAGCCCACAAGGTTTTTGGAAAGCGCAAAAAGGAAGTTTTGCGGAGTCCAGGGGCCAGACGCCAGGGTCCCTGGCGTCTGGGTCCAGACGCCAGGAACCCTGGCGTCTGGCCCTGGAGTCCGAGAAGGACTCTTGCCTTCCGGGTGAAACCGACTTTGTGGAGCCTTTTACTCCAAGTTTCGACCCCAAGGCTCAACATATAAATAGAGGTGTAGGGCTAGCACCAAAGACACATCAAGAAACACCAAGCCGTGTGCCGGCAACCCCGTACCCTCTAGTTTATCCTCCATCATAGTTTTTGTAGTGCTTAGGCGAAGCCCTGCGGAGATTGTTCTTCACCAACACCGTCACCACGCCGTCGTGCTGCCGGAACTCATCTACTACTTCGCTCGTCTTGCTGGATCAAGAAGGCGAGGACGTCATCGAGCTGAACGTGTGCAGAACTCGGAGGTGTCGTGCTTTCGGTACTTGGATCGGTCAGATCGTGAAGACGTACGACTACATCAACCACGTTGATAAACGCTTCCGCTTAGCGATCTTCAAGGGTATGAAGATACACTCCCCTTCTTGTTGCTATACATCACCATGATCTTGCATGTGCGTAGGAATTTTTTTTTTGAAATTACTACGTTCCCCAACAGTCCTTTCTTGGACAAGCATTCCACTTATGATTAACCCCTATTGCAAGCATTCGCAACTACAAAAGAATTATTAAGGTAAACCTAACCATAGCATGAAACTAGTGGATCCAAATCAGCCCCTTATGAAGCAACGCATAAACTAGGGTTTAAGCTTCTGTCACTCTAGCAACCCATCATCTACTTATTACTTCCCAATGCCTTCCTCTTGGCCCAAATAATGGTGAAGTGTCATGTAGTCGACGTTCACATAACACCACTAGAGGAGAGACAACATACATCTCATCAAAATATCGAACGAATACAAAATTCACATGACTACTAATAGCAAGACTTCACCCGTGTCCTCAGGAACAAACGTAACTACTCACAAAGCATATTCATGTTAATAATAAGAGGGGTATTAATATGCATTAAGGATCTGAACAAATGATCTTCCACGGGATAACCAACTAGCATCTACTACAAGGAGTAATCAACACTACAAGCAACCCACAGTTACCAATCTGAGGTTTGGGTACAAAGATTGGATACGCGAGATGAACTAGGGTTTGAGAGGAGATGGTGCTGGTGACGATGTTGATGGAGATTGATCCCCTCTCGATGAGAGGATCGTTGGTGATGACGATGGTGATGACTTCCCCCTTCCGGAGGGATGTTTCCCCGGCAGAACAGCTCCGCCGGATCCCTAGATTGGTTCCGCCTCGTGGCGGCGGAGTTTCGTCCCGAAAGCTTGCTTATGATTTTTTACAGGGTAAAATACTTCATATAGAAGAAGATCGACACCGGAGGGCCACCAGGGGGCGCGCCCAGTAGGGGTGGGCGCGCCCCCCACCCTCGTGGCCAGGGTGTGGGGCCCCTTTGGTACTCAATAATTCTTATTAATTCCAAAAATGACTTTCGTGGAGTTTCAGGACTTTTGGAGCTGTGCAGAATAGGTTTCCAATATTTGCTCCTTTTCTAGCCCAGAATCCTAGCTGCCGGCATTCTCCCTCTTCATATTAAACCTTGTAAAATAAGAGAGAATAGCCATAAGTATTATGATATAACGTGTAATAACAACCCATAATGCAATAAATATCGATATAAAAGCATGATGCAAAATGGACGTATCAACTCCCCCATGCTTAGACCTCGCTTGTCCTCAAGCGAAAGCCGATATCAAAAAATATATCCACATGTTTAGAGATAGAGGTGTCGATAAAAATAAAATACGGACATGAGGGCATCATGATCATTCTAATAACAACAACATATATAGATTTTGTCATATGATTTCTTATGCTCAAGTAACAATCTATTCACAATGTCAAGTATGCATCATAAACTTCATTGGGAACTAACAAACGATAATCTCAGTCATCTATTTATATAAAAAAGTAATTGATGAGTTAACCAGAATTGAGAAAAATAGATTTGTAAATTCCACGTTAATTAGAAAATACTAGCCTTTGATCTGGTGGATCCTTTAAAATCATAAATATGTAACCGTCGGATATGCGTAACATATATAGCATTGTGGCAAAGCACCACGAGTCCGTAACATACGTACCATTCATTTATTATTTCAATCGACCAAATATACCTAGCGTGCCCTGCCCAACTCTGAATAAAATAAACCAGTAATGTGCTCCTTCCTTCAAGAAAAAAAAAGAATCCCTAACGTCCTCAACCCAGACGCTAAAAACAAGTCGGGCCCCAACTCTGAATTAAATATACCTAACGTGCTCCTTCCTTTCAAAAAAGAAGAATGCCTAACATCCTCTACCCAAACTCTGAAAACAAATCGTGCCCTACATGTATATCTCACAAAAGCTCAAACCTACCCAGGCCTTTCTCTTTCGGAAGTGTCCCTCCATCCCTGATCCAGGAAACTAGAGAATTACATCTGGTGACAGCTGCGATGAGGCGGCCGACACCTCCTCCTCCTAAATATGGCTGAACAACCGGATGAATCGGGAACTGACAAGCTGCACGATGCATAGATTGCGGAGCTGCCGTCCCAGGTCGCCTAGGGCGGAGCAGAAGTCCCTAGCCATCATCTCTCAGCCGCCATGTAGTGGTGTTCGAAAGACACAACGGTGCAAAGCTGGCTTCATGTTCCTCCATGATCTCTCGGGCACTGATAGCGAACGAGACCACCACCATGCAGAATTCGTACATGAGCGATGTACAAGATGGGGACGCCAAGTTGCTAGATTGGAGCGTGGCTTGACCCTCGCATCTAGCTAAGCTGAACTGGCAGGTAATTCCTCCTTGCATGTGTGATTTTCCATCAACAGGAGCTGGCTTGAACACGTGAACATAGGAAGGGTGAAGTGGAATTTACTATTTGTCTTGCAAATAACAGCTAAAAGTACTGTGAAAAGTCTATCCAAGGCAGCAAAACTTCTATCAATGAGTGTTACGATTCCACAAGTGAATAGGCTTGTGAATGGTATATACATGAGAAGCATGAGCGTCCAGATGGATGCATCCATGCATCGATAGGCAATTTATTATTGGCATGCAAGTCTGATATGATCTCTGCACAATGTACAGTAATATATATACAAGTCATCGATAGGCAATTTTTCATATCCATTTACAGTTAATGAATAAACATATACAAGTCATTAGAGGCGCCGAGAAGATAAAAAGATCAAAATGCGATTTCATATGTACTACCACATCGTGGAACCGAAGAAACGAGTGAATCGGACATACTTGCACACTAATGGAAAATAATACAACTCTTCATATGTATAGATTCGCTATTCTAATCCACCTGAGAGTTCCTTATTTCTCAGTTGGTGAGAGTTGTCCATGCAACATTGAGATTTATGTAAGTTTCCACGCTTTTGTAAGTATGAAAAATTCTTTACACTTTCTTTTGTACTACATGTATAGATTAATGAATCAACATGAATATTTTTACATATGTATGAATAAATTTGTAAATTGAACTGAGAAATATATTTTTTCCTCGGCCGCCCAAGCATAGTCAGATCCTTCTACCCTTTTGTACGATGAATACATTATTATACCAAGATGAACACTTTTTAGATAGGTTTTTATATCTGCTAGATCAGTTAGGCAGACCCTTATACTATAATCATGCATTGTTTAGCATAAATTAACAGAGTACATAATTACAATATTTGAATGACTTCCACACAAATATATTTCTTTTTGAATGTCATACCTTCATATAAATATTTATTTATGTGACATCAAACTTTATTAAGAAAAATATATGTAAAGTTATGCCAATGTGTTGTACTCACAATTTGGGATCCAAGTTTTAATTTAACATGATAATATATTGCTAGAAAGAAAGTACAATTGGCTTGCCATCTCAATACTATCGTTTGCATGAATACGCTGTATGTGCTTCCAGAGAGCTTTGATTTGTTGATTGGCTTTACAGACTATTAACGACATTACTTCATTTCTCTGTCTTACATATTTGCATGGGTGTACTGGCTGAAGAAAGAGATGGGACTACATGATGTCAACATTTCTGGTATAATATATATCTTCCAACCTGGATATCCAACTCTACTTGATTGTACTTCTAGGAATTAAGAAATCTATAGACAAGCATCCATCCATTTGCATCAAATTAGTTTCTAGGTTTACCAGTGTTCCAGTATCATGCTTAAAATTAGTTGATATTAAATCTTTTCTTTGTATATACTTATGTTGTTTCTAATACACAAGTTGTTAAAACAAATTGTATTTATTTTTAATTGCGATTTACTTTGTTATTCTTTCTTGAAAGGGTTTGTGTGCATTTATGACTCACGGAAAATGATCATAATGAATCTACTTGATAAAATTGACAATATGATTCATATAGGGTGACCATAATCATAATTACAGTCCACATCGTACATGTACTACATGACAAATAACCTCAGGTACTTTTTGGTACAGTTACTATATATCCTGGAATTAGGGATTTTAAATAGCATATATCATCGATGACTGACATGTCATAATATTTACATGGTAAATCATGGGCAATAAAATCATACCCGCACCATTCAGAAGAAGGCTGGATATCCATGGGTAACAAATCCCATAGTCAAATTGGAAGGTTTACGTGTTACCAAGGGCAAAATATTTTTCAATTTTACTTCACAAAAAATTCTGACGGTACGATCATCAAAACAACATTGTTTTAGTTGGTCAACTCGATGAGACACTTAAGGTACCCTCGACCTGAATGTTAACATCCATAACAATCTAACATAGCAAAAGCAGTATCAGCGAGCTTGTGGCCAAAACTTTATCTCTGTCCAGTGATCCAATATCACACGTACAAACATGTGATCACTAAGGTACTTATAGCAAATACCTAATTAATAACCATTTATATATCTAACAAAGTAAGCATAATTAACTAGCTTCTCGGATTATGATAGGTTATTTAGCATAATATTAGTTGTGGTTATACATTTGTATTATTTCCTACCCATATTGAGAAGATGTACAAAATCATTAATTTATTTTACATTCACTTTGAATTTTCAAAAATTCAAATAAGACATCATCGCATATGCGAGAGCCACTCTTCTTCAGTCGCACCATAATGTACATGCATTTTCCATAATTCAACAATAATATATAGATGGCTCGCCAGGGTAAAAAAATATAACGTCATATTAAGAGATTTAGTATGTAAAAAAATTATATTGATTAATAATGAAACATATGTATATTATATAAATAAATGCATGCCAACTGATAATATTAATAGAGTTTGTATGGCATGCATAATTAGAAGGTAAATGACAAATGGATAAACCAAAACTATGCTTGCAAAAGTCTTATATTTGTAAATGTCATCAGATATGCCTGCAATTTTTCTTTAGATAAACCAAAAGGAATATATGTTGTAATTATTAAACTTTATAAAATGCTAGCCCGCGCATCGAGCGGGCCACTCTGCTAGTTGAAGCAATTGCAATTTGTCATAACATCGGAAAGAGTCAAGAATAAAGCTTTTCAGCAAGTCCACATACTCAACTATCATAGAGTCTTCTACAATTGCTAACACTCACGCAATACTTATGGTTCTGGAGTTTTAATCGGTCACAGAGAAAGATAGTGGCTTATAGTGTTGCCTTCCAATGTTTTACCTCAAGGGTAATGTCAACAATAATAGTTCATGCTAACTTACATCCAATTGGATATATATATATCAGGATCTTTCCAACACGAGGTGCTTGCCAAAGGATAAAATGAAAAAGGGAAAGGTGAGGATCACCTTGACTCTTGCATAATGTAAAAGACATAAAGTAAAAGATAGGCCCTTCGTGGAGGGAAGCAGAGGTTCTCATGTGCTTTTAGGGTTGGATGCACAAAATCTTAATGCAAAAGAACGTCACTTTATATTGCCACTTGTGATATGAACCTTTATTATGCAGTCCGTTGCTTTTATTACTTTCATATCACACGATCTTGTAAAGCTTATTTTCACCGCACTAATAAGTCATACATATTTAGAGAGCAATTTGTATTTCTTGCAACATGACAACTTACTTGAAGGATCTTACTCAATCCATAGGTAGGTATGGTGGACTCTCATGGCAAAACTGGGTTTAAGGATATTTGGAAGCACAAGTAGTATCTCTACTTGGTGGAAGGAATTTGGCTAGCATGAGGGGGAAAGGCAAGCTCAACATGTTGGATGATCCATGACAATATACTTTAACTAAGATGTGAGAAAACATAACCCATTACGTTGTCTTCCTTGTCCAACATCAACTCTTTAGCATGTCATACTTTAATGAGTGCTCACTATTATAGAAGATGTCCAAGATAGTATATTTATATGTGAAAACCTCTCTTTCTTTATTACTTCCTATTAGGGATGAAAACGGAGCGGAAACGGACGGAACTGGGTGCTACCATATTTGTTTTCATATATTTTTGCAAAAGCGGAAACGAATACAGAAACCCCGGAAATGAATACGGAAACAGATACTACCAAAAACGGACACGGAGCGAATACAAAGCGGACACGGAAACAGAAGTGGGTGTTGAACGGAACTTAAAGAACCCTTGAATCATAGGGAAATACACACAAAACACATCCAAATTTAACGAATTTTTGACATGGCTACAAAATAACAGCGTTATGTTAGCAACTTAGTGTAGTATTGTAGTAATACTGAACAATTGTGTATACGGTCAAGCTGAGTACATGTGTGGTTGTAGAAGATGGGCTCAAATGATCCATTCTACTCATTATGTAATTGTGCGTTGTTGGTCGTTGGACTACAAAGCAGCCATAGGTCTATAGTAAAAACGGAAATTCCATCTTCACGGAAATGGAAAGTTCCGTTTCCACGCCCATTCCACCGGAAAACTCCGTTCCGTTTTTGTTTCCATTTCCGCATAAAAAATTCCACTTTCACTTCCGTTTTGCAAATTTCCATTTCCAGTTTCATATTTCCTCTCTGTTCCATTTTTCCTCCGGAAAACGGAAAGTTTCCACTCTTTTCATCCCTACTTCCTATTAATTGCAACGATGACCAAAACTATGTTTGTCAACTATCAACAACTTCTATGTATCATACTCTTTATGTGTGAAATCATTACTATCCATAAGATCAATATGAACTCTTTTATTTATTTTTATTCTTTCTATTTTCTCAAGATCATAGCAAGATAGTAAAGCCCTTGACTCAACACTAATCTTTATTATATAGCTCACGGACTCGATTACATAGAGGGATCACAAAGCAAAACTCAAAACTAAATCATACCAAAACTTTATCCTACCAAATCAAGATATTACCAAAAGGATCGAACTAAGAAAAACGGTAAAGATAGGAGTGTGGTGGTGATACGATACCGGGGCACCTCCCCCAAGCTTGGCAGTTGCCAAGGGGAGGACCCACACCCATGTGATTATGTCCTCGGAGGTGGTGAAGAAGGTGGTGATGATGATGGATAGTCGCACATCAAGCGTAGAAGCTCCTCCAGTTTGCGGATAATGCCCTTGAGTGCGATGATATGCTCCTTCAACAAAATATTTTCCTGTGTGAGATACTTGTTTTGTATACGAGCTAACTCAATCACCTTGAAAGCTTCAATCTCAGTTCGGGTAAAGAGGTTAGGTAGAGGTTGAGGGATATTTTCTTCTTCTGCCGCCGGAGCTAGATCCTCCATGGCCTTCTTGATCCCTTCATCCTTGTTGATCTCCTTCGGTTCTTCTCTTTTCAGCTTTATCTTCAATAGCCAAGCATCCTTGTCTTCATTGTTGGCGGAGGGTGACGTCATGATGCTCTAGATCTGTCAGAAAAACAGCTCGAAACAAAGACAGAGGATATTTGTGTGATATGGTGGTCAAAACCTTCGGGAGATTATATAATAACTTTTTACCGACCAATAGAAGTATCGTGCAAAAAAACGGACTCGAGAGAGCACACGAGGTGCCCACGAGGCAGGGAGGCATGCCCAGTAGAGGTGGGCGCGCCCTCCACCCTCGTGGATGCCTCGTCTCTTTCCCAGACTACTTCTTATTTTCCTATTTTCTTAAAAATTCCAAAACGGAGAAAAAATGCTATTAGAATTGTTTTGGAGTTGGTTTACTTACTGTACCACATACCTATTCCTTTTCGGAGTCTGAAACATTTTGGGAAGTGTCTCTTATGTACTCCTCCGGGGTTATGGTTTCAATAATATTAGTTTCAACATTTATAGGATTACTTGAGATATAATGTTTGATTCTTTGATCGTTCACCACCCTCGGACTTGTGCCTTCGAAGTTATTGATTTTTATGGCACCGGAACGATAGACCTCCTTGATAATGTAAGGACCTTCCCATTTAGAGAGAAGTTTTTCTGCAAAATATCTTAAACGTGAGTTGAAAAGCAACACATAATCTCCTACATTAAACTCACGCTTTTGTATCCTTTTGTCATGCCATCTTTTAACTTTTTCTTTAAACAACTTGGCATTCTCATAGGCTTGGGTCCTCCATTCATCAAGTGAGCTAATGTCAAATAACCTTTTCTCACCTGCAAGTTTAAAATCATAGTTGAGCTCTTTAATAGCCCAATATGCCTTATGTTCAAGTTCGAGAGGTAAGTGACATGCTTTTCCATAAACCATCTTATACGGGGACATACCCATAGGATTCTTATATGCAGCTCTATAAGCCCATAATGCATCATCAAGTTTCTTGGACTAATTCTTCCTAGGTCTATTAACAGTCTTTTGCAAAATTAATTTGAGCTCTCTATTACTCAAGTCTACTTGACCACTAGACTGTGAGTGATATGGAGATGCAATTCTATGATTAACATCATACTTAGCAAGCATTTTACGAAAAGCACCATGAATAAAATGTGAACCACCATCATTCATTAAGTATCTAGGGACTCCAAACCTCGGAAAAATAACTTCTTTAAGCATCTTAATAGAAGTGTTATGATCAGCACTACTAGTTGGAATAGCTTCTACCCACTTAGTAACGTAATCAACAGCAACTAAAATATGGGTATAACCATTAGAGGCAGTTAAAGGTCCCATATAATCAAAGCCCCAAACATCAAATGGTTCAATAACAAGAGAATAATTCATAGGCATTTCTTGACGTCTACTAAAATTACCAATTCTTTGGCATTCATCACAAGACAAGACAAACTTACGGGCATCTTTGAAGAGACTAGGCCAATAAAAATTGGATTGCAATACCTTATGTGCAGTTCTATCTCTAGCGTGGTGTCCTCCATATGCCTCGGAGTGACAATTGCATAGGATGTGTTCCTGTTCGTGCTCAGGTACACAACGTCTAATAACACTATCTACTCCTTTATAAAGGTGTGGGCCATCCCAGAAGTAATGTCTTAAATCATAAAAGAACTTTTTCTTTTGCTGGTATGTGAAACTAGGTGGTATAAATTTAGCAACAATGTAATTAGCATAATCAGCATACCATGGAGCAGTACGAGAAGCATTTATGATAGCTAATTCTTTATTAGGAAAGCTATCATCAATAGGTAGTGGGTCTTTAAGAACATTCTCTAATCTAGACAAGTTGTCTGCATCGGGGTTCTCAGCTCCCTTTCTATCAATAATATGCAAATCAAATTCTTGGAGCAAGAGGACCCATCTAATAAGTCTAGGTTTAGCATCTTTCTTTTCCATAAGATATTTAAATGCAACATGATCAGTGTGAATAGTTACTTTAGAATCAACAATGTAAGGTCTGAACTTATCACATGCAAATACAACTTCTAAGAATTCTTTTTCAGTAGTAGCATAATTTCTCTGGGCAATGTCAAGAGTTTTACTAGCATACTGGATAACATTTAATTTCTTATCAACTCTTTGCCCCAGAACAGCACCTACAGCATAATCACTAGCATCACACAGAATTTCAAAGGGTAAATTCCAGTCAGGTGGCTGAACAATAGGTGCCGTGATCAAAGCTTTCTTAAGTATTTCAAATGCTTCTACACAATCATCATCGAAGACAAAAGGAATATCTTTTTGTAATAAATTAGTCAGAGGCCTAGAGATTTTAGAAAAGTCCTTAATGAACCTCCTATAAAAACCGGCATGACTAAGGAAACTTCTTATACCTTTAATGTCCATGGGACACGGCATCTTTTCAATAGCATCAACTTTAGCTTTATCAACCTCGATACCTCTTTCAGAAATTTTATGCCCCAAGATAATGCCTTCATTAACCATAAAGTGGCACTTCTCCCAATTCAAGACGAGACTAGTGTCTTCACATCTCTGCAAAACTCGATCAAGGTTGCTCAAGCAATCATCAAAAGAGGATCCATAAGCGGAGAAATCATCCATGAAGACCTCACAAATCTTTTCACAAAAGTCAGAGAATATAGCCATCATGCATCTTTGAAAGGTAGCAGGTGCATTACATAAACCAAAAGGCATAAGTCTATAAGCAAAAGTACTGAAAGGGCAAGTAAAAGTAGTCTTTGCTTGATCATCCGCTAACACATGTATTTGAGAGAAACCAGAATAACCATCTAGAAAGCAGAAATGTGTATGTTTGGATAGTCTTTCTAGCATTTGATCAATAAAAGGTAAAGGGTAATGATCTTTCTTAGTAGATTTATTTAATTTACAGAAATCAATTACCATCCTATAACATGTAATAATTCTTTGTAGGATCAATTCATCTTTATCATTAGGGACTACAGTAATACCTCCCTTCTTAGGGACACAATGGACAGGACTTACCCACTCACTATCAGCAACGGGATAAATTATACCTGCCTCAAGGAGCTTTAGTATTTCCTTTCTTACCACTTCTTTCATCTTAGGATTTAACCATCGTTGATGATCTCTAACTAGTTTGGCGTCTTCGTCCAATTTTATTTTGTGTTGGCATAGAGTGGGACTAACGCCCTTAAGATCATCAAGAGTATATCCAATAGCAGCATAGTGCTTCTTCAGAGTTTTCAATAATCTTTCCTCTTCCTGCTCTGAAAGGTTAGCACTAATAATAACATGATATATCTTCTTTTCATCAAGATAAGCATATTTGAGAGTATCAGGTAAAGGTTTAAGCTCAAACACAGGATCACCCTTGGGTGGAGGAGGATCCCCTAGGATTTCAACAGGTAAGTTGTGTTTCAAAATAGGACCCTGTTTAAAGAATAGTTCATCTATCTCCCTTCTTTCATTCATAAACATATCATTTTTCATGGTCTAGCAAATATTGTTCTAACGGATCAGTAGGAGGCACGGCAATAGAAGCAAGACCGATAATTTCATCCTTACTAGGCAATTCTTTATCATGGGGCTGTCTATGAAACTTAGCAAAATTAGACTCATGAGACATATCCCCTAAGCCAATTGTAACAACATCCTTTTCGAAATCAATCCTAGCATTGACAGTATTCAAGAAGAGTCTACCAAATATAATGGGACAAAAGCTATCTTGTGGGGAACCAAGAACAAGAAAATCAGCAGGGCATTTAGCATTCCCACACAAGACTTCGACATCTCTAACAATCCCAATTGGTGAAATAGTATCTCTATTTGCAAGCTTAATAGTAACATCAATATCTTCTAACTCAGCGGGTGCAATATCATGCATAATTTCTTTATATTAGGAAATAGGTATTGCACTAGCACTAGCACCCATATCACATAAGCCATGATAACAATGATCTCCTATTTTAACAGAAATAACAGGCATGCCTACAACAGGTCTATGTATCTTAGCATTGGGTCTAGCAATATTAGCAGCTTCCTCACAGAAGTAAATAACATGCCCATCAATATTATTAGCCAAGAGATCTTTAAACATAGCAATACTAGGTTCGACTTTAATTTACTCAGGAGGTGCATAGTTCTATATTACTCTTACGAACAACAGTTGAAGCTTTAGCATGATCCTTTATCCTAACAGGGAAAGGTGGTTTCTCAACATAAGTAGTAAGAACAATAGGATCATTATAAGTGATAATCTTTTCTTCAACTGTAACAGGTGCAACTACTTTTAATTCAACGAGAGTGTTATATTTAAACCACTTCTCCTTAGGGAGATCAACGTGAGTGGCAAAAGATTCACAGAAAGAAGCTACTATCTCAGAGTCAAGACCATATTTAGTGCTAAATCCAGGAAAAGCATCGGTATCCATAAAAGACTTAACACAATCAAACTTAGGTGTCATACCTGACTCCTTACCATCATCGGAACCCCAATATTCAGAGTTGCGTTCAATTCTTTCCAATAAGTCCCACGTGAATTCAATAGTCTTCAGCATATAAGAACCAGCACAGGAAGTATCAAGTATGGTGCGATCATTGAGAGAACGCCGAGCATAAAATTTTTGAATGATCATTTCTCTTGAGAGCTCATGATTGGGGCATGAATATAACATTGACTTAAGCCTCCCCCAAGCTTGAGCGATGCTTTCTCCTTCGCGAGGCCAAAAATTATATATATAATTACGATCATGATGAACAAGATGCATAGGATAGAACTTCTGGTGAAATTCCAATTTCAATTGTTTATAGTCTATACCATGTCAATGCATCTCCCTTCAAAGATAAAGGGAAGACCTTCCTATTAACAACATCATCGGGTATACCTTCAAGCTTAAATAATCCACAAACTTCATCCACATAGATAAGTTGTAAATCAGGATGCAATGTTCCATCTCCTGCAAAGGGATTAGCTAGCAGTTTCTCTATCATACCCGAAGGAATTTCAAAGTAAACATTTTCAGTAGGTTGAGGAGCAACTCTTTGCTCTACTGGTCAGGGCAAAGATGCCCCGAACAAGCCCCTCAAAGGATTAGTTTCCATAGTAACAAGTGACAGTAAATTTCAGCACACTATATAAATGTTTCCTTACCAAGTTCCACTCACCAAAGCTTCACTCCCTGTCAACGGTGCCATAAAAGAGTCTTGATGACCCACAAGTATAGGGGATCTATCGTAGTCCTTTCGATAAGTAAGAGTGTCGAACCCAATGAGGAGCAGAAGGAAATGACAAGCGGTTTTCAGTAAGGTATTCTCTGCAAGCACTAAAATTGTAGGTAACAGATAGTTTTGTGATAAGATAATTTGTAACAGGTAACAAGCAATGAAAGTAAATAAAGTGCAGCAAGGTGGACCAATCCCTTTTGTAGTAAAGAACAATCCTGGACAAATTCTTATAATGAGAAAGCGCTCCCGAGGACACATGGGAATTATCGTCAAGCTAGTTTTCATCACGCTCATATGATTCGTGCTCGTTACTTTGATAATTTGATATGTGGGTGGACCGGTGCTTGGGTGCTGTCCTTTCTTGGACAAGAATCCCACTTATGATTAACCCCTATTGCAAGCATCCGCAACTACAAAAGAAGTATTAAGGTAAACCTAACCATAGCATGAAACTAGTGGATCCAAATCAGCCCCTTACGAAGCAACGCATAAACTAGGGTTTAAGCTTCTGTCACTCTAGCAACACATCATCTACTTATTACTTCCCAATGCCTTCCTCTAGGCCCAAATAATGGTGAAGTGTCATGTAGTCGACGTTCACATAACACCACTAGAGGAGAGACAACATACATCTCATCAAAATATCAAACGAATACCAAATTCACATGACTACTAATAGCAAGACTTCACCCATGTCCTCGGGAACAAACGTAACTGCTCACAAAGCATATTCATGTTCATAATCATAGGGGTATTAATATGCATTAAGGATCTGAACATATGATCTTCCACCGGATAAACCAACTAGCATCATCTACAAGGAGTAATCAACACTACTAGCAACCCACAGGTACCAATCTGAGTTTGGGTACAAAGATTGGATACAAGAGATGAATTAGGGTTTGAGAGGAGATGGTGTTGGTGAAGATGTTGGTGGAGATTGACCCCCTCTCGATGAGACGATCGTTGGTGATGACGATGGTGATGATTTTCCCCTCCCAAAGGGAAGTTTCCCCAGCAGAACAGCTCCGCCGGAGCCCTAGATTGGTTCCGCCAAGGTTCCACCTCGTGGCAGCGGAGTTTCGTCCCGAAAGCTTGCTTATCATTTTTTTTCCAGGGTAAAAGACTTCATATAGCAGAAGATGGGCACTGGAGGGCCACCAGGGGGGCCATGAGGCAGGGGGCGCGCCCAGTAGGGGTGGACACGCCCCCACCCTCGTGGTCAGGGTGTGGGCCCCCTCTGGTACTTCTTTCGCTCAATAATTCTTATTAATTCCAAAAATGATTTTCGTGGAGTTTTAGGACTTTTGGAGCTGTGTAGAATAGGTTTCCAATATTTGCTCCATTTCCAACCCAGAATCCCAGCTACCGGCATTCTCCCTCTTCATATAAAACCTTGTAAAATAAGAGAGAATAGCCATAAGTATTGTGACATAACATGTAATAACAGCCCATAATGCAATAAATATCGATATAAAAGCATGATGCAAAATGGACGTATCAGTGCCCATCTTCATCATCCCGGCGCTCTCCATGACAAGGAGGGAGTAGTTCACCCTTGGGGCTGAGGGTATGTACCAGTAGCTATGTGTTTGATCTCTCTCTCTCTCTCTCTCTCTCTCTCTCTCTCTCTCGTGTTCTTGATTTGGCACGATCTTGACATACTGCGAGCTTTGCTATTATAGTTGGATCTTATGATGCTTCTCTCCCTCTACTTTCTTGTAATGGGTTTATTTTTTCTTTGAAGTTATCTTATCGGATTGAGTCTTTAAGGATTTGAGAACACTTGATGTATGTATTGCATGTGCTTATCTGTGGTGACAATGGGATATTCACGTGATCCACTTGATGTATGTTTTGGTGATCAACTTGCGGGTTTTGTGACCTTGTGAACTTATGCATAGGGGTTGGCACACGTTTTCGTCTTGACTCTCTGCTAGAAACTTTGGGGCACTCTTTGAAGTTCTTTGTGTTGGTTTGAATAGATGAATCTGAGATTGTGTGATGCATAGCGTATAATCAAACCCGCGGATACTTGTGGTGACATTGGAGTATCTAGGTGACATTAGGGTTTTGGTTGATGTGTGTCTTAAGGTGTTATTTTAGTACGAACTCTAGGGATGTTTGTGACACTTATAGGAATAGCCCAATAGATCGATCAGAAAGAATAACTTTGAGGTCGTTTCGTACCCTATAATAATCTCTTCATTTGTTCTCCACTATTAGTGACTTTGGAGTGACTCTTTGTTGCACGTTGAGGGATTGTTATATGATCTAATTATGTTATCATTGTTGAGAGAACTTGCACTAGTGAAAGTATGAACCCTAGGCCTTGTTTCAAAGCATTGCAATACCATTTTCCCTCACTTTTACCACTTGCTACCTTGCTGTTTTTATATTTTCAGATTATAAAAACCTATATCTACCATCCATATTGCACTTGTATCACCATCTCTTCGCCGAACTAGTGCACCTATACAATTTACCATTGTATTGGGTGTGTTGGGGACACAAGACTCTTTGTTGTTTGGTTGCAGGGTTGTTTGAGAGAGACCATCTTCATCCTACGCCTCCCACGGATTGATAAACCTTAGGTCATCCACTTGAGGGAGATTTGTTAATGTCCTACAAAACTCTGCGCTTGGAGGCCCAACACGAGTCTACAAGAAGAAGGTTGCGTAGTAGACATCAAGCTCTTTCCTGGCGCCGTTGCCGGGGAGGTTAGTGCTTGAAGGTATATCTTTAGATCTTGCAATCAAATCTTTTAGTTTCATGTTTTATCACTAGTTTAGTTTATAAAAGAAAACTACAAAAAAATGGAAATGAGGTTGCCTCATATGCTTCATCTTTTTAATGTCTTTCGTGAAAATAAGGATTTCGATAACTGTGCCAAAGTGTTAGAAGAAGAATGCAATAAAATGTTTGGCATACAATCTTTGAATGATGAGCATGATTGCAATGTTGTTAGTATGAATTCCTTGATATCCATGATGTTAAGGATATGCAAACCTACAAGATTGGGGAAGCTATGTTTGATGAATATGATATTTTTAGTCGACCAAGTTTTGATGAGCAAATTTATTTTGATGATAGCATGCCTCCTATTTATGATGATTATATTGATGAAAGTGGGTTTGGAAGAGTTTCAACTTTAGGAATTAATGATCCCACTATTTTGGAGGATGTTGAATCTTATTGTGATAATTATGAAAGTGGATTTGGAGAGGTCATGACTTTATTTAGTGATGAATCCACTATTTTGGAAGAAGTTCCAATTGATTATGAGAACAAAGTTGCTATTTATGATGACTTTTGTGATGACATGTATGCTATAAACAATAATGATAACCATGAAACTTGTCATCTTGATTTTAATTTTTAGTTGGATCATGCCTCACATGATAGTTATTTTATTGAGTTGCTTCCACTACTATTCATGAGAAGAATCTTGCTTATGGGGAGAGTAATAAAATTTCTATGCTTTTGAATCATGAAAATAATGCTTTATGTGATGGTTATATTGTTTAATTCATTCATGATGCTACTGAAAATTATTATGAGGGAGGAATATATGCTTGTAGAAATTGCAATAATATCAAGTTTCCTCTCTATGTGTTGAAAATCTTGAAGTTATGCTTGTTTTGCTTTCCTATGCTTGTTGATTCTTGTTCCCATAAGTTGTTTGCTCACAAAATCACTATCTATAGGAAGTGGGTTAGACTTAAATGTGCTATTCATATTCTTCATGATGCTCTTTGTGTTTCAATTCTTATCTTTTATGTGAGCATCATTGACATCATCATTAAGATACTGTTACCCCTACTGTTTTTGTGTGTTCATGTGATTAAGATACTGTAGTAATCATGTTTTATAGCTTTTGTTTCAATAAAGTGTCAAGTAACGCCTTTGGGATAGTGTGGATGATAGTTGACTTGATTCTGTGCAAAAACAGAAACTTCTGTGCTCAGTCCAGGAAATTTGAAAATTCACTAGAACGTGCGTTTGATCTGAATTTTTACACAAGATTGATAAACAAATTGCCTAGAATGTCCTGATTTTTCAGAATTTCTGGAGTTACAGAGGTATGGAAAGTTTCTAGATTACTACAGACTGTTCTATTTTTGACAGATTCTGTTTTCATTGTGTTGCTTGCTTATTTTGATGAATCTATGAGTAGTATCGAATGGTATGAACCATGGAAAATTTGGAATACAGTAGATATAACACCAATATGAATTTGGAATGAGTTCATAACAGTACCTAAGTGGTGATTTTATTTTCTTATACTAACAGAGCTTATGAGTTTTCTGTTGAGTTTTGTGTTGTGAAGTTTTCAAGTTTTGGGTGAAGTTTCTATGGACTATGAGATAAGGAGTGGCGAGAGCCTAAGATTGGGGATGCCCAAGGCACCCCAAGGTAATATTCAAGGACAACCAAGACCCTAAGCTTGGGGATGCCCCAGATGGCATCCCCTCTTTCGTCTTCGTTCATCGGTAACTTTACTTGAGGCTATATTTTAGTTCACCACATGATATGTGTTTTGCTTGGAGCGTCATTTTCTTTCGTTTATATTTGCTTGTTGTTATTCAGATACATGTTTTATATCTTTTAGTTCAATAAAAAGGTCAAGTATATCCTTTACCATGCTTATTTTACAAGTCTATATGTTGCTGTTTGAAAACAGAAATTTTGCTGTTATGTTTTGAATATTGCTGAATAGTCAGAACATGATAAAATCTTGAAATTTTAACACAATGAGTAACAACAAATTTTCTACAATGTGTTAATTTTCATGATTTTTGGAGTTAGGGAAGTATGATTCCTCTTGCATTCTTTACAGTTTGTCCTGTTTAGACAGATTGTTGTTATGTTTGCATATGTGATCTTGTTTAATGATTCTATGTGAGGATAGGAGTGTTAAATATGCAGAGGCATTTAGTAGAAAATATCAAATAATAATTTTAGTGATTTGCTACAATAGAGAATGATAAGGTTATTGTGTTGATTTAGACTAACTTATCTCGCGAGTTCTTGTTGAGTTTTGTGTGTATGAAGTTTTTGAGATTTAGGGAAAATGTGGTATAAAAGGAATTAAGGAGACACAAAAGCTCAAGCTTGGGGATGCCCAAGGCATCCCTAATTAATATTTCAAGAAGTCTCAAGCATCTAAGCTTGGGGATGCCCCGGTTGGCATCCCACCTTTCTTCTTCAACAACTATCGGTCGGTTTTGGTTGAGCCTAGGTTTTTGCTTCTTCACATGATATGTGCTATCCTTGCAATGTCATTTCATTTTATTTTTTTTCCTTGCTGTTTTAATAATAGTCCAAGATATGAAATTCTTAAATGTTGGAGAGTCTTCACATAGTTACACAATTATTCGACTACTCATTGATCTTCACTTATATCTTTTGGAGTAGTTTGTCGTTTGCTCTAGTGCTTCACTTATATCTTTTAGAGCACGGCGGTGGTTTTATTTTGAAGAAATTTATGAACTCTCATGCTTCACTTATATTATTTTTAGATTCTCTAAACAACATGGTAATTTTCTTTGGTAATGAATTTAGTCCTAATATGATAGGCATCCAAGAGGGATATATCAAAACTTTCATATAAAGTGCATTGAATACTATGAGAACTTTGATTCCTTATGATTGTTTTGAGATATGAGGATGGTAATATTAGAGTCATGCTAGTGATTAATTGTGGATTTGTAGAAATACTTGTGTTAAAGTTTGTGATTCCCGTAGCATGCACGTATGGTGAACTGTTATGTGATGAAGTTGGAGCATGATTTATTTATTGATTGTCTTCCTTATGAGTAGCGGCCGGGGACGAGCGATGGTCTTTTCCTACCAATCTATCCCCCTAGGAGCATGCACTTAGTACTTTGTTTTGATGACTAATAGTTTTTTGCAATAAGTATGTGAGTTCTTTATGACTAATGTTGAGTCCATGGATTATACGCACTCTCACCCTTCCACCATTGCTAGCCTCTCTAGTACCGCGCAACTTTCATCGGTACCTTACACGCACCATATACCTTCCTCAAAACAGCCACAATACCTACCTATTATGGCATTTCCATAGCCATTCCGAGATATATTGCCATGCAACTTTCAACTATTCTGTTTATTATGACACGCTTCATCATTGTCATATTGCTTTGCATGATCATGTAGTTGACATCGGATTTGTGGCAAAGCCACCATTCATAATTATTTCATACAAGTCACTCTTGATTCATTGCACATCCTGGTACACTGCCGGAGGCATTCATATAGAGTCATATTTTGTTCTAAGTATCGAGTTTTAATTCTTGAGTTGTGAGTAAATAAAAGTGTGATGATCTTCATTATTAGAGCATTGTCCCAGTGAGGAAAGGATGATGGAGACTATGATTCCCCCATAAGTCGGGATGAGACTCCAGACGGAAAATAAAAAGAAAAAAAAGAAAAAAGAAAAGAGGCCAAAAAAAGAGAAGGCCTAAAAAAGAGAGAAGAGGCAATGCTACTATCCTTTTAAACACTTGTGCTTCAAAGTTGCACCATGATCTTCATGATAGAGAGTCTCATATGTTGTCACTTTCATATACTAGTGGGAATTTTTAATTATATAACTTAGCTTGTATATTCCAATGATGGGCTTCCTCAAATTGCCCTAGGTCTTCGTGAGCAAGCGAGTTGGATGCACACCAGCTTAGTTTCTTTTTGATCTTTCATAAACTTAAAGCTCTAGTGCGTCCGTTGCATGGCAATCCCTGAAGAAATTTCTTGATTTCATTGACATATGGTGCACGAAGCCAGACACACCGCTTGATGAACTCAACTTGCCACCTGACCCAAGCCATATGATTTCTTCATTCATCTTGAATGAGAAATACAAGATTGAACAGGCTAAGTTGGTGCATAAGCAAAAAGTGCAAAAAGAGAAGGAATTGAGGAAGAAATGCTATCCATATCTCCTCGGCAGCTCGTGTGTCATTGCAGTCTGAAATACATCGACTGTCTGAAGAATATGAGAGACAGGCTAATCATTGTTGTGGTGTCAAGAGAGATTCATCACTGCCTCAACCAAAGTGGTTGAAGACCACAACAAGTGAGAAGCTGCTAAGTATGGTATGGCACCCACTTCAAGTTCCTCAGCTCCACCTCCAACAGCTTAGGCCAGTGAAACTGCGCCTTCATCTCCTCCTCATGAGACTGCCAGGGCAACTGAAGAAGTTGCGCCTGAAGAAACTGGCAGGGTGACTGCATCAGTCATGCCTGATGAAACTGCTCCATCCAATTCCTCAACAACAACACCACCAAATACTTCATCTTTGAAGATCATCACCCTTCCTTCTGCATTAGAGGCGAAGAACACCAAGGCTACTGAGAAGGAAGCAAAAAAGAGAAAAGCTTCAGCATCACCAAGTGCACCAAAACTTGTGAAGAAATAGAAGATGGCAACATTATCACATTCCTATTGATGCAATACCAATCTCATCAGTGTCCCCTGCTCGTGCCTCAGTTGATCATCAGATCGTTCCATATGAGGTGGATTATCAAATTCCTTGGGCTGATGAAGATACCCATTCTGCTACAACCATAGAGCAAATGGATGAAGAAATTGAGGTTGATGCTGATATATCAGTTCCTCAAGATGTTACTAAGACTCCTCATTGAGCAATGCCGAGTGAAGAAAATTATGAGGATGTGGACATTGACAGCGAGACAACACAACCAATATATGATGAATTTTGGGAAGCAGCTCACCCAAATACACTCATCACCACTCCCCTCACTCGCCCGCGCGGACTGAAGAAATTCATATTGGCTCCAAAGAAAGACAACCATCGCTCCAAAGCATACCTGAAGAAATTCCAACTACAGCAGCTGATGAAATTGCTCAATATGAGCCAATGGTTGATGTCGTCAACACATCTCCTCCACGTGTGGATTCAATTCCCTCAGCAGATACTGATACAGTTCCAACTGCCACATCCGAGGAAGTTGCTCGAGCCCTTGCCGTGACCGATCCAAATGATTCAACTGGGTCTCCACGACCTATGCTTGATGCCAGAACTAAAAGGAAGAATCTTCAACTTGTTCCCGTGATGCCCAAGATTGGCAAAGGCCTCAAGCGACCAAAGTTTGATAGTGCCAAATTCTTCGAAGAGAAGAACTTCTTCCTTGGCGAGTCACCATATGACTCGGTCAAACTCGGGTGTTTGAGGTTCCTAACAAGAACACAGATGAATTTCTATGCCTCACTGCTTTTTGATAAGAAGAAAGTATTTTCGCATCACCCTATTCCTCATGTGGATATGGAGTCAATCCCCTGCTTCCAGCCAGTTTTCGTTGTTCTTTATGATGTTGGACTACTCAGCTTCTACACTAACATCTGTGACTGGAATGAAGAGCTCATTCTTCAGTTCTATGCAACTATGTATTTCTCTGGCAATGCTGATGACACTGCACAGTGTCCATTTGATTTGAAGCCATATGCACCATGGATTATGAGATGCATCAGATCCCGGTCTTTAATTCAATACAAGGCTGATCGTCAGAATCACTTGAGCTATATGGATGATGTTGAAGTTATTCAAGGCACTCTGACTGGCGTACCTGGCAAAGGCAAGACTGTCATTGATGAAGGAATTCATCCCCTCGATGGACAATTCCGTCGGCCTATTTCCAGCTCTCTTGCTGATGAAACTGCTAGCCAGGATAAGGATGCAAAAACCTCAAAGCCAACCTCTAAAGCACCACATGTCATGACTGACCGCGAGTTGCTAATACGTCTTCATCAGAAAGTTGACAAGCATCATCGATGGGTTAAGTGTCAACTCATTACTGTTCAAGCAAATATGACAGTGACGCATAACGACATCTGCAAGAACAGATACTATCTCCATGAGATATTTGATCGCAGTTGGGCCATCCTCGCACTCCTCAAAACCAATGACGAACTTGCTGCTATGGAATTCCACATGAACTTTGACTAGGCTGAACCGCCAAGTAAGAAGTTCAAGAAAATCCAAGTTCCTCCTCTCATGCCAAGTTCAGAGTCTTCATCGCGCACAACTGGAATTCCATAGTGTTTGACGAATTTCTAAAAATCTCCCATTCACCCCCTCCCCTCTGGGAGTTAACCTGAAGCCGTGTCGCCGGATGAAGAGGTGATATATCCCATTTTCCTCCGGTGACCGCTATGGTGATGTCGAAGGTGGGCGACGAAAGTTGGCATCATGCTTAGGGGATTCTTCGACTTTCTTGGCTAGTGTCATTTGGGTTGAAGCTCATATTTTGTTGTCTTTGTAGGTTTGGCAGGTCAGTGTCGACTTTGTTTCTACTTTATTCTTCATTATATGATCGAGACACGTATTACTTTAAAAATTAGCTTAGCTGCATATACGACATGTTGTGAACCTGTTTTTTAGAGCATCAGGGAGCCAAAAAGGCCTTCCTGGTTCCATTATCACAATGAAACCATCGTTACAAGAGTGCAGTCTTAAAACCAAAATAAGGGTGCAAAAGGCCTAAAATGTTGTAAACCTGTTATAGATACTGCATTATTATTATTGTTATTTTTTATTATATCGGGTTAAAAACAGCCGTGCAGCATATGAAATGTGTCCCTCCATCGATCGTTTGACCAATGCAATATGCATGCATTTGTAGAGCTAGCTGGTTGGGTGTAAAATGTACAAGTAGGAGGCGCGCCTAGGTAGACGAACGTCTCTCACGTGACCTTGGCCTGTTGATCCAGTCTTCGCATGTGTTGTTTGCTTGCTCGGTTCCTCGCTTCCCGGCCGTGCGTGGCCGGCCTCGGGAGGGCAAAACGGGGCGGTTCATGGTCAATGGTACCAAGAAAGAAACAAAGCTACGTAGATTCTTCGTGGTCCTTTCCCGACCTAAGCTACCACTACTACTCAAATCGATCTCGCGTGGATGGACCATACCATTTTTCTGGAAAAAAGAGTCCTTCATATTCCTTTTCTCGGACCGTTTCCGGCGTGGGCTCAGTCGTAGGCCTCATAGTACTATTTGCGGGCGGATTACATTCCAGCCCAATTAACCAAGCCCGTCGTCGAGGCCCCCAACTAGGCCGGCCCAGCAGCGAGTAGTACTGTACCGCAAATAATGAAAAATTCCCCCCAAAAGTAGTCAGCTTGTGTGGGATAGAACACGGGAGACAGGACCTCTCGCAGGTGAACGCTTTCGCCTAGCTACGGGAGTTGAACAGCTTTGGTGTCTAATAGGCAGCACGAAACATAAGAACCATCCCAGTGACAGAATCTAAACACTTTTTTAAAATACTAGTAAAAGAGCCCGTGCGTTGTAACGGGAGAAAAAAACGTAACACACACTCTTAATCCAACAACCATCACTCAATAGGTCCATCTCCTTTATATTTGCGAGGCATCATATTTGTGTTGCCGCTTATCCTCCTTCTCACCCTCGCCGGCGATGGCCTCGGTGTTCACACAAAACAACAAAAAAACG